>NC_142088.1:77395000-77766666 GCF_054644295.1 Miniopterus natalensis | reverse complement strand
GTATAGTCATATAACCCAGTAGGAAGACTATTTCACAAAGGGAAGAACATGGCACAGAGGCAGAAAATCTCATCTCACTGGTGTAGTCGAAGAAAGGGCAAGATACCAGGTAGAGACTGATGAGAAATTTGTTTGGAGGTTGTGTTCATCACAGTTCAGAGAGGAAATAACAAATGACTCCAGGTGTTTCGAACAGAAAGAATTTAACACAGAGAATTAGTTCCTGGGGGATGGTAAATTTGGAAGGGGAAACAGAGAGCTGTAGGCAACCCTGGACTTAGCAACAGCAGGCACCCCTAGTGCTCTGAGAGGGAGGGGCTTGGAAAGAGGTGATTCTCGCCAAGTTAAAAAGCCAGGCTCCCCAGTGGGAGCAAAAATCATGGCAGAGGCTGACAAGATGAGAATCTCCACCAGAATCAGACAAAAAGTGATGAGACGATAGCCTCTCTCTTCCCTTCCTCAGTCCTCAAGCTTTCTGTGGGTGTTTGTAACAGGAAGCCAGAGGGCAAGAGAGTCTAGAAAATGAAGTTTCCTGTGATATAATATGATGCAAATGACAGGCTCAGAGGAGTAGGTAGGTCCATGAAAAGAAGGCCAGGGGAGAGTCTTGGAAGACAGTGGCCCTGTTGCACTGTTTCCTTCTGCTGACTTCAATACTCTGTCTGCACTTCCCAGCTGCTGAGGACACAGGCAGCCAAGACAAGCTATCAGTTAAGACATAAAAAGTGGATTAAAAGCTAGGCATATAATACACACTCAACACATGGCCAGACAATCCAAGTCCTACGCATTTATCCATGAACACTGAAAACACAGGGGTTGAGCATCGACCTATGATCCAGGAGATCTGCATTCGATTCCTGGTCAGAGCACATGCCCAGGTCTTGGGCTGGATACCCAGTGGGGGGCGTGCAGGAGGCAGCCGATAGATGATTCTCTCTCATCATTGATGTTTCTGTCTCTCTCTCTCTCCCTCTCCCTTCCTCTCTCTGAAATCAATAAAGATATATTTTTTAAAAAGTGGATTATAAGATTCATATTAGATAGTGATGTATAATATATATCAATATATTTAGAGTTTCCATTAGAACTTCAATAACATATGAAGAGATTGAACAAAAGTATGTGAAAAAGTATATAAAAGTATGAAGTCTAGAGAATAGATAAAGATTTTGAATTTTTTAAAAATTTCCGTTATAGGAAATCAATAGTACAGAGCTGCTGGAGTTATCCAGCCATGGCTTAGACTCGGAATACATAAAGAAATCCGTGGAATGTAAAAGAGAACCAGGTAACAGACCGCGTTGTCTGTGAGGATGTGATAAATGGCAGTGGCGGCATTTTAACTCAGTGCTAAAGGATGAATTGTTCAGTCAATGGTGTAGGCACAGCTGGTTATCCATCTGGAAGAATATAAAACTGGCCTCCTTTTTTATACCATGTTAAAAATAAATTGCAAATGAACTAAAGACTTAAATGTAAAAAACACAAGAAAGTCTGGGAGATCTATAGACATTCTCAATGCAAAAAGTAAAATTGCCTACGGTGCGCCGTGCAATAAAACAAGTCAAAACACAAATACTTGGGAAGCAGAAGTACTTGGGAAAGTAGTTGCAATGGAGAAAGCATATAGATGGCCATTACTAATAATATACAAAAATCTCTCACAAACTCCCAAAAAGAGGAAAAGTAATGCAAGTGAAGAGAACAGAGCAAAGGGTTAGAAGCAGCGGTTTACACAAAAGCAAATCCCCGCTTCCCCCAGACAAGCAAAAGGATGTCCAGACAGTGGTTATGGGGAAATGCAAATTAAAGTAAGAATGAATACTTCTTACACTTAAAAACTATTTTTAAATATGCTCTTTTTTTATGGATTTCAGAGAGGAAAGGAGAGGGAGAGAGACAGAAGCATCAATGACCTTGGTCAGCTGCCTCCTGCACGCCCCATACTGGGGGTCGAGCTTGAAACTCAGGCATGTGCCCTGACCGGGACTCGAACAGGTGACCTCTTGGTGCAGGGGGTGATGCTCAGCCACCTGAGCCACTGTGGCCAGGTGACACTTCTTTACATTTAGCAATCTAGCAATTATTCTTTCAAAAAAAGAAAAAGGTGGTATTTACCGGAGGCAGGCATACGAGGAGGAGGGCACCCTCACATTGCTAGAGTAATGTTACCACTTTCTTTTTTTTTTAGAGAAAGAGGAAGGAAGAGGGAGAAAATGATAGAACCATCTATGCGAGCGAAGCAGCATCTGTCAGCTGCCTCCCGCACACCCCTCACTGGGAATTGAGCCCACAGCCCGGGCACATGCCCTGACAGGAGAATGAACCGTGACCTCTTGGTTCCTAGGATGGTGCTCAACCATTGAGCCACACCGGCTGGGCAATGTTACCACTTTTAATACACAGTTTGTAAGACTGTGAAAATTAAAAACATGTATTTCCTTTGACCCTGAAAGTACAGCCTTCTGAATCTGTCCTATAGAAATAAAAACCACGGCTCACGACAGGACTGTGCATCAATGGAAAGCGTTTGAATAAAATATTGTACATCTGCAGCATGGCAGGTTAAGAAACAGCCAGAAACAATGACTTGGAATCATACCAATGGCTTAGGAGGGTTTCGACAAGCTCAAGAAAAATGTGTGCCCACGGTGTCACTTTCACGGAAAAACAATGATACTGAGCAGAAAAAGACCCTACAAATATGTATCTATAAAAGATTATGTAAGTAAATAGAAAATAGACAACCGTACATAAATTTGATTATATTCAGGCTAGGAATTGGTGTGCCGATAAGACAGAGGTCGTTGGTGCAGACAGGAGAGAATGATGAAGGAAATATAAAGTGTGGGAAAGCCAAGCTGTGCAGGGCCACATCAATCTAGTTGTGCGAAATTTTGCCTATGTATATATGTGTGTGTACATGTGTGTATACCTGTGTATGCACGTACATGCGTGTACGTGTGTGTGCACACATTATATGTCTGCTCATAGTGACGATAACTGGTGAATGAACAGCACAGCGCGAGGCCTCCGTCCCGCGAGAGCTGCGAGCTCTGAGCTGCGCCTCCACCCTCACCTGGCTCCTTTGCATGCACATGTGGCAGGGCTTCCGACGAAGGGCCACCGGTGCAGTTTAGGTGGCTCTCTCTAAAGGAGCTACAGGATCAATTGGGATGAATGACACTGTTTATCTTAATCATTTATTTCAGTTTGTGGTTTTCCTAAGTGATTACACTAAGACTTCATCAATTACTTTTCTCTTGCCCTTGGGTTTCCCTGGCGCAGGAATCCGTTGCCTCGTTTCGAAGCACCAGGAGAGTAGAGATCACTTAGCCTGCCTAGGCCTTCGGTTTTTCATCTGTGAAATGAGGATAATGATAACTTCCTTGTCCCAAAGGAATACAGTGAAAATTAATAAGATAATTAACTGGATATTAGCTCCTGGTAAAGCTGTCCCGTGTAAATACAGCTTATTACCATCCACATTTTCAGTGCTGTGATTTCGGGTGCCTTTCACTCTCGTGAGACTTGCCTGCAGGGAACACAGTGCACCAGATCTGCGATAATTAAGCAGAAGGTAAAACACTGGAAAATTAAGAGAAATCAAAGTAAACTCACTTATTTATAGACAGGTAATAAACTATTTTGCAACAAGGCTTGTGGGACTTAGAAAATCTACTTAAATCCCACGAGTGATTTTAGTAGTCTGCCAAAAAACATAAAATAAAAATGAGAGAAAGAAAGAAAACTTTCAGAGCCACCTCCTCTTAGTCCTTACGGCCTTAGGCTGTCATTTCAGGCCCTGGCTTTCTGTCGCACAGGTTCCTGCTGTCAGGTCCTACCTCCCACCTCCCCTGGAGGCAGCCCGTTGTCTGCTGTCATCGGAGCAAGTCCTTTTAAAACCGAACAGTCCTTCTCAGTCACAGATCTAGCCCCACAGGTTCGAGCTGAAACCCGTGACTGCTTCCTCTTTACTTTCCAGACAAACCTCGAGCTTTTACACGGTGTCAGCTCGTCTTTCATGACGGGACTCCAACCTGCTTCTCAAACCTCCTCCCCCTGCCCCGCTGACCACCCTCTGGCCACTGTTCATGGCCAACTTCAGGGAGAGGGTTGGGAAGGTGGCCTGTCGCTGGCAGTGTCCAGATAGCATCAACAGTATTGGGACTGCCCTGTGGGGCCCTTGTCCATCCCACCACATCATTCATCAGTGATGACAGACTGGGGGCCTTTCAGACTCAGGAGATGGGCATGGAGCCGTGGGCAACAGCTGCAGGCCACAGCCCTGGACTCGGAGGGGGGCTGGACTCACGAGCTCACTGGGCAAGGCACCGTGTGCCTGGAAGGGTCCACAGGTGCCTAATTATGAGAGCCTGGAGGGGGAGAGAGACAACTCGGAGCAGAGTCTGAACTAGGGGGCAAGGAGCTTCGGAAGCGAGGGGAATGGAGTGTGGAGGGAGTCCCACAGGAACGCCCTGTGGCTCAGTCTTTAGCCGGCTCAGGTGTACTTTTTTCATAACACTTATCCACTTTCTTTTCCGTCAAAACAAACACCAGCCTGACCAGTCCCCTCTGATCTCCTTAAATGCTGTTCTGAAGACTAACAGATGCATCAGCTGGCATTTACAATCCATCTTGACAATGAACAAGGCAACAGTGAACCACAAACCCACTGATGAAAATCTAAGTGGAAACGGGTGTCTGTATGCGCGGGAACGTGGCCGTGTGAGTGGGCGTTTCAGGCCCTGGCTGAACTGACCGAGAACTGGCGAAGGTTGACCACTGCTGGGGCTGATCTGCACTATCTGAAGATTTCCGCTGTGGCTAATTTCAAGCTACCAATGCGGTGGGTTTTTTTAAAAAAATGGCTCTCAAAATTCCTTTCCATTTAAAATTTGTGTCTCTTGAACCAGTAGAAGCCAACAACAGCACCCACCCAGAAAACAAGGGGGTCCCGGGACACCTGCACCAGTCTCTGATCATCTAAGTTAGGAACTGTCACATTAAATAAGCATATAAATAGACACCGACCAGGAGGAACCAAAAGCAACACAAATCTGTGGGAAGCAAGGTGGAGGCTGTCCTGGGAGGAAAGGACCGCAGTGGCCTTTTATGAGACATAGTCCAGGGGCATATGTAGATTTCCTACAGATGCCCCACCCCCCAGGTAGCCCAGAGGTCCCTGATGAGACAGGCTCATCCTCATCACTCCCCTGGCTGGGGGTCCACTCTGACTGGTTCTCTAATGTTGGTGCATTAAATGCCTGTCTCTCTCAAGCCTCACAGCACTGGATGTAGAACTCTTCCTTCAGGGAGCTCCCTGCTCACCGCCGCCTGTGAGTATGTTAGGGGACCTGGGTGCCCGTGTCTACCTCACGGGATCATTTCTCTCTGCATGCCATGTGCCATCTGACTAACTCTCAGACCTTGAAATTAGTGACTATTGTCCATTTCACAGTCATCTGTATTCAGTCAATATTTTTCTTAACTAATTTTTCTAGCATTTTCAATAGAACACAGCTGACAATAAAAATCACCCCCACTTTCCTCCTGAGCAAGAGGAGGGGTAGGTGAGCTAGGTGACAATCACTTTTCATGCTGAAATTGTAATGTTTTGTTCTTACGTGCCTGCCATTTATTAAGCTCTGAGCACTACTTTAGATATTTCCTCTCACTTCATCTGCAGGAGAATCTTAAAAGGAACCAAGTCTCATCACCTGCACACAGCTGAGGAGAGGCTCAAACAGGTTCAGTGGCTTGCCCAAATCCCCACAACTTTTAAGTGACAAAGCCAATATTCACACCCAGGTCTGCCCAGCGTTAAACCAGGTACTCAGCCCTCTTGATGACGCCAGCTCCCCAATCCCCTATCTCTGTCCCTTTCCACCCTCAAGCTCCCCATGGCACCTCCTGTCTCACCCTGACAGGAGCACGTATGTAACATGAACAGCGCGTGGGCAAAACCGTTCCTTCTCCACAAAGTGCTGCTTTCACAGCACAAACCCCAAATCCAAATGCAGGTCTCAGCACAATAGCCACCTCTGCCGACTGGGCTCCAAGTGCAAAGCAATTCCTTAAATGCTAATAGAAGGTCAGGGAGTTACGGCTCGGTGTGACCCACTGGACCCCATGCCTTAATTATAATTGGAGCTTGTCTGAAATCCCTCGTTCATCTGCACTAACACAGGAATTTAATCACAAATTTGCAGCTCCATCTCGCTATGAAGGGAAAAAAATCCCTTGAAAGTTGTTAATTGACCTTAATGGAATGTGATATGTAATACGCTCAGCTGGATCCTCAGGCACTCGAGAAATGGAACAGTAAAACACCTCTTAAATCTAAATTATATTTGAAATAGCAGATTAGATTATTCCCAGCATCCTCAAACAAACCATAGCCTGCTGAAATTTGTCTTGCGCTTTCCAAACAAGGCAGAGACTGCAGCCTGCCAGGCTGAGTGCCTTATGGTCCCACCTACCTTGAAAGTCACACCAGCGTCTTCCTAATGCGCCGGGCCGATGCCTGCAGGGGATGTGTGGTGTGACGCGAGGACACCGGCTCTGAGGTCAGGCTGACCTGGAGGATCGGGACCAATGCTTCAGAGCCATGCAGACTGGGGCTCGTTGCCAGTGTGGCATTTATTAGCTCTGTGACCCTGTGTAAGTGACAGCATTGCTGAGACACCAGCTCCTCATTTGTAAAGTGCTGATGATTCGGTGAGCCCTTCAGACTTGTGATGTTCAGGGGTGATGTGTGGGAACTGCCAGGTGCATGGCACAGCTCAGTACATTACAGAGATCATTAGCGTTGTTGTTGTTATTGTGAAGGGGACTGAGGGTTTTAGAAAAGCCCGCCCACAGCCAGAGGCCATGATTGAAAGTTGATAGCATGACCATGCGAAATCAACACTTCTTCCTTTTGTGTGTGGGTTTTTTTAAGAGAGATATATATATCCTTATTGATTTCGGAGAGAGGAAGGGAGAGGAGGAGAGAGATAGAAGCATAAATGATGAGAGTCATCGATCGGCTGCCTCCTGCACGCCCCTCACTGGGGATCGAGCCCGCAACCCGGGCATGTGCCTGGACCAGGAATCGAACAGCGATCTCCTGGATCTTAGGGTGATGCTCGACCCCTGAGCCACAACAGCTGGGCTTTCTTTTTGCTTTTAATTAACATTTTATTTTGAGATAATGTAAATGAACTTAAAGGTATGAAAAATGATGCAGAGAATTCTTGTTTATCACTGACCAGTTTTCCCCAACAGTAATGCCTCGCAAAACACGTTTCATTACCACAACCAAGACATTGGCACTGCCACAGTCGGGGTCAGGAACAATTCCCTTACCACAGGATCTCTGAATTGTTCTTTATAGGCCCCCTGCACCCTCACTCCTCTGGTGTCCTTAACCCCTGTCAACTACCAATCTGTTCTCAACTTCCCATTTTATTTCTGGGTAGTGTTCCAAGCTATGGACGTCCCATTGTCGGTTTAACCATTTACTTGCTAAAGGACAAATGGGTTGTTTCCAGTTTAGGGTTATTTTAAGTAAAGCTACTATGAACATCTCTGTATAGGTGTTTTGTGTATAAATAGTTTGAATTCTTGTAGGTAAGTGACCAAGAGCTTAAATGCTGGGTCATATGGCTGTTGCATATTTGATATTGGCAACTAGGAAACTCTCCCAGGGTGGGTGTGCCATCGCTTTCCTGTCCACAGAGCGTGAGTGATCTGGTTTCTCCCCAGCCTCGCCAGCATTTGGTGGTGCCCCTATTTTTCGCCTTGCCCTTTTGACAGCTGTGCAGTGACACTTCACTGTAGTTTAATGTGCATTTTTCCTGATGGCTGAAAAGGTTGAACTCTTTTTTGTTTGTTTATTTGCCATCTGTACATCCTCTGGTAAAATGTTTATTCATGTCTTTGACCACTGGACTATTTGTATTTTTACTGTTCAGTTTGAGACGTATTCTATACTCTGTACGGTCTTCTGTCAAATGTGCCCTTTCAGAATATGTTCCTCCAGCCTGCAGCTTGTTTTCTGATCCTCTCATCAGGGTTTTTCACAGAGCAAAGGTTTTAACTTGACGTTTTCCAATTTATCAATTTTGTTTTATGGATAATGTGTTAGGTGTCAAGTCTAACAACTCTTTGCTTAAGCCTAGATATTGAAGATTTTCTCCTGTGTTTTATCTAAAAGTTACATAGAATTACACTTTACATTTAAGTCCATGATTCATTTTTAGTTAATTTTTGTAGGTATTATGATATTAAGTTAAGGTTTCCTTTTGATCTATGGATGGCAAATTGTTTCAGCACCATTTGTCAAAAAGATTATCCTTTCTCCATTGAGCACCTTTGTAAAAAAAGTATTTGGGTATATTCATGTGGGCTTATTTCTGGTTCTTAGATCTGTACCATTGACCTATGTCTGTCTGCACCAACACCACACTTTTGGTCACTGTAGCTATGTGGTAGGTCTTAATATTGGGTACAGTGATTCCATCTACTTTATTATTTTTTTCACAAAATTGTTTTTACCTACCTGGGGTCTTTTCATATCACCTTTAGGATAAGCTTGTCTGTGACTACAAAAAGCCTTCCTGGGATTTTTATAGGATTTAGAGTAAACACAAAAATCAATTTAGAGAGATATGACATCATTCCTATGCTGACTCTCCTAATCCATAAACATGTTATGTCTCTCCATTTTTTTAGGTCTTCTTTGATTTTTTTCAGTAGCGTTTTGCCATTTTCAGGATACAATTATGCATGTGGTTTATTAAATGTATATCTAGGATTTTCATTGGAATAATTATCAATGGTATGGAGCTTTTAACTTTGGTTTCCTCATGTTTATTGTTAGTATGTAAAAGTAAAATTGGTTATTTTGCTTTGATCTTGTAACCTGCGACCTTGCTGAACTCACTTATTAGCTCTAGAGCTCTTTGTAGGTTCATTGGTATTTTTTACACAGGAAGTCATATCATCTGCAAATAGGATGAATCTGCAAATAAGGTGATTCTTGAGGAAAAACACATTTGTCACCCCTTCTCACTTGCAGGTCTATTTTTGCAAACTCTATGCTCCAATCCTTGCTTTCTTCCCTCACACATGGGCAGCACACAAGAATTGCCAGAAGCTTCCAACACCCAATCTCATGAATCCTTGTACGTGGATGGGAGCAACCCAGATTTATTTTTCCACTCATGTGTACTACATCAGATAGAATGTTTCCATCTCAAGTGGTCAGACTTAGAAAACAGTCAGTGTGATATTTAAGTATTATTAAAAAGCATGAATACCTCGTGGACTCAGACAATAGTTTGGTGAGGGCCAAGGGAGGGGCAGACAGGAGGGTGGAGGTGGGAAAAGGAAGGCAAAAAGGGGAACATTTGGAACAATGTTAATATTAACAATTTTTAATAAAAATTATTGGGGGGAAAAAGCTACTAGGAAACTCTGTCTAGAACAGTATAGTTTTAGTGGTTCAATTAGCTGCACATTCTGCAATACCTTTAATGAAGTATTTGAATCTCTTAAAATAAATTTGTGCCAAGCGGGGTCTTTTTAAAAACAAAAAGCAAAAAACAAACATCTTGACAGTTTAAAAATAGGAATACAAAGGAAGTTCACTGTATAGATTTACTATGAATGAAAAATTGAAACTGGACAACAAATGGGTCTGGGCTGCCTGTCACTACTTGAGCCAATGAAGCAGAAACCAGGTTGAATTGCATGTGAGCATTTATTCCAATAACGCTGGCAATATGGGAGAGCAGTGGGTCATCCATGGAAATCTGCTCTAACCTTAACCCTCGTAAGCCAGCTGCTTATATTGGATAGAAGGACAAACATCACATGGGCAAGAAGGAATTACAGGCATGGGGAAGTAGGCAAGGGGTAATGGTTACAGGTTACAGGCAATGTGAGTTGGGGGTCACAAAGGGCCGGCACCTCCAGGCTCCATTGTTTCAGAAACAAGGTTGTTAATCTTTCCATGATGATGGGCAGTTCTCAGAACAGGAGAATGGACCACATTCCACGGTTGGCTCCCACGCCCCAGGTTGTACAACCCCAATCAGGTCAGAATGTGCTTTCTCTAATCAGAACAGAACAATCACAGTGAACAGAGCATGGTTAATATTTCTTATAACTACAGCTAGTCCCCCACTATTCTATTTCTGCCTCTAACACCACTATTCTATTTCTGCCCCTAACGAAATGACAAATATAAAAAGCTCTCTGCACGTTATAAATTTTTCAATAGCTGTTGGCAATTGTAGCCAGCCCAGACTGTCTTCAGTCATGATTGTGCAAACCTACAGCGCCTACATTCTCAACTGCAGGCCTCAGAAAGCGGGAACTTTTCCTGCATGACCAGAGATGCCAGGTCCTCTGAGACTAAGTGGAAACCTAGCAAAAGCATTTCATACGACATAAGAATCTCCACCAAGGCTTTACTATATTCTAATTTCTCTACACATGTGGAAGTATTTGAGGTGAGGCTAATCAATATAAAAAGACCTTAAACTGAACCAAATGGCCATGATTTATTCTATTTCTTAGGGACTTTTTAAATAATATTATACTGGACTGAGGCACTATAAAGCCTATAAAAGATTTTAGCAAATGTGAGTTTATTTTAGGGACTCTTTTTTCATCTAAACAGCTCACTGAAACCCTGAGACCTGAAAACAGATTATGTCATCATCAGCTGGAGTCACTCCCCTGCTCTTTCAGATTCTGATTTGTTAGATATTGAGTGTTGCCATGGATCTTCATTTTAAACTAATTCCCAGGTAACTCGGCTGCACAAGCACACCTGGGAATGACTAGCCAACGAGCCTCAAGTCCCCAAAGGGGAGAATCTCACAACATGGGGTCAAGTGTTCTCAGGGTGGGATGAAATGTAAGACCCCTGGAGATCTGGGGATAAGCAGGAGGAGGGCCCTGGAGCCTTGCGCCCCAAAACAGAATCAGGAGCACCAAATAGCTTTCCGTAGCGCAAGCCGACATTTGCCGTTGTTTCCTGTTTGTAACGAAGCACCTGACTTCAGCTTCCGTTGCCTCAGATCCACTTCCAAGGCTGTGAGACACACGAGTCACCTGACTAGATAAAGGACCGGCCCCTCCCCACTGAGGCTCCTTGGTTTTAGGCCTTGGTTGATTTCTGTAACTGAGCATGTGGGCTACTGGTTTTCTGCTCTTCCTGCCCTTTAATCGCCCACCTTATGTTTTAAATTCACCAATAAAAAGTGAGTCTTCAAAATTCCAGGCCCCCACCTTGGACCCAAATAAAAGCAGAACTCCAGGTCTTTCCTTCCTTCAAACACCCCACACTCCCCGACCTCACTGTGTCCCCAGGTGTGTGCAATTTGCAGGTGTTGAAAGTAATAAGTCTGTATGTTTTCAGAGTTTCCTGATGGTTGCTGCTGAAGAGTGAGTGCTTTGTAGCAACCACCAGGGCTGGTCCAGCCACCACACTGGTTACTCATAGGCTGAGACCGGCATCAAACATTTCTCCTTCTCGGTAGAATCATAATGGTCACCGGTCTCTCCTGGCCTGGCCACCCATTAAAGAAAGACCCTGTCTGCACAGTGACTGATCCCTTTCCTTCCTTCCATTTCCAAAACTGCCTCTAAAGACGAAGCTGTAAAATGAGGGATTTGAGGTCTGGCTCTCTGCTGGAATTAATTTTCTTGAGCAAATATTCCCCATAATAAATCACAAATAATTTATTAAGCTCAGAAGGAAAATAATGTAAGAAGATGAAGACGGAAATTTGAACTTATTACTTTAAACCAAAAAAAACCTCATCTCTTTTTTTGTGAACAATATGTTTTTTGTATAAGAAAAAGACACATCACATATGCATGAAAATCAGTGCATCTACATTGTATCCGAACAGTGCCAATGGAACTAACAAATGCATAATCAGTGTAGCCCATTCCTTTGAAAATAAATTGACTTCTCAGCACTTTTCCCCAAACTCCAGTTGCTTTGAAAATAAAATCGTTTTCTTTCTTTCTGACACCAGTGCATTTTAAATGTGAGCATTTTCTCATCTAATGATTGTTTTTCTGGTTTTCTCCGACTGATTGGACATATCTAATTATCCAAATAGCTATTGAAATTGAATGCATTCTCAGTAATGTCCTTAGAGTGCAGCTCGAGGTGTAGCTTTCCATGACCTTTGAGCCAAGGCCACCTTCCTCAGCTCAGCCCAGCCCTGAGTGAAATACGCACAGCAAACAACCTTGACGCCGACACTCACAGGCTGCTGTGGAAACGCGCGTGGTTTAATTGTTTAACTGCCAAACAGCAGCTACATGGCCATGAAAGGTGATTGGAAGTGTTTGTACAAGATGTGAGACTGGCTGTTTTCCACTTATAATAAGACATGAACTCAGACTTCTTATTGTAACTTACATTCTGCTGACATTTTTATGAAAATAAATGTAGTCGGGAAAAAAAAAAAAAGAAAATAAATGTAGTCGGGATGCCTTGCCCCACTCTGTTCAGCCCCGACTGGAGGTTGCACCGTAGCAGGTCACCAACGTGCCCCCCACTTCAAGGAGCACCCTAAATGGAGGGTTAACAGTTTTTCGAAAGTCATTGGTGTGACTCTGTTGAGAAGATCTGAACTTGCTGGCTATTAAGGTACATTATATTTATTAATTATTTTTACTTGTATATGTGAATTTGCCAAAACCCGGTATTTTCCTAAGCCCTTAAATTGTGATAATTTTCCCTCCCCTCATGTGTGACTGATGCATCTGATGCTCTTATAAGGATCACATCTGACAGATCACCCATGTAAGTGACCTAATGTGGGAACACATATACATGTTACAAGGTGACAGCCAGGATGCTGTTGTACTGTCTTCGTTTCGGATCAGAAGAACTGAATTGAATTTCACTGTTGTGTGGTGGTTTCATTTTTCATGGAATGACTTGTATTACAACAATAATAAGCTTCTGAATTTTTAAGCATCTTTCTCTGATGGAATTCTTTCCCTTGCTTTTTGTTTCCAGTCACACCACTCATTTCATGGTTCTTTGAAAAAGCCAAACTCCCTCCTGCCACAGGATCTTCGCATCTGTGTTTCCTTCTATTCTGAATGCCACCACACTCCTGCACACCACTTTGCACACTTTGCTTAATTAACTTCTACTCGGCCTTTAGACTTAAGTTCAAATGTTATATTTTTTTAAGGAAACCCTTCTCTGCTGTCCATTATCACATAGTCCACAGCACCAAAACCTCTCTGTAAATAGTGCTGGTCTCAAACACACATGGTTGTTTATCACCTCAGGAGGCCATGAAAATAGATAGAATGGCTGGAGGTAGCCGGGAAGACTTGAATGCATACATTCTACCTGTTCGTAATTTTTACCAGGGGTTGTGATATGGTCAGATTTATGGCTTAGATGGATCACACTGGCAGCAAGATAGTGGGAAAGATGACACTGATTTAAGGAGTAAATCTGGTGATTAAAATGCAATTTTTGACTTGATATGGATAAAGGGAGAGGAAGGAGTCTGAACAACCTGTTGGATTCTGGCTGGGTGACTGGGAGAAAGCTGAGGTGCTGAGATGAGAGAGATGCAGATGAAGATGGATGGAAGCAGAAGAAATAACTGTTCTGAGGCCAAGTCCTTCCTGCAGAGCAACCAACGGGGTGTAAGGCTTGGATGCAGACCTGTGAAAACCACCAGCACAGCTGGAAGTTTAAATCATAAGAACTTCTGAACCCAACCAGAAAAAAACATGAAACTGAAGACAGACATGGGCCGTGGGCAGAGAATCCGTAAGTAGCAGCAGTGAAGACAGAAAAGGAGGCCCAGGGTGGAAGCTGAATGAACTCAGCTTCCATTTTGCATGTTGCCAAAGCTGTTAGAGAAGAGGGTTTTCAGGACAGATCCATATCCAAAGACAAACAGTAGCTCAGGGACAAGAATAGCTTTCATGGAATGGTAGGAGGCAGAAGACCAACAACATTGAAGACCCAATTCTTTCTTATCCCTGCTTAGATCATATAGGTTGTCACAAAGATTCTTTGCTGAACCAAATTTTAGTCAAGCCCATCTTCTCCTCAGCACATTGGGCACCTCCTTGTAAAAACCCAGTTTTAGCAAGAACCCTGCTAAGTCAGTTTAACCAGAAACCCCACCCTCAAGATCTGATCAGGTTCCTCAGCCTTCATATTCCAGAGATAAAAGCCTGACCACCCTGGATTGTCTTTAGCAAAAATTGTTATGTCAGTTTAGACAGAATCCCCCTTAGGAAACTAAGCTGTTTCCTCTTAGTAACTTTCACCCACTGACTCCCATCATTTTCTTTGGCTCTCAATTCCCACCTGCTCATGCTGTGCTCAGAGCTCAGCCCTGTCTTCCTCCCACTGTGAAACCCCGTCATAGGGTCTCTATACCTATCGTGATGGTCCAGAATAAGGCCTTCCTTGCCATCTCTAATAAGGGTCACTAAATATTTTATTCTTTAACAATTGTCCATGATTATCAAAAATTTTAATGGTAGTTTTATTTCTTCTCCATATGTACCAGTGTTAAAACAAGAATGTAATGATAAGAACATTGGTCTGATTAAAAAAATTCTGTAGAGGAGGGAAGCTGGCGGCCCTGTGAGAAGCAGCAGAGGCCCCATGTCCCAGCCACGGACTCAATTTCCTCCTAAAATCCTATGTAGCCAGCTTGGAAAAGCAGAGAAACACACCTGAGTGGATGAAGTGTGAGTGGGGAGCACTGAAGAAACATCATAGAGTCTAGTAAGAGAGGGGGGCATGGAAAGGAGGATCCCCCCTGAAGCCTGTGTTGGGCACCGAGGCTGAGGCCTGGAGGCTGCAACGCTCCCTCCCTTCGGGAGTGCGGACGGCCTCCAAAAGCGGGGATCTCACACCTGGAATGCAGGAGAGGGGAAGGAGCCCCCCGTGCACAGGGCAGAGGGACCCAGGGCAGCAGGGTGCTCCAGAGGAGGGGACGTCGCCTTCCTAGGAAACAGCTTCTGAAGGAGGATGGCGCCTTCCTAGGAAACAAAACCTCTAATGGCAGATGCAACCAGCTTCTAATGCTCAGGGCACGGACCATAGGAAAGGCTGTACCAAGGCGTGTGGCATCCAAGTAGTAAGGGACCAGAGGTCAGACTGAGCAAACGCACACAGGGACCCTCTGCCTCCCTGTGGGGCATTGTGTTGAGCCCCAGAAAGCTTTGAATCTGTGTGGTGTGGGAGAGGGGAGGAGCCCTCCCACCCTGAGCTCCTGGTGCGGAGAGGCTGGGATCCGTGACCAGCCCTGAGGGTGTCCTCCTGCCCTGAGCTCCTGGTGCGGAGAGGCTGGGATCCGTGACCAGCCCTGAGGGTGTCCTCCTGCCCTGAGCTCCTGGTGCAGAGAGGCTGGGATCTGTGACCAGCCCTGAGGGTGTCCTCCTGCCCTGAGCTCCTGGTGCAGAGAGCCTGGGATCTGTGACCAGCTTAAGGGGGTCCTCCTATCCTGAGCTCCTGGTGCAGAGAGGCTGGGATCTGTGACCAGCCCTGAGGGTGTCCTCTTGCCCTGAGTTCCTGGTGCAGAGAGACTGGGATCCGTGACCAGCCCTGAGGGGTGCCGTGGTGGCACGTGGAGCCGCCACAGCTTTGCTGAGACCAGCGGTGCAGGGAACTGTGTGGAGCTGACTTTGGGGCCTTCCCATTTGTGCCATGGCGCAGGCGGCGGGTGCTACAGGGCAGATTCTCTGCCTGTGTGTTGTTTTGCACATTTTTAAGTCTGATTGTGGAACTGGTTCCCACCTTCCCGGCCTGCACTACGCACAGACCAGCAGAAGCTGGGAGTGGGGTCTGCGCAGTAGACGGTCTGAGGGGCGGGCCTGGTGCGACCAGCCAACCAGAGCTGAGCAGGGAGGGGCGGAGCCCATCTGCCTCTCCAGCCGGGAGCACCGTCCCCAACAGGAAAGGGGTGGGTCTCTCTCACCGAGGCCCCAGACACCCCCACAGGGCACAGTCCTGAGGAGGAAGGGAGAGCAGCTCACAAGAGGGTATCACAAGAGTAAGACTCTCAGGGACTGTTGTTTGGGAGCTGGAGGAAAAGCTGAAAACCCCTGCTGGGGGCTGGGCAGGCAAAGGGCTCACCAGAATGTTATTTAATTGAACCCACTGAGCCCAGGCTGCTGAAACGGCCCAGACAGAAAAGGCAACAGGCTGAAATCAATATGAAGCTGCAGCAGGACAGAGCCTGGGGAACTAGAATCAGAGGACAGGGTAGGGACTGAGGAGCTGGTGGTGGAGCCGAGACTAACCCCCGCAAAGTGAGCGCCTGACAGCGACACCTCTAAGGGGAGTGATACCCTAGGCTACACTAGCCACCCTGCACCCTAAAGACTCTACAGAAGACTCTGGAGTAAGACCAGGCAACTACAAGTTTGCAAAATAGCTGACAAGAAGAGGGGGTCCACGGAGAGCCTCAGATCAGCAATCTACCTAAGGACACCAGAGCCAAACCTGGATGGCTCCTCACAGTGGGTGATACACAAGCACCTCCCAGGAGAACTGAAATCACCACACAAAACAGTGAGCCGCAGACAACACATAATGCCCAGAAGAAACCCACCTGATTGACTGTCTTTTTTTTGTTTGTTTCTTTTGTTTTGTTTGTTTGTTTTTTCTCTTTTTCCCTTAGGAAGAAGAGAAAGGGGAAAAAATTATTTGTTTTTTCTTCTTTTTAAATTTTATAATAATATTTTTTTTTAAATTTTAATTTTTAATTAATTTTTTCTTATTTTATTTTATTTTTTTTAAAGAATTTTGTTTTACTTAGCTTGTTTTTTGTTTTGTTACTCTGTTTTGTTTTGTTTCTTTGCTTAGTTTTGTTCTATCCTTGCTTTTAATATCAAGACTTTCTTGATATTCCTGCTTAATTGCTGGGACTTTATCATTGTAACCAACAAGTTTACTGCTTTTCTCTATAGTCTTATTGGACACCCTACGTGTGCTGGCTCTATTTATCTCTCTCCCGTCTCGATCCATTGGCATAACTTTTTTTTTCTTCATATTCCTTTCTTTCTTCCTTTCTTCCTTTCCTTTCCTTTCCTTTCCTTTCCTTTCCTTTCCTTTCCTTTCCTTTCCTTTCCTTTCCTTTCCTTTCCTTTCCTTTCCTTTCCTTTCCTTTCCTTTCCTTTCCTTTCTTCCCTTGTGTTCTCCTGTCTTTTTGTTCAATTGTTAGTTTCTCTTATTCTCTTTAATGTATTTTAATTTTTCATTTTCAACTATTACCCTATTCCTATTCTCTCCCTTAATTGTTTGCTGGCCCTTCTTTCTGAATCTTTTCTCTGTCTCTATTATTGGCCAGTAGCTTCTTTATTTTTTACATTTTAGTTTATTATTATTTTCTAAATTTTCATCACTATTAACAACAATATACTTCTTTCTCTCTAAGCTTTACTTTTCTTTCTTTCTTTTTTTAAGCTTTTTTCACTCTAGAATTTTTCTCCCTTCACTCTCCCAGCTCTACTTTCACTTGGGTTGTTTTCATTGTGAGTGTCAAGACACTTTGTAAGATACCCCCTGTTTCCTGGAAATTTAGTTTGGTATTGTCCTGCCTTGACAGCACCCATACAACAGAGTAAGTGATGGGGCTGGGGCTGAGACACACAGTTAGACAACCTGAGAGGAGAGTCCTCCCAAGGACTGGTCAACAATAATCTAGATCCAACCAAAACAAGAGAACCCACAAAAGGGACACCCACAAAAGGGACATGCCTAGAGCAAAGAGCTCAGAAGTATAAAGGAAACATACATCTGGGCTCCACTGGTCTCACAATACAAAATCCCTCCTCATAAGACTGGGAGACAGCAAATATACCAAATATATAGATACAAACACTAAGACCTACCAAAATGGGGAGACAAAGAAACAATCCCCAAATTAAAGAAAAGAAAAAATCACCAGAAAAAGACTTTGATGAGATGGAGTTAAGCAAGTTATCAGAAACAGAGTTTAGAGTATTGATTATAAAGATGTTCAAGGAAATTAATAAGACACTACATGATAAGATCAAAGACCTTAGTGAAAACATGAAAAAAGAGATACATACCACAAACAAAAATCAGATAGAGATAAAGAATGCTGTATCTGATATCAAGAATACACTGGAAGGAATTAAAAGCAGGCTCAATGAAGCAGAGGATAGAATAAGTGACTTAGAAGACAAAGTCAAAAAAATCAATCAGAGCAGCAAAAAGAAAAAACACTTAAAAAGCATGAGGACAGCCTAAGGAAGCTTTGGGACAACATGAAGTGAAACAACATTCGCATTATAGGAGTACCAGAGGGGGAGGAAAGAGAGTAAGGGATAGAGAACTTGGTGGAGGAAATAATGACAGAAAACTTCCCTAGGCTGGAGAAGGAGAAAGCCACACAAGTTCAGGAAGCACAGAGGGTTCCAAACAAGAGGGACCGAAAGAGACTCACTCCAAGACACATTATAATTAAAATGGCAAATGTCAAGAAAAAAGAGAGACTATTAAGGGCTGCAAGAGACAGGCAAGCAGTGACCTACAAGGGAACCCCCATAAGGCCGACGCTGATTTCTCAACAGAAACTCTTCAAGCCAGAAAGGAGTGGCATGAAGTTCTCAAAGTAATGAAAAGTAAGAACACGAAACAAAGGTTGCTTCATCCAGCAAGACTATCATTTAAAATTGAAGATGAAAAAAAGAGTTTCCCAGATAAAATAAATAAATAAATAAAAGGCTAAAGGAGTTCAGTACCACCAAGCCAGCACTGGAAGAAATGCTAAAAGGACAGCTCTAAGAAAAAGAAGGAACAGTGAAAGAAAGGTACATCAGCAGAAAGAGGAAAAACGGCATTAAATAAGTTTATATCAATAGTAACCTTAAATATAAATTGTCGAATCAAGAGACATTGAGTAGCTGAATGGATAAGAAAACAGGACCCAAATGTATGCTGTCTACAAGAGACCCACCTGAGAGCAAAAGATTAACACAGGCTAAAAGTGAAGGGATGCAGTAAAATATTCCATGCAAATGGAAAGAAAAAGAAAGATGGAGTAGCAATTCTTATTTCTGACAAAACAGACTTCAAAATAAAGACCATAACAAGAGACAAAGATGGTCACTAGATAATACTAAAGGGATCAATCCAACAGGAGGAAATAACCCTTATAAACATTTATGCACCCGATATAGGAGCACCTAAATATATAAAAAATTTCTTGGTGAACTTTAGGAGGGAGATTGACAGAAACACAGTCATAGTGGGGGGCTTTAACACCCCACTCTCAGCACTGGACAGATCATCAAGATAAAAAATCAACAGGGAAACACAGACCTTAAATGAATCACTAGATCTAATGGATTTAATTGACATTTACAGAACATTTCATCCCAAAGCAGCAGAATACACATTCTTCTCAAGTGCACATGGAACATTCTCAAGAATAGACCACATGTTAGGGCACAAGGCCAGTCTCTACAAATACAAGAAGATTGAAATCATATCAAGCATCTTCTCGGATCACAATGCCATGAAACTAGAAATCAACCATTCTAAAAAAAACTCAAAAATATTCAAACACATAGAAGCTAAATAGCATGCTATTAAACAATGAATGGGTTACCAAGGAGATCAAGGAACAAATCAAACACTTCATAGAAAAAAAATGAAAATGAACAGACAACAACCCAAAATGTATGCGACACAGTGAAAGAAGACCTGAGAGGAAAATTCATAGCATTACAAGCCTATCTCAAGAAACAAGAAAACGATCTAATGAACCATCTAACACAACAACTAAAAGAACTACAAGGAGAACAGCAAGAAAAATCCAGAGGAAGTAGAAGGAAGGAAATAATTAAGAACAGAGCAGAAATTAATGACATAGAGACTAAAAAAAATACAAAAAAATCAATGAAACAAAGAGATGGTTCTTTGAAAAGATAAATAAGATTGATGCACCTTTAGCCAAACTCACCAAGAAACAAAGAGAAAGGACCCAAATAAATAAAATCAGAAATGAAAGAGGCAATATAACAACTGACCCAACAAAAATACTAAGGATTGTAAGAAAATACTATGAACAACTATACACCAACAAATTGGACAACATGGGCAAAATGGACTAATTCCTAGGAGCATACAACCTTCCAAAGCTGAATCAAGAAGAGGCGGAAAACCTGAATAGGCCAATAATAACTAATGAAATTGAGGCAGTAATCAAAAAACTCTCAGCAAACAAAAGTCCTGGAACAGATGGATTTACAGGAGAGTTTTACCAAACATTCAAAGAAGAATTAACAGCTATTCTATTCAAACTATTCCAGAAAATTCAAGAGGAGGGAAAATTTCAAAAATTCTTTTTATGAAGCCAGCATCATCCTAATCCCAAACACAGATAAAGACACTACAAAGAAAAAAAATTATAGGCAAAATCCCTGATGAACATAGATGATAAAATCCTCAGTGAAATACTAGCAAACCAGATCCAGCGCTACATTAAAAAGATCATACACCACAAGTGGGATTTATTCCGGGGATGCAAGGCTGGTACAACATCCGCAAATCAATAAATGTGATACATCACATAAACAAAATGAGGAACAAAAACATATGATCATATCAATAGATGCAAAAAAAGCATTTAGCAAAATCCAGCACCCATTTCTGATAAAAACTCTCAGCAAAGAGGGAATAGAGAGATCATACCTCAACATAATAAAGGCCGTATATGACATTCCTATAGCCAACATCATACTCAATGGGCAAAAATTAAAACCATTTTCCTTAAAAACAGGAACAAGAGAAGGATGTCCACTTTCCCCACTCTTATTCAACATAGTACTAGAAGTCTTTGCCACACCATCAGACAGGAAGAAAACATAAAAGGCATCCAAATTGGAAAGGAGGAAGTAAAAGTGTCATTATTTGCAGATGACATGATATTGTACATAGAAAACCCTAAAGACTCCATCAAAGTACTACTAGATTTGATAAATAAATTTGGCAAGGTAGCTGGATACAAAATCAACATCTGGAAATCAATGGTATTCTCATACACCAACAATGTGCTTTCAGAGAAAGAAACTAAAAAAAAATACCATTTACCATTGTAACTAAAAAAATAAGATACCTAGGTATAAACTTAACCAAGGATATAAAAGACCTGTACTCGGAAAACTACGGGACACTGAAGGAAGAATATACTATGCTCATGGATTGGAAGAATTAATATCATTAAAATGTCGATACTACCCAAAGCAACTTATAAATTCAATGCAATTCCTATTAAAATACCAACAGCATATTTCACAGATCTAGAACAAACATTTCAAAACTTTATATGGAACAAAAAAAGACCCCTAATAGCTGCAGCCATCTTGAGAAAAAAGAACAGAGTGGGAGGGATCACTTTATCAGACATCAAACTGTACTACAAAGCCATTGTAATCAAAACAGCCTGGTATTGGTACAACAACAGGCATCTAGATCAATGGAACAGAACAGAGACCCCAGAAATAGACCCACGCCATTATGTCAGTTAATATTTGACAAAGGAGGCAAGAGCATCCAATGGGGTAAAGACAGTCTCTTCAATAAGTGGTGCTGAGGAATTTGGACAGCTACATGCAAAAAAAATTAAACTAGACCACCAACTTTCACCATACACAAAAATAAACTCAACATGGATAAAATACTTAAATGTAAGTTGAGAAACTATAAAAATTCTAGAAGAAAAAATAGGCAGTAAAGTTACAGAAATCCCACGTAGTGGAATTTTCACTGATACATCTCATAGGGGAAGAGAAACAAAAGAAAAATAAACATATGGGACTACATTAAACTAAAAACTTCTGCACAGCAAAAGAAAACAGCCTCAAAATATGAAGGAACCCCACAGTCTGGGAAAACATATTTGCAAGGATGAATCTGATAAGGGGCTAATTTCCAAAGTGTACAAAGAACTCATACTACTCAGTGAGAGGAAAACAAACAATCCAATTAAGAAATGGGCAAAGAACCCGAATAGACACTTCTCCAGAGGATGTACAGATGGCCAAGAGACATATGAGAAAATGCTCAAAGTCGCTAATTATCAGAGATGCAAATTAAAACCACAATGAGGTATCACCTCACACCTGTCAGAATGGCTCCATCAACAAATCAACAAACGACATGTGCTGGAGAGGGTGTGGAGAAAGGGGAGCCCTGGTGCACTGCTGGTGGGAATGCAGACTGGTGCAGCCACTGTGGAAAACAGTATAGAGTTTCCTCAAAAAATTAAAAATGGAACTGCCTTTTGACCCAGTGACCCCACTTCTAGGAATATATCCTAAGAATCCTGAAACACTAATCAGAAAGAATACATGAACTCCTATGTTCATAGCAGCACAATTTACAATAGCTAAGATCTGGAAACAGCCCAAGTGCCCATCAGTAGATGAGTGGATAAAAAGCTGTGGGACATTCACACCATGGAATACTATGCAGCTGTAAAGAAGAAGGATCTCGTACCCTTTGGGACAGTATGGAGGGACCTGGAGAATATTATGCTTAGTGAAATAAGCCAGGCAGAGAAAGACAAACATCACATGATCTCGCTTATATGTGGAATCTAAAGAACTTAATAAACTGATGAACAGAATTGATTCAATGACATGAAAGCATAGATCAGACTGAGGAGTGTCAGAGGGATGGAAAAGGGCAGGTGGGTGGAGGGAGAGAGATTAACCAAAGAATTTATATGCATATATGCACAACTCAAGGACACAGACAATGGTGGGGAGAGGGACTGGGGAGTGGGATGGGATGGAGTGGAATGGGGCATTTGGGAGAAAAAGGGACATCTGTAATATTTTAAACAAAAATAAACAAACAAACAAAAAAAAAAAATTCTGTAGACTTGGCCACACAGTCATTGTGCAAATAAGGAAACTGAGTCCAGGGAAAATGCAAGCATTTGCTCCAGGATCACATGGTTAGAGACCAACAAGGCCTAAGCTTTTTTCTGTCATGGAACTTTGATGACCAGCAGGCTCTCCCTTCCCCATTAATGACATGGTCCCTTAGTAATCCTATGGCATCCTTAAGACAACTATTTGCCTTTCACATCTCAGCAGGTTTTACTGACTTTTTGACAATGTTAAAATCTTGAACGTGACTGGACACAGAATCAAGTCACAAATAAAGAGAAAACCTTTCAGTGAGATTTTGTGAATGTCATTACAGTGTTTCCACAAAATGTTCTTCACATTGCCCAGTTTCTGTTGCAGCTCCTACCTTACTGGGAATACTTGGTGTCATCACCAAAAAACACAGGAGTGAGGAATTTCAAGGCTGCATTTCAGCAGGTTCCAGTCAAGATGGCGATGTAGGTAAATTACAACTAAACTACAGGACAAGCATCATTTAGAACCACATGAAGTCTAACCAAACAGAAGATTTATAACTAAGGATACAAAGAAGAAGCCACATTGAGGCAGGTCGGAGGGGCAGAGATGTGGAATGGGCTGGTCCCACACCCATGTATGGTGGATGGAAATCAGGAGGAATACCTTGTCTGTGGAGGCATATCACACCTGAGGAGCTAGGGGTCCCAGCCCCCCACCAGGATCCCAGCCCAGGGTTCCAGTGTCAGGAAGAGAAGTCCCCAAAACTTCTGGCTGTAAAAACCAGTGGAGATTGTGGCTAAGGGACAAATAAACAAAAAGCAACAAGAGAAAAGCAATTACTTACCTACAAGGGAGCTCCAATAAAACTGTCAGCTGATTTCTCAACAGAAATTTTACAGGCCATGAGGGACTGGCAAGAAATATTCAAAGTAATGAAGCGCATGAACCTACAACCAAGATTACCTAGCAAAGCTGTAATTTAGAGTTGAAGAACAGATAAAGAACTTCCCAGAGAAGAAAAATCTAAAGGAGTTCATCACCACCAACCAGTATTACAAAAAATATTAAAGAGTCTTCTTTAAGAATAAAAGAAAAAGATCAGAAATATGAATAATAAAATGGCAATAAAGACATATCTATCAAATTACTTTAAGGGCAAATGTATTAAATGTTCCAATCAAAAAACAAACGAAGGCTGGTTCAGTGGTTAGAGAGTCAGCCTGAGGACTGAAGGGTCTTGGGTTTGATTCTGGCCAAGGGCACGTAGCCCCATTGCATGCTTGATCCCCACTCTGGTCGGGGCACATGCAGGAGGCAACCAATCAGCGTGTGCCTCTCTCTCTCTCTCTCCCTTCCACTCTTCCTGAAAAGCAATGAAAAAATATCTTTGGGTTAGGATTAAAAACGAAAAACAGACAAAGGAATGCTGAATGGATAAAAAAAACAAGACCCTTGCATATGCTGTCTACAAGAGACTTTAGATCAAAGGACACACACAGACTGAAAGTAAAGGGATGGAAAAAGATATTTCATAAAAATGGAAACAAACAAACAAGCAAAAACTAGTGTACCAGACAAAACAGACTTTAAAAGAAGGTTTTATAACAAGAGTCAAAGTAGGACCTAGCAATTCCATTTTGGGTATTTATCTAAAGAAACCCAAACACTAAACTGAAAAGACATATACATCCATATGTTCATTGCAGCATAATTACAGTAGCCAAGACCTGGCAACAACCTCAGTGTCCACCAACAGATGAATGGATAAAGAAGTGTTGCTCATATATACAATGAACTATTACGCAGTCATAAAAAAGAATGAAATCTCTCCATCTGCAACATGGACAGACCTACGGGTATTGTGCTGAGTGACAAAAGCCAGACAGAGGAAGACAAATGCCATATGATTTCACTTTTATGTGGAATCTTAAAAAAACAAAATAAACAAACCAGCAGAACAGAAACAGACTCATAGATACACAGAACCTTTTGATGGTTGCCAGATGGGAGGGAGAGTCAGAAAGATGGGTAAAAAGGTGAAGGGATTAAGAAGTACAAATTGGTGGTTACAGAACAGTCACGGGGATGTAAAGTACAGCACAGGGAATATAGTCAATAATAGTTTAATGACTATTTATGGTGTCAGATGGGTACTTGAGTAATTGGGGTGATCACTTAGTGAGTTATGTAATGTCTAATCACAGGGTTGTATACCTGAAACTAATGTAATATTTTATGTCAACTGTAATTGAAAAATAAAAAACTACTTAAAGTAAAAAAAACGCACAAAAACTTCATTTCAAAAGGTCTGCTCCAGACTTAGCACCTTCATTAAGATAGCTGACTTTTCAAGACTGTCTTCAAAACCATCTTCATACTATCTCCAGCCCCTCCCAGAGTTTAGTCTTCCACTAATAATTTCATGAACACTCCCCTCACATTCATCACTTTACCCAAAAAGACTCAATCTCACATAAACCCCTGCAAGAGAAAGGCAGAAGCAAAGGGAAGCAAATGCAGTTGTATGTGCTATTATGTTAAAAACTGTTTTGGGAGAGGATCACCTCCAGAATGGGGGAGTAAGGACCTCCAAAATCCTGATCATCCACAAAGCAACAGTAATATAGAAAAAAACCCAAAAAACTGTCAAAATAAACTTTTTTAGAACTCTAGAATTTAACAAAAGGTTTAAAACAATCTGAAGAACACTTATCAAGAAATGTGACTGCAACTCATTATGAACAGCAGGCTTTCTGGTGGTTAACACATCCTACTTACACCCCTCATTTCCCAGCTCCATGCTTACCCTGAAAACCAAGCCTCTCAGTCTTAGCAGCTCTGAAAATCAGCCACTTGTCAGCACCTGGAGTGGGCAAAAGGGATTTGAAGCTCCAAAAAAAAGTGCAATTCCCAAAAAACTGTCATATTTAACCTATCTGGCAGCTTCCTAGAAACTCTCCACTCTTAAAGTTTGTCTTTATATGACCTGGCTCAGAACTTGTTCAGTGAGAACAGCTACATCCCAGAACACTTGAAAATGCAAGTTGCAATTGTTTAACATGAGAACTGATGTGGTGATCAAAGTTGGGACAAACAAAAGTGTGAGCAGCCCGGCCGGGCGTGGCTCAGCGGTTGAGCATCGACCTAGGATCCAGGCGATTGGGGTTCAATTCCCGCTCAAGGCACATGCCCAGGTTGTGGGCTTGATCGATGACTCTCTCATCATTCACGTTTCTATCTCTTTCTCTCCCTCTCCTTTCCTCTCTCTGAAATCAATAAAGATATATTTTTAAAAAATAAATAAATAACAAAAGTGTGAGCAAAAATCTTGAAAGAAAAGCTGGGAATTGAGGTGTCCGTAGTGGACTTTAATAACCTCTGAGATATTCCTGAAGTCCAACCCAGGCACATGCATAGAAATGAGTGCGTGTTTAGGACTGTGCACACGCATGGAAAGCCCTAGCTCTCAGCACTGAGTGACTCAGAGTTTCTGTGCAACCGGGAAGTGAAGACTAAGGCGGGGTTGGACAGCACCACGTTGAACATGTGCCTCAGTATGTGCACAGGGGCTGGGAGATTTATTGGTTCAAGGCATTTAATAAAATTTTTGTCCAATAATTTATTGACCCTAAGTTAGCTAAGCAGAGACTAAAGTGGCCACACAATAAAAAAGAATACAAACTTCACAAAATTAATTCATAATTCACTAAACAAAAAACAGCAACAGCAACAAACTCTGAAGGGAGGGAAGAAATGTGATTTCCAGACTTGCCAAATTATATTATTTAAATTTCTATTTTTCAACAAAAATTATGAGACATGCAAAGAAATAGGAAACACTGACCCATAGAGTACTACTAATACCAGGAACAAGACAAGGTTGTCTACTCTCACTATTTCTATGCAACCTTATACTAGAAGTTCTACTCAGAGCAAGTAGATTTTAAAAAGGAAAAGATAAAAGAAATACAAATAGGAAAAAAGAATTAAAGCTTTCTTTACACGTTGATATCCTTGTGTTTAAGACACATTTTGGATACAGAACATGTTAATGAATCCACAAAACAAACTGTTAAAACTAATAAATGCATGTAGCAAAGTTGCAGGATAAAATATCAAAATACAAAATCAATTGCTTTTCTATATACAAGCAATGAAAAATTCAAAAAGAAATTAAGAAAACAATTACATTTACAATATACCCAAAAAGATAAAACACTAAGGAACACATTTAACAAAAGAAGTTCAAGATCTGTACAATGAAAGCTACAAACTATTGTTGAAATAATTTAAAAGGACCTAAGTAAGTAAAAAGACATGCATCTTTTTGAATGAGAAAAATGAATATTCTTAAGATGTCAATCTTCATACTAATTTATAGATCCAACATATTCCTTATCAAAATCTCAGTTGATGTTTTAGTTGATATTCATATAAAAATTCATATAAAAATGCAGTGGACCCAAAATAGCCAGACAATTTTGAAAAGGGGCGAGATTTGATGACCCATACTTCTTATTTTAAAAATATACAAAGCACCAGTAATCAAGACAGTGTGGCACTGGCATTAAGACTAGACATATAGATCAATGGAATATAACTGACAGGTCAAAAACAAATAAACTCTGAAGTTTATGGCAATTGATTTTCAATGAGGGTGTCAATGCAATTAAATATCTTTTCAAGAAATGGCACTGAGATAACCTGGTATCCGTCTGCAAATGAATAAAGTTAGACTCCAACCTCTTATCACATGCAAAAATGTCTCTACATGCTTCATAGACATAAATGTAAGTACAAAACTATGAAGCTCTTAGAATAAAATCAGAGCTGTGAAATTATGTGACATTGGATTAGACAATGAGCTCTTCAGATATGACACCAAAAGCATATTTACCAAAGAAAAATAGATAGAATGAACTTCATTAAAATAAAAAAAATTTTGCACTTTACCATCAAAAAAAAAAAAAAAAAAAGTCAATTTGAAAAGTCAATTTACAAAATAGGAGAAAATATTTGCAAATCATACAACTGGTTAGCAATGGTATTCAGAATAAAAACCTTTTGCAAATAATCCAATTTAAAAATGGACAAAGAAATGAATAGCTATTTCTCTAAAAATAAATATACAAATGACCAATAATTATAAAAATTATTCAATATTATTGGTCATTAGGGAAATGGTAATCAGAATCACAATGAGATCCTTCTTCACCCCCCCTGTGGTGGTTAAGTTAAAAAAGACAGATAACACTATATATCATTGAAGATGTGAAGAAGTTGGATCCTCATATATTCTTATCGGGCTTGTAAAATTGTTCAGTCACTTTAGAAAACAGTTTGGTAATTTCTGAAAATGTGAAACTTAGAGTTGCAATATGACCCAGAAACTTCACTCCTAGGTGTACACCTAAGAGGGTTGAGAGCATACAAAAATCCTGTATACATATGTTCATGGTAGCATCATTCATAATAGCCAAATGTGAAAACACAAATATCCATCAACTGATGAATGGATAAACAAAATAAGGGGGAGATTAAAGATGGTGGTGGACTGAATGGAAGCTACACTGACACTCTCCCCAGACCAAACTGGAATTACAACTTAACTATAGAAAAACTATCCTGAATAATCAATTGCAACTGAAGATGAGCTGGAGAGCATCCTCATAGCCAAAGAGGAAAAGTGGAGACCACACAGAGACTGATAGGAAGTGCAGAGGCATAAAAGGGCTGGCTGGGCTCCTACAGGCATCAGCTGAAGGTCTGGAGGGGTACCTCATCTGTGGGGGGTTGCCACTGAGGACTCTGGGGCTTAAATCCCAGGATGGGCTTCCCAGACAAGAGCACTACAACTGAGAAAGGTGCCCACATAACATCTGCCTGTGAAAAGCATCTGGTTTTCTGTCTGCCAGGGAGAGACAGCTGGAAATGCAGGTACCCTCTTAAAGGGCTAATGCACAAAGTTTCATGTGCAGCCACTCACCTTGGGCTCCAGCAGAGGGAGGTCAGAGTGGACTGGAGCTGTGTGAGAAGAACCTAGGGTTGTGAACACTGAGGATAGAGCTCAGAGGACACCCCTCTGAAATCCTGTGCTGAGTCATTCCCCCAGACTGCAGGGGACATCTTTCTCAGGCAGACAATTTGCTGCTTTTGCCTAAGGGGGTAAGTAATTGCCCCACCCTGCTGGAAAACTTCTATCTCTACCCAGAGGAGTTTCTACAAACTGAGGATCATTAAGAGAATCAGATTAATCAGCCTGCAGGCAGAGGCAGACCTCAGAGTGCTTTGAGACTTTGCCTGATCTGCTTCTGGACCTGTGCCTTGGAAAAGCAGGCTCTGATGTGCATCTTGGTCCTATCAAACCACATCCAACCCCAGCAGAGGAGACCTCAAGCTGAGGGTTGTTGATAGCTCCAGTCAGAAACTGCATCTGACATTGGTCTGCATCAGAAACCCTCCAAAAAGACTGAGAGTCCTAGCAGATCTACCTAATACACAGAAATAAACCCAAGCAGGCAGCCAAAATGGGGAGATAAAAAAACAAGCCCCAAATGAAAGAACAAGAGAAGTGTCCAGAAAGAGCTAAGTGAAACAGAGATAAGCAATCTATCAGGTATAGAGTTCAGAATACTGATTGTAAGGATGCTCAACAGCATGAAAAAAGATATGGAAACTATGAAGGAAATTAAGAATGACATAGCAGAAATAAAGAAAACATTGGAAGGAATAAACAGCAGGTTAGAGGAAGCTGAGGATTGGCTCAGCAAGTTAGAAGATAGGGTAGAGAAAAATCACTCAATCAGAGATCCAAAAAGAAAAAAACAATTAAAAAACAGGAGGACAGTTTAAGGGAGTTGTGTGACAACCTGAAACATAACAATATTCACATTATAGGAGTGCCAGAGGAGGTAGAAAGTAAGCAAGGATTAAAGAACCTGTTTGAAGAAATAATGGCAGAAAACTTCCCTAACCTGGTCAAGGAAAAAGTCACACAAGTTCAGGAGACACAGAGAATTCCAAGCAAGAAGAATTCAAAGAGACCCTTACCCAGATACATCATAATTGAAATGCCAAGAATTCAAAACAAAGAGAGAATCTTAAAGGCAGCAAGAGAAAAGCAATCTGCTACCTACAAAGGAGCTCCCATAAGGCTGTCAGCTGATTTCTCATCAGAAACTCTACAGGCCAGAAGGGAATGGCATGAAGTATTCAAGGTAATGCAAAACAAGGATCTGAAACCAAGACTACTCTATCCAGCAAGGCTATCATTCAAAACAGATGGTGAAATAAAGAGCTTCTAAGACAAAAAAAAAAAAAAAAAAGGCTAAAGGTGTTTATCACCACCAAACCAGCATTGCAGGATATATTAAAGGGACTGTTGTGATTAGAAGCAGAAACAGAAGCATTGCAAGAAATGTTAAAGGGACTGTTATAATAATAAGAAGAAACAGAGAGAGAAACATAGGCATAAAGAATTAAAATGGCAATAAATAAGGGCCTACTAATAATAACCTTAAGGACTTTAAGGGAGAGATCAACAGCAATACAGTCATAGTTGTGGACTTTAACTCCCCACTGACTTCACTGGATAGATCTTCCAGACAAAAAATCAACAAGGAAACAATGACTCTAAGTGGCACACTAGATCAGATGGATATAATTGATATTTACAGAACATTTCACCCCAAAGCTGCAGAATATACATTCCTTTCGAGTGCTGCCTGCATCCAGCCCCAGCGGTCCAGGGGTCCCCAAAGGTGTGGAAGGTGCGAACGAGGAATGAAGGACAGGGAGACAGCGTTCAGAGCATCAGGACAATCATGTTCTCTCTCTATTGCCTTGTTACAATTGTATTTATACTATTTTATTTTATTGCTGGTTAAACAACATGACATCATGCTTTGTTCTGGTTTCTGTTTTGACCTTTCACAGTTAATGTTTATACCTTCTTATCTGACCTCTGCTAAAGAATTTACATCTGTTTAGGTATGTTGATTTTTATCTTATCTATTGTCTTTGTTTCTATAGGCTATTCTACAGGTTAATCTCTAGTTTGTTATCTCTATTCTAAGGTTACTACTTTATTGCTCTACCATATAGCTAAAAGGAGAATAACTACCGTCTGGCGCCTGTTTGTAGTCTCTCCGCTTACATTCCCTGCAGCTGTCTATCAGATAAGGGGACCGCCTGCATAGTTTGCAATGGTAATTTCTTTTCTTTTTTTTTTTTAAATATATCTTTATTGGTTTCAGAGAGAGGACAGGAGAGGGAGAGAGAGACAGAAACATCAATGATGAGAGAGTCATTGATCGAGCCCACAACCCGGGCATGTGCCCTGACCGGGAATCGAACCCCGATCGCCTGGACCCTAGGTCGATGCTCAACCGCTGAGCCATGCCCGGCCGGGCTGCAATGGTAATTTCTAAGTTGTGTGCGCAAAGCCTTTTTCACATTCTCATCTAACAAGCACCAAGGGGTCCTAATCTCCTTATCCTCTCTAGAAACTCTGGGATGTTTCTCCCCCGTGTAGGCTTGCCTTTGTAACTGACTATGCGGTGTCCGTCCTCATTGTAATACCCTGCGTATGACAAAGCTATAGGTGTAGTTTGAAACAACCTTAGTCCTAGGCTTGCTTTTTCCTTGTGGTGGTTCCCACAATTTTCCCCTAATATAAACATTCCCCAGCATTATATTCCTTAGCGAGGACTCACTAGTGGTTTCTCTGGGAATAGCCCTGCGCCAGTGAGTCAGCAGGGGCCGGACCCAGGCCTTTTCCCCGGTGGGGAACTTCCTGTGGTAGTGGCCTAACAAGTCCTAAACTTTCTGCTGACAGTCTGAGTTCCTCATAAGCGGTACATGATATTTCTGTACTACTTGGGGCTTTTACTGAATCATTGTCTTTTCCAGTCCCATCCAATCCTCCTGCTGGGAAAAAGTTTCCAGCTAGGACAAAACCCTTTTCTGGTGAAGCGACTCGGGTAAGGGCACAGAGCGTCAGGAAGGGGAAGAAGCATAAAAAGAGGAACAAGCATACACCAAGTCCCATGGAGCATTTGCTGTGCAGATGTCTCCTCCTTAAAGGACTATGTCAAGCGGTAAGGACGGAACGCTTCCGGCAGAGTGCCCATGGGTCATGCTCAAAGATAGACCACATGTTAGGACACAAAACAAGTTTCTACAAGCTCAAGAAGACTGAAATCATATCAAGCATCTCAGATCACAAGGGCATGAAATTAGAAATCAACTACAGTAAAAACACTCAAAAACCTTCAAACACATGGAGGCTAAATAGCATGTTATTAAACAATGAATGAGTTACCAATAAGATCAAGAAAGTAATCAAAAAATTCCTGGAAACAAATGAAAATGAACACATAACAACTCAAAATCTATGGGACACAGTGAAAGCAGTCCTGAGAGAGTCGTTCATAGCACTACAGGCCTATCTCAAAAAGCAAGAAAAAGTATTAGTAAACTCTCTAACCCTACAACTTAAAGAATTAGAAAGCTCCCCTGTGAAGCCGTCTAGACCTGGACTTTTGTTGGCTGGGAGGTTTTTTTTTTATTACTGCTTTGATTTCATCAGTTGTTATTAGTCTATTCAGGTTTTCTGATTCTTCCTGATTCAATTTTACGTGATCTCACTCATATGTGGAATCTAATAAACAAAATAGACTGGGGAACAAACTAGATCCAGAGACAGAGAAGCAGGGAACAGACTGATGAACCTCAGTGGGCAGGCAGGAGTGGGGAGTGAGTGGGGAGAGATTAATCTAAGAACTTCTGTGCATGTGTGCATAACGCGTGGACACAGACAATAGTGTGGGGAAGGCCTGGGGAGGCGATGCGGGTGGAGGAGAATGATGGGGGGAGGGGATAGCTTTATGGCTTTCAATAATAAATATAAATTTAAAAAAGTAAAATAAAAAGGAGCTTATAAGCCATAAGAAGAATTTTTTAAAATGGGAACTATAACTTGACAATAAAAAGGAATTAAATACTGATACCAGCTACAGCATAGATGAACCTTAGAAAACATTATGCTAAAGGATAGAAACTAGGTACAAAAAACCATGTATTGGGTGGTGCATTTATACTAAATGAACAGAACAGGCCAATTTCTAGGAGCAAAGTAGAGCGATGTTTTTCAGGGAATGGGGAGGGGTAAATAAGGATTGACTGCTAATAATGCAGTGCCTTTGGGGGGTGATGAGAATATATCTACAATTAGATAGTGGTGATGGTTGAACAACTCTGTAAATATACCAAAAAAAATTGAGTTATATATTTTTAAAAGGTGAATTTCAAAGTATATTAATTATATTTCAATAAATCTGAGCCCTGACCGGGTAGCTCAGCTGGTTAGAGTGTGGTCGCAATAAGCCAAAGGTGTGGGTTTGATCCCCAGTCAGGGCACATACAAGAATCAGCCAATGATGCATAAACAAGTGGAGCAGCAAATCAATCTCTCTCCCCTCCCCTAAAATCAATCAATAAATAAAAATAAAATAAAATAAAATAAATAAAATAAAATAAATAAAATAAAATAAAATAAAATAAAATAAAATAAAATAAAATAAAATAAAATAAAATAAAATAAAATAAAATAAAGCTATTATTGGGGGAAATGCAGGAGAGAAAGGTGTTCTCTAGATTAGGGAAGGAGATGAAGACATGGCCCCTACAATCTTTTGTTTAGGACACTGTGAAATGGGCATAGGATAGCCGTAGGATTGTCCTCAGGAGCTTCACCTCACACCTGTTTGACATTAGGGGTTAGATTTTGATAAGTAAAACATTTTCAACCTTACCCTTTAGAGTTTTCTAGATGATAAAATTTTACAATAATCCACATGACCCTCTTTTGTTGTCTGATCTCTCACATTATAACCTACGTCATTTTGGGGGTTTGTAAAACAAAAACATTGAACATAAAAATTGTTCCCAAGCATAATTGTAGGAACTTTTAAATTTATAATTGAAAAATTAACACATATGTCTATTTTATCACACCTAATAATTATCACAATTCCCTTCTTTTAAGCTCAATTATTTTTCAATCAATAATTCAAATATTTTTCAAATTTCTACACTCACCTTTAAAAGGCAGAAGCATTTCACATAGATTATCTTAGTTACCATTTAAAATACTGTGTAACGAAGATATTTTTAAATGCAATTTAAAATAGTATGATAAGAAAACCAAATGCATTAATGAAATATAATACGATGAAAATCTAATTCTTTTTGACAAAAATCTCTATTAGCTGCTTTTAGCATCTTATTACTGTGTAGAAGAAACAAAATAGAACTTGTTTAAAATCCCTCAGATATTTTAATCATCTTCTGTTCTGCATGAGCTGTTAATCCATTTATGTTCTGCATAGACCTGTGGTTGGTATCAAGTGAAGCGGGGAAAGGACTTCGAGGCAGAAGGAACAGCGCGTGTAAGAGGACTTAGGGAAGGAAGCATGTGAACTCCAAAGAACTCGGTTAATTGAGATTATTGGAATTCATGGTGTGTGAGGAAAAACAAGAAAAATGATTTATTTAACTCTTTAAAAACAAAGCAAAAGCTATAAAGTTGACATTATACATGGGAAGAAATTACAACTCAGCCTGTAGGTGGCTTGCAGCAACTCACAGAGTCCAGAAATGCAGAGCTGACCTCAAACCCATTTTCATGATTCCGAGCCTCCCGTAAGCTCTGCCCTTACCGGGCTGCCTTCCTCAGCTGCTACGGAAGACAGTGTCCTGCATGGGGGAGGCAGAAAATGAACAGAGGCTTGAAAGAAGGGACCCTGAAGGTCTGTGCGTCTCATTCCTCACTGGTAACGGTGGCCAGTCCCACGCTGCCTGAGCCCTGGGCCCATTCCTGCGAGAACTTACCGCGCTAAGGTACAATTTCAGGTTGTTTCTATAAGGATGAAAAATCCCAGGAGATGAACTCTTTAGTTCAAAGAAAATTCCAAGCAATGATTGGCAACTATGCTGTGTTGCCTTGCGATTCGATGAATGATCAAATGACATCGTCAACCAGAGTGGAGATGGAGGCTCATGCAGGGAGCCATGAACTTTCAAGTTGCGCCCTCCCTTCAGTCATAGGTTAGTATGTGTAACACCGTCTACCGACCGAGAGAGTGAGGAAGGGGTATGCGACTGCGTGGACAGGATGCCGTCTGATTGATCAGCCTTCCAAAGTAGAAATTGACGTATCCATTTGTGCTCTCTCTAGGAGCATTTTCTAAACATATGCTGCACATCCAGCTGTGAATGAGATTATTTTGTTAAATAAATACATCAAAGGCCCAGATCACCTCCACAAGAAATTTATAATATAACCCATTAGTAAAATTCAGCAAATATGTGGGGAAAGAAAAAAAGAAAGAAAGAAAGAAAGAGAGAAAGAAAGAGAGAAAGAAAGAGAGAAAGAAAGAGAGAAAGAGAGAGGGAGGGAGAGAGGGAGAGAGGGAGAGAAGGAGAGAGGGGGAGGGAGGGAGGGAGGGAGGGAGGGAGGGAGGGAGGGAGGGAGGAAGGAAGGAAGGAAGGAAGGAAGGAAGGAAGGAAGAAAGAAAGAAAGAAAGAAAGAAAGAAAGAAAGAAAGAAAGAAAGAAAGAAAGAAAGAAAGAAAGAAAGAAAGAAAGAAAGAAAGAAAGAAAGAAAGAAAGAAAGGAAAGAAGAAACCAATTCCAAGTAATTAAGGAGCTGTGAAGTGTGAAGAATAGCAGCCCAGTGCTTCATCACTCATTACTCATGAGACTGCTTTCATTCCACTTAGCATCTCTGCTTCAGTTGCCTTGTCTATAAAATGGAAATAGTATCGTTTTACACCTATGTTGTTATTATGATAAATGACATGATGAATGCAAAGTGCTTAACACAGCCCTTGACAAATCTTAAGTGCTCAAAAAAAGACAAGTATTATTTAGTAATTAATAAATTATTTGTGATTATAGCTAAATTGTGTATGATCTCAAACAAGTCACTCATCTTTGGTTAGTCTAGTCTAGGCAGAGGGTCCTGAAGACTTCTTCCAGACAGAAATCTTCTGACTCAAATTGGAAAGATCCAAAAGATTATGTAATATTGACTGGCACTTTGCCTCTCTGATTACCCATACCCTCATCAAGCCTTTGAGCACTATTCTCCTGCTCGTTTCTTTTAGTATCTAGATTTGTCAAACACCTGCCCTTGTGTGCTAATGGGTGTAACTTTAGCTAGGACACAAATTACCTTGACACCCTATTACAGAGATGGGAAATGCTATTTTCACGTGTCTGCTGATAGCTGTCCTCCTCAATAGCGCCCATGTGACCTTTAAATATCACAGAAGCTAAGTGGCAAAGGAGAATAATAATGGCATTTTAATTGATTGGTGAATTATTGAGCAGCTTTAGCTAATACTCTAACACTTCCGTCTCTACCCCACTCCACTTCACTGGGACAAATCATTATGCTCTCTGGAGGGTTCCTGTGTTTCTTACACGTGGATCTATGATCCATTTGACCCTGTCTTCTGTGGTGTAACACATAGGTTAGCTGAAAAAAAAAAAAAAAGGCAGATAAATGTTAGGAAAAATATCTGTGTGGAAATTGGAAACTGCTTGCTAAAAGGGAAATGTCATTGCAGACTACATTTCCCCGCGATTCTAGCCATTCAGAGTAAAATGTAGTAGACAGTACCTTGACTGTGTTCTTGCTATTCTTTAAATGTGATTTTAATGAATTTCACAGTGAATTTAAAGTTCCTTTGGGCATGATTCTGTGCGGTTTCTCAATTTCTGAAGCTGGTAGTGGTTACTACGTTTTGACACAGAACCCAAGTGAGCAACTACATAATCTTTGTCCCGTAATATGACACTACAACTTGTGGAAGCATTTTGATCATAGAAATCCAAAAACCTTCCAAGCCCAAAGAAACTCTGGCCTCACTGAAAATCCCCAAATCATCTGCACCATGCTGAGTTTACTCCTCACGGGCAATAATTGGAATTCTAACAGCACGAGACATCAAGACTAACGATTCTTCTTCATTGTCTTATATTTTAAAATCTTTTCTTCCCAACTGGATCTCGATTTTCAGTAAAGCTTTACAGGTCCACGACACTTGTCATATTGCACGGTGCAAGAAGCAGTGGGAAGTGTGGTAAAAGCGGGGACACAGTCACCAGGAGCAGCTTGCGTGACCATGAGCAGTGGAGTCTCAGAGTCTCTGCCCAGCTTTACTCTGTAAAGTTGCGTGGAGTCGTGGAAAATGAATAAGAAACCTTGGCAATTCCTATACTAGGTGTTTGGGGCAGACGCATGGCTGTGCAACACGATCTCTTTCAAGAAGGGCCTTTTGCCCAGCTATGGAGAGTGTGGTAAGCGGCAGCACCCAGGCCCTTTGGGGGCTGCTTTGTCCAAGGATACATGTGTCCCAGAGCAGCCCACATCTACTGACAGGTTGTCAGTCCGTTTCAAACCAAATCAGTAGTGCTCTGATGTCCTTTCAGCTTCTCCCTCTGCCCAATCTTAGATCTCCACTCTCTCTCCCACTAATACTGGTCCCTAAATCATACCCTACCTGCCAAATTCTGACTCATCTGCTTCCAGAGACTGAAACCTGCACCAGGGCTTGATCCATGTTAATCCAAAAGCTGGATCTTTATCTCTCTTCCCCAGCACAGGAGCCTAAGCCACCTTGGCTCCCTCAGCATTCCCCTTCCTGCATTACCCTCTGTAGCTCCCCCAACGAGGCCTGTAAGCTAATGTCACCCGATACTCTCCAGCCTTATTGCTCTCTACTCCCCAAACACTCCCACACATTCATCACCACCACCATGAGCATGAAACAAAGCGCCACGCTGCCAACGGTCTGCCACACTTCTATGTAGCATGTCCTCTGCCCTCAAAATGCCACAGTGATCCCTTTACCCCCTTGAAGATTTAGGTCTGCCTTTCCAGATTTACATCACAAGAGGTTGAGGGGAAGGGCTAAGTGTGGGGAGGGACTTGAAATGAGCCTTGAATAGTCAGTAAAACTTTCAGATTCACAGAAGTGAAATGCTGGCTCACTCTCATGTCAGATCCAACTGAGTAAGAAAATGCTTATTAAGTGTCAGGCACCCATTCTGGAAATGGGATACAGAGAGGCAGGCAATATTGGGGTTAGGAGCTGGGACCCTGGACGGGTTGTCTGGGGATCGGCCCTGTGTTGTCTGCTGGCACGTTGTGGGGCGCGGGCAGCCGCCTCCAGCCCTGAGCCTGGTCCCTCACCTGTGAAATGATGATAAGGATGCTTGTCCACTGGGTTGTTAAAGGATAGGTGAGTTCACGCAAATCAGGGGCTTAAAATGATGTTTCAGTAACTTCTCAATAAGTGGTTGCTACTATAAATATGGATCAGGAGAAAGAGAGACATGGTCCCTCTGCTCCTTGGACCCTCCAGCTGAGCTCCAGATACTGCCCCTTCCCACAGCCCCTCACTACCTCCCTCCCCAGATGTGCCAGTGGTGCCTTTCCATGAGTCTTTGCCCTCCTCAATGACCTTGAATTATGTGTGCTGGTGCAGCTGGCTCCCTGCCTGCATCACCATGCTCCTCAGTACCTACTCTGGCGAAGTCTCCCAGACTAGCTCCTTCCTCTAAGTCCACTGAAATGCAGAATTTTCAGGTTCTAATTCTGAAAGTGTCTGTTTTCCTGTCTATGATCTTGGACACATCACTTAACATAATTAGGCCTCAGTTTTCCATCTATGATAGAGGAGCTAGAATGATCTATAAGATCATTTTTTATTTTAATTTCCTGTGATTTTATGACTATATACCATGAGTTATTTAAAAACGTCAGTCCCACCTTAGGAATCTAAGGCAAACACAATAGATGAGCTGCCCCAAGATGGAAGTAGGGTTCGGCATGATCAAGGTCAAGAGTTCCAGGTCAGGTCATATGGAAGTAGCAAACTGAGGTGTCACTGTCATGAGGAGAGCCTGACCCAGCATCAAAGGAAATCCAAAAATACATTGAAAATTGGCCTGAAGAGGAGGGCTTGGCCTGATCCTCTCGGAAAAATGTTAACAATTCATATACTAAGACATTCAGCAGCAGAAATAAACTGGAAGCAAGAGCTCTAAGAAAAAGGCTGGGGACACCAGTAAAGAAGAAAACTTTGGGAGCACTTTGTGTTACTAATGACTCTTAGGCAAAGATTTTGTTTTCAAAGAGCTGAACAGAGCTGGGAATGACTCCTTCCCCAGAACAAAAAAGATCACAATTCAGTTAGAAATCAGAAAGAAGGAAATAGCTCAATTTCTCCTTCTGGATTTAAACATTACTAAAGTCTGCGTGTGTCTGTGTGTGCGTGCATGCGCACACGCACTCTCCTTAACTGGAGTCAAATGAGATGTAAACATATTTAAGAGGAAAACCATTTGGACATTAACTAGAGTTGAACCTGAATGAGGAGTCCTGATGTTTTGTTGTTTCTCTCTCCATTTAGCCTCCACTTGGTCATTCTAAAGATCTCCAGGGTGTTCAATGCTTTAATGTTCTTCCCTGGGTATAAGATAATTTGTTTTCAGCTTAAGTAACATCTGTTTCTGTAGATAATTAAGTTATTAGATGTTGATCAATTTAATAAAGCCACAAGGCTTTCCCGACCTCTTTATGCATAATCAATGAATTTAGATGCAAAATGTGAAAACGCTACTTGTGAAAAATGATCTAAATCTTCCATTAACAGTCACTTTTTAATCATTTGGCGCCTGCAATCAGAGAGCTATGCAAACACATTATGGAGACAAAGATTATTTGGTCATTACAGAGGCTTTGTGCCTAAGATTATTTGATACTGATCAGCACCTCACTGTCCTGAGGGCTCAATGCTTAAGGTACTGGTTTTGCAGGGCTTGTATGGGAGTCGTGTGACCCCCTTGTTCCTCCTCTAAGGGGGTCTGCACACGACTGCCAGGGAGGAAAGGTCAGGGGAGAGTCCAAACTGCATGGTCAGCAATATGAAAGGTCAGGGCGTCTAAACCACATGACCAGGGATATGCTAGGGGAGGAAAGGTCACCCTGGGTTGAGGTCCCAGCCCAGTTTCGCCTGTTCCTAGGTACCTGGGGCCTTCTGCACTGGTGACCTTCCTTTCCTGGCTTATTGCTCCTACTCTGCTCACGTCCGTCTAACTGCCCACTGCACGTCTAGGACAACAAGCAGGTTTCCAGCTGTGGAAATGCCCTGCAGCTGCCTTCCTTGCCTTGGCTGTTCCACCCCAGCAGCCTCCAGCTCTCAGCCACCTCCTTTGTAACAGGGCTCTTTCCCTTTTGTCTTTTCCCTCACATTTAGTGATGTGTGGCTTTCCTGAAACCCTGCTTCCCAGAAGTATTGTTCCTTGGCCCAAACCCTGAGGCCTGTCCCCTGCGGTGCCGAGGTCCCAATCAAGGCCTGCTCTGGAAGGGGCTCCAGAGCCACGTTTCCTCTCTTCCTGGAGGCTGAGTGGCAGGGTCAGCACTGTCCCTGCTTTCCTTTCTCAACCTGCACCTCATGGGATTGGTGGGAGATGCTCACAGGACACACTTCCCAGCAGGAAGTCTGGGCCGTAAGTTTGTTGATAGGGTCCCATCTTTTTCTGCTCCCAGCCCTGTGCTACCCTTTCTCTTCGGCTTTGCTCCCCCAAATCACTGACATCGTAGGTTTCATCTTCCTCTATTTTACCTCCTCTGGGAAGCCTTCCTGCTCACCCCAGCATCCAGGACCTCTTCCTCTCAGACTTGTTAAAGCTGTCCCCATTTACAACCCCATTTCTGCAGTCACCATGCAGTACATTTTACACATAAGGAGGTACTGCTCTTTCCAACTCCCTCTATGGAATCCCCTCCAATTCTCATTCTAAAGACAGGAAAAACTAAGCATTCAATAAATGAGGAATTTGCCTGAGGCCCCACAGATCCTGGTGGAGGGGTGAATAAGAATAATGACTTCGAATGTGAGGAAGCAGAGAGGCTTCTCCTCCCAAGAGGTTTATAAGCAGAGTGCATTTCAGAATAATAATGGTGGAGCTTCAAAGAGCAGGCGCTCCTGGGTCCAGCCAGCTATCAGGCCAGGTCCCCCGGAGGGCAGAGCCAGCTCCAGGGTGTGAGCGGAATGCAGATTCCCCTTTTCCCGATCCTGCGGTGGGAACCACTGTGAATACTGCTTTCGTCAATCCCTCATTTGCGTACTCACTAGGTCCATTTTAACATGTGGTTTGCTATTTCACAGTGGTGGGGTGGCAGCCTGGGTTCATATCCACACACACACACACACACACACACACACACACACACACACACACACACACAGACCTCGAACACATATGCAGAATCTCAAGGAGCTAAATCAGGTATATAAATAAATAAGCTTAAATTAGGTTATATGCACACACACAGGTGGTGATATGAACTTAGTTTTTTGAGATCTGCAGCCTCTCAGAATCTGTTTTATCCTCTGCAAATTGGGGGTAAAATCTTATGGTATTTTATTAATTTAAACCCTCTCACCTTATGGTGGTCATTACAGAGTTTTTAAAAATAATAAGTGGTTCCTCCTCAAAAGCCAATGGCTTTATCTGCAGTAACCTCAATACTTTGCAACACTGGAGGAGAAACTGACTTTTTCAGATTCATTAACAGACAGTGACTACAAAACCATATATACTATGTATTATTGGTTTGGTGAATGGACCTGGTTTTGACCCTAAGATCTGATTGTAGAAACAACTAAGTGAAAGGTAATAGGTCTCCTGTGCAGAAATTATAGAATGTTCAGTGCTGAATACAGGCGGGTGACATGTACATTAAAAATGGTCAGATAATTTATTTCCAAGATAAGTTAGTGCTCCATATATATATATATACACATATATACGTTAGTGCTCCACATATATATAATATTATAATATAATATAATATAATATAATATAATATAATATAATATAATATAATATAATATAATATATAAAATAAAATAATAAAATATAATATAATATAATAATATAATATAATAATATAATATAATTAATATAATATAATATAGTATAATATAGTATAATATAGTATAATATAGTATAATATAGTATAATATAGTATAATATAGTATAATATAAAATATATGCACTGGTGCAAGAAAACTCAACTCCCACCTTGCTTCTTTCTTCTCTGTCAGAAAGAACGACCTTTGAACGGAGGGGCAGAGCGAGCCTCTCTGAGAGAGATGTATTTAACCGCGTGAGGGATAAAGTCCGTAAGAGCGCACACATGCTTTACGTGAATTCAAACCTGACGCATCTAAATGACACGTCAGGTTCTCAAGAGAATCTCAAAAATAAGAAAGCGGTCATTGATCTCTTACATTCATGTAACAACAAAAGAGTTTCTAAAAGATTGGAGATAGGCAAATTTATCAATACTTTAAAAGAAAAATACGGTTTATTCTGCAAGCCACTTACTAGTCAGCCTCCCTTGTGACCTGCTAAAGACATTACAGCCTCTCTAGACTAACATTTCCAGTCTCAGGTGTCTTTGCCATAGACTGTCTCTGCCTTTCCTCTTCATTTCTTTCCTCCCTCCTTTTCTCTCTCCCTCTCTCCTTCCATAACTCCCTTCCTTCCTTCTTCCTAATAAAAAATTTATTTTAGAGCAGTTTTTGCAAAGACAGGACAGAGAAGATAGTACCAAAAAATCACAAAGATAGTGCACAGCTCCCATTTATTTTGCAAGTAATTTTGGTCTCGTTGTAATTAGCTAGTTAATATTAATGAAAGAAAGAAAGCAAAGGGGAGGCCAAACATTGTAAGCCTGACCATCCGGGCAGCCTCACCAGGAAACCAGAGCTTCGCGCAGCATTGTCTCTCCAAGGGACTGACGCCCCTCCTTCCCCTTCTGGTCCTGGGCTGCTGGGGAAAGAAGAGGGAGAAGTACATGCGCCGTGAAGTTGGGTGACATGGGAAAAGTGCAGTTCTAGCCTGGGGGACAATAGATGGCGCGGGCCTCATCAAAAGCGCGTGAACCCTTGGAAAGGTGGTGGGTTAGCCGGAAGAACATCCTGGTTAAACGCCTTAGACAGGAGCTTTCTTCTCTTGCTCTGCCTTGCACTCATGCTCTCTCTTTCTCTTGCTCTGTGACCCGACTTGCCATGTGCTCGTCTATTCTCTCTCCATAGTCATGTGGCCTTAAGCAGCCACATAGCCCGTGGCCATGTGGACTCCACATGCAGGATGCTGGCCTGTACTGCACTTTAATATGCAGCAGGAATTATGGGCAGCTGCCTCAATCCTGGCCCTGCTGGAGATAAGATTGGACTTCTTCCATGGTGACACAGAGATGGGACTTTGGAAGGGAACCCCCTTAATTTTACATCATCAATAAAGTTTTCCATGAAACCCCATCCTCCCGTGGGGCCCTCCAGGAATGGCGCACCAAGAACTCCTCTTCCACCGGTAACAGATGGTGCCCAGCAGGGACCACCATGACCAGGAGCAGAACTGGCTTCTGAAAAAGCATCCTTTCTCTGCTCTTTCCCTGCTGAAGAGGTCTCCCCACCACTCAAAATGCACGGACTGGCAGCCTCCAGACCTGCCCCTCAGCTGCATCTGGCCCACACTCAGAAGGGAAAAAACCTGAAGTGAAATGTGGTGAGAAATGAGACTTCACCTCCCTGGGCTGGGAGTTTTACCACTCATTTGTCTCTGTCCTGTGGGTCTCCCTCAGGCCTCTGTTATGGCCACTTCAGACCCAGGCCCAGGACAAGCTTTGGGGGTGTGGGGTGTCCAGCCACACCCCCAGCACCACCACAGCAGCAGGTCCCAGGGCCTTGGGCTCCCACAGGGTGAGAGGGAAGTGCACTAGCGCCGATTTTGTGGGGTTTGTAGCTAGCACAGAAACTTGGGACACGCCCCAGGCTCCTTCCCCTATTCACGGTGGCTGCCCGCACAACCCTGCACACAGGAATGGGACCTTTTTCAGCTGTGGAGCCCGGTCAATCCCCTTTGGCAGCTCCCCGCCTCCATCCTCAAAGCTTGTTCCAGGGTCCAGGGAGCAGGGCCTGCACATGATGGCTGCTAAGCTCCGGCCAGGGCCTCAGAGTGTGGCTCACAGTCCTGTAGGGCTCTGAGTCCCACCGTCAAGCCAAGGACACCCCGACTCTCACTTCCTTCTGCTTCTACCCTTGTTATGCGCCTACTTCTGTGCAACCTGGGGCCAACACCATGGAGGGAGGGCAGCAAAGGAAGCCTCGGGTAGAAACTGCATCACAGGGAACCAATGTCCTGCCCTCTGCTCTCCCAATTGCTCCTTGCGAAGGGGCGGGAACCCCAACCGCTGCTCCGCCAGAGGGTGCTGCCCTGGTAACCACATTACTAGGGGGCCAGAGGTGCTTCCGGGAGCAGGGGCAAACCCCAAGTCCCATCTCCTGGTCCCCCTCTGAGTTCCCCTGGCAACCACTCTTGCTGATACAGTGGAAGGTGAGGCTGTGGCAGTCAGGCTGCCTGTATCTCAGTAAAAATCCTGGCTTCTGCAAACATAATTGCTTATCTTTGTCAAACTCACAGTCTTCACTGATGCTTTTACAGGTATATCTAATGGAAAAAAGCCTCAGATATGCAAATGCTCAGAGAAATAAGAGGCTTTTATCAACTGGTCTGCAGACTGAGTACTGAGTAAATATTTGTTAATCCTTATAGAAAAGACTGTCTGGCCAGGGTCACGGGGAATGTTCTCTCCCTTCTAGGGGAGCTGCCGGACTTTACCAAGCTTCTTAAAGGACCAAAACTTCTTGGAATATAAGAGGTAAAGCAACAGGTTACTAGTCCAGCTATTATAGGTCAGTTTTTTTCTACCTACTAGTGAAGGCCAGAGGCCATAAGACTCACTTGTGTTGCTTAGTAAACCCATCTAGCAGGGTGGGTAAACCTTCCACACCTGGGCTGAATTGTATCACCACTTCACTTGGGGAAGGGTCTCTGTCCCTGGCATGGGAGGAAATTTTGGGCCTTGGACAGATCCCACTACCTGCATGGACAAGATGGGCTATGAGGTGGGCCACATGGTCAGCTATCTCCTTCTCTAATGAGAATGAAAGGTTTTTAGGATTTTTTCCCCTGAAGATGATAGGCAACACAACCTCTAGGCACAGTGCCTTAAGAGACTCTTTTAGGGTGCATACTCTGGCAAGGAATTTAACTCTGGGTTTTTGTTGTTGTTGTTTGTTTTCAAAGGGCTATCTGCCTTTGAAATGCTAATACCTGGTCTCCAGGAACTTTTATCTAGACCATCCTTTGGAATACAGATGCTGAAAGATAGATCTTAGCAGAAAAATCTGAGCCACCTGAGCAAATCAGTTTAATTCACCTGTGGTTTTCAATTATCAGTAAATTTTGCTGCCTAATGTCTCTCAAAAGTATAATATCTGTCTCATAGAAGAATGTCTCTCAAAAGTGTGTGTTTACCAGTAAAGAAGCCTATACTGCTAGAATTTGTGGAATGTGTTTGCCAGTCTAAGGAATGCTAATTGTTTACTTTTAGCTTTCTAATACAGAGTTGAAATTTGGCCCCTTTCACCCTGTTAAAAGGACAAGGATTCTCCTTTTGCCATATAATTTTCTCCCTATCTGGTCCTTCCATAATTTGCCAATTCTTAATGACTGAATCATGGCAATACATTTATTTGCATAAATCAAACTACAATTAGAAACTGTGCTGTTCTAATAACTAAGACTTTGAATGGAATGTGTTGCCTAAGAGAGACATACCTGGACTCTGCATCTCATCAGAAAGCTTTGAGGAATTGAGATTGACTTTCAAAGCTGACAAAAGCCCAATGCAGAAATGGCCCAGTACCTCACTTGGTCACATAGTTCCTAGCAATCTTTCCAGGTAAGGAACAAAGGTTGCTTTTCTGAAAGATAGCAAGAAACGAACCTCAAGACATTTTTGGGGACCTCAAGAACTTGAGGGATTTACCCAAATCTTTAAATATTGCAGGCAAAACCTGATGGCAACCATGACTTAGCTTCTTTGCCTTGTGGGACTGACTAAAGCTCAATTTAGATTCCTTATGAGATTCCAGCAAAGCAGATTTGAAAGAACCGGTTTGATTGATTTGATCAATTGCTGTTTTTGTTGTGTTTATGCAAATAATCAGGCCAAATTAAAACTGGATTTAATGCAGCCTCTTTGATGAAAATGAGGGAAATTTTAGGGAGAAAAATACTGTTTCAATGGAAGTCACAATGCCCAGTTGTGGATGTTGTGCTCCAGTACAGCTGTCTCCAAAGCTTTGTTTTTTAAGACTATGTCTGTGTATTCCATACTGAATATACCTAAGCACCTGACGGCATCACCAAAGGTGTTCAAGTTACAGACAAAGAGAATTTATTCGATTGTCACTTCTTGCTTTTATTCCAGCCAAAGTCTTGTATCTGAAAGTCTTGAGGGATTTGTGATTTGCTGTGTGCATTAACTTTTGTGTTTTGTGTTCTTCCTCCTGTTTTCATAGAATGTATGCCTATGACTTTATTTACCTGATTGCTTGGTTACACAGTACAGGCCTCACTTAAGAAGCACATCTGCATTGCCACCTCCTGAAATGAGACACGAAGATTTGACTGGATTGACTTGTCAAGACTGGATGGTTCAGTTGGTGAAGGATGGGGCAGTAATCATCTTCAATTGAAACTGATTCCCCTTTTCCACCCAAATGGTTCAGACAGAAAAGACCCATAATTTTTCCAAAAGGAAATCTTAGAATGTTTCCCTTAACTAATTTGATTTTAAGTATGATGTATACAGAAGTGCTTCAGATAGGTGTGACACACTTTCCTCCAGTGTAGCCACTTCTCTAACCTAATCTCGGAGACTGTAAAATTAGTCCCTCCCTCTATCACCTGGATTTTGCCTCTCTCCAGACCTTTAGTTACTATAATTCTCCTCACTTTTGGATTGTACCTTTTACTTTTCTTGTCAAATATGTCACTTCTAGAGTACAAAAAGAATGCCAGTTTGTCCAGCAGTGGCATTCTCTAGACATCGTTTATGCTACCTCTCAGAGACAGCAGACTGAACTGGACTCAGCAGACTCCTCTTCCCTGAGTGAAGACTCCCCTTCCCTTTTGCTCCTTTCTTTCTTTAGCAAATAGGAAGAACCTCTGAGCTTTGGGATAGGCAGGACTACACCCCTCTGACAGCATGAAGCAGTTCCAGAAGATGGGACCTTCACACATTTATATTTGTAAGATTACAAAGGCTCGTGTTCTGTAGGGGGAAATATTATCATCATAATTGGCAACTCAATATTAATACAACAAAGAAAGCAAAGGGGAGGCCATACATTATAAGCATGGTAATCTGGGAAGCTTCACTAGGAAGCTACAGCTTCACACAGCATTGTCCCTCCAAGGGGATTAATACCCTTTCCTTCCCCCCTCTGGTACTGGATTATTGGGAGAAGAAGGGGGAGATAGGTCCATGCACAGTGAAGTCAGGGTGATTTAGGGAAGGTGCTTCCCTCTCATTCTAGCCTGAGGAACAATGGACTGGCTAGGGGGTGGATCCCATCAGAAGTGCATGAAATCTGGTTGGTTCACTCTTGCACTCTTGCTTGCTCCGTGACACACATTTGCCCATCAGTTTCTCTGTTCTCTCTCCATAGCCATGTGGCCTTAAGCAACCATATGGCCCGTGGCCAGGTGGACGTCACACACAGGATGCTGGACTGGACTTTAATATGGAGCAGAAACAATGGGCAGTAGTCTTTATTCTGGCCCTGCTAGAGCTAAGATTGGACTTCTTCCATGGTGACACAGACAGAGACGCAATCTTAGAGGGGAACCCCCTTAATTTTACATCATCAATAAAACTTTCCACAAAACCCCATCTTTCCGTGGGGGCCTCAAGAAATTCTTTTCCTCATGGCACCCCAAGAACTCCACTTTCACTGATAACAGTTTTCCCCATTAGTAACATTTTACAATATTTATGGCATATTTATTACAACTAACAGCTATGTTGGTATATCGTTATTAACAGAATTTATACCACATTCTTTAGCTTTTACTTAATTTCTTTCTTTTCTTTTTTTTTTTTTTAATCCCATAAAAAATATCACGTCACAGTTAGTTGTATGGCTCCATAGGTTGAAACTGTTTCTCAGACTTTCTTATTTTTGATGACTTTGGCAATTTGAAAGAGTTATGGTAAAATTACTTATTTTGTAGTATGAAAACCCAATTGCTATTTTCTGACTAGACTGAGACTATGTTTTTTTTTGGGAGGAAGACCAGAGAGGTAAAGGCCATTTTCATGGCATTGTATCAAGAGTTTATGCCATCTATATGAGTTGTCAATGTTAATGTTAACCCTGATCACCTGGCTGAGGTAGTGTTTATAGGTTCCTCCACTGTAATGTTATGTTTTCTCTGTATATATTTTTTATATAGACAATCATGGAATTTTAAGAATCAAGATCACTGTATTTCTTCCTTTTCAATCTGTGTAACTTCTATTTCTGTTTTAGGTTTTATTGCCCTATCAAAAATTCTAGCACAGTTCTGAAGTAGAATGGTGAGAGATGACATCCTTTGCCTTGTGTCAATTCTTAGAGGCTTTTCATTTTCTCACCATTAAATATGAAGTTATCTGTAGGCTGTTCACAGATGTTCTTTATCAAAGTTGTGGAAGTTAGTTTCTATTCTTGCTTTACTGAAAGATTTTATCATGAATAAATGTTGGATTTTGTCAAATGTTTTTTCTATATCTATTGATATAACTATATGATTTATTTCTTTAGCCTGCTTATGTGAAGGGTTACATTAATTGACTTTTGTTGAACCAGCCTTGCATTTCTAAGATAAATCCCACCTGGTCATGATGTATAATTATTTTTATACAATTTTAAATTCAACTTGCTATTTTGTTGATGATTTTTGCATCAGTGTTTATGAGAGATATTGATCTATGGTTTTCTATTATTTTAATGTTTTTTATCTGATTTTAGCATGATGGCAATGATGATCTCATAGAAGGAGTTAAGTATTACCTCTGATTCTATATTCTGGAATTATTGTATTGAATTAGTATTATTGCTTTCTAAAATGTGTGGTAACATTCACCAGGAAAATCACTGGGCCCTGTAATTTCTTTATATGTTATTAATTATTGATCCAATTTTTAAAATAGGTATAAGACTCTTAAGATGACCTATTTACCCTTTTTTGAGTTTTGATTGTTTCTGTAATTCAAGTAATTAGTTCATTTCATTTATCAAGTTTGTGTTCAAAGAATTTTTTATAATATGCCTTTGAATCCTTGTATTTATATGACTATGGAATCATAGTGTCTTTTATTTCTTATATTGGTAATTTGTATTTTCTCTAATTTTTCTTAGCTTATTTAGAAGTTTATCAATTTTATTAATCTTTTCAAGGTTACCATTTTATTTAATTGGTATTTTATATTATTATTCTGATTATCAACTTTATTTCTGGTCTAATTTTTATTTATTTTCTTTTGATTGTATTAGGCTCAACTAGCTCTCTTTTCTAGCTTTCTAAAATAGAAGCTTAGATATTTGATATTTGGTATTAAATCTTTTTTCTCTATTTTTGTAACATCTTTATTGAGATACAATCACTTGCTATACAATCTACCCATTGTGCAGCTCAATATTTATTTTTAAAATATTCACAGTTGTGTAACTCCATCACAATCAATTGTTGAACTTTTTCATCAGTAGGAAACCCATGCCTTTCAGTGACCTCTACAAAGCTCCCTATGTTCCCCAACATTAACAAACAATTAATATTTTTTTCTCCTCTAAATATTTGCTTATTCTAGACATTTTATTTAAAAGGAGTCACATAACATGTGGTCTTTTGAGACTGAGTTATTTCGCCTGCCTCATAATTTTTTTGTTGGAAATAGGCCATTTCAGATAACCAGCTCTGCATACTGATCCTTCTCATCCTAAAGTCTTGTTTTTATTTGCTGTTTATTTGTTTAGTGACTGGATGGCCATCCTCATAATCCTAAGGTAGGAAACTTCCCTCACCAGCAGGGTGAAAGGAAGTGATTTAAATAAAAATGTTCTACATCTCATGTTCAAATATTTTATTTTAATGGGCTTATGTCTGTGGGCTGCAAACTTCACAAATTGTTTTTGTCCAGTGATATTTTCTTCTGCCTTAGATAAGGCAAGCAGACTATAGGGGGCTGCAGCTGGCAGAATGCCCTCCTCTCAGTTGGAATAGGCTCTGGTAAAGTCGCTTCCCTGGAGCATAGGCTTTGGTTATGTAGACCACTCAGCATATTTCCCAGTGGTCACCCTTTATATACTACTGATTTTCATTCTGAGAACCTGGTAGGATCACTGGTTCTCAAAGTGAAAAAAAAGCCACAGAAGTGTAGTGACACCACAGACTGAGGCCTTTAGTGGTTTCTTTCTCACATTAGTTCACACTCCATCTCCAGCATTTGTCAGTTATCATTTCAATGTCCTACCAATTTATGACCCCGGCATCTTCTTTTCCAGCTGAGAGCACCTCAACTGCGACTCCCTGGGCTTCCCTGTGCCTCCAGATTCCAGGATGGCAGTCTGTACTGAACAGCCTGGACTGAAATCTGATGTTCTCTGGTGGGTCCAAGCAGTCATTGATTTTTAGTTTGTTGGCTTTTTCTTGTAACAATGTGAGTGATGACTTTTAAGCACTTTATTTGTCAGAACTGAAACCAAAAGTGCTGCATGTTTTTATTTTTTAACTTTCTGACTCATATACTATTTAACACTCAAATGTAAATGTTCATGTTATCAGTGTCATTTAAGCAAGAGCAAGCAGATCTGCAATCTGTCTGTATTTTTCTGGAATCTCAGTTTTCTTCTGTTTGAGTAAGCTGTGGAGCCTTAGTTTTGGTTACCATCACTTCCATGGATAACTCAGCCTCTGCAGATGTAGAATGGCAACTAATTCAAGAGATTCTTTTGGCTTACTCAGTCTCTGAACAACTCACTTATCTCTGAACAACTCACTTATATACATGTAGTAGCATTAGGTGAATCTCCTGCTTGTTTTAGATAAACACAAATCCTGAGTTGCAGAGTTGCAAGCTCCCTTATTTTTTGCTGTACTACCAACCCTTCAAGAGATTTTTTTTTCTTGCCCTACTGGTTTTTCTAGAAAAGCACACATGGGAGTACTTTGTGCTGTTTTGCTTCATTTCCTAAAGTTGTCAGTGGAGCTGCCTCCTGGAGGCTGTGGTTTGAGATGTCCTAAACCTCTCCATTCTTAATTTTCTCTTTTTGATCAAATATCCAGATGAGTGCACAAAGCATATCACACAGTGTGTCAACAGAAAGCTAAACCATTTTAAATCATAGCCTAGGTAGATCATTATTCAAATTCCCCTTCATATCCCAAATTCCCATTATCCCTGAAATGTGCATTATTGATGTTGCTTCTTTAAAAATTTAATGATTCCCTCAATATGCATTTCAAAACCCAATTCCCCTATGACTCTCCACCACCAAGTCTAAACAAAAGGGGAAGTGCTTCCCAGAACGTAGAGGGGCAGAGTCAAAGACTCATGCCCGCATTTTCTGAGTGGCATTGAAGGTCAGTTCTCATAGCAAGGGCTCTGCTCCTAGATGTCTTTCTAAAATCATGAAAACCCTGCCCTGGCCAGTGTGACTTAGTTGGTTGGAGCACTGTCCTGTACACTGAAATCTCGAGGGTCGGATTCCCTGAGAGGGCACATACCCAGGTTGGGGATTCGATTCCCAGGCGGGGCGTGTACAGGAGGCAGCCAATCAGTGTTCTCCTCTCACATCAATGCTTCTCTCTCTCTCTCACTCTCCCGTCTTCTTGCTCTAAAATCAATGAAAACATATCCTCAGGTGAGGATTAAAAAAATAAAAATAAAGCCATGAAAATCCTCTTCTTAAAGACTAAGGGCACAAGTTACCTCAGTACCTGAATTACAGCCCATTATGACCAGCCCTCCTGGAGACTCCTTAGTAATGGCCCAATGCCTGCAGGGCGAACTCACAGCCCATCCTCCACAGAGGCACACTAAGTCCGCCCACTGATGCAGTGACTGAAAACGGTAAAATTTCTATCCATATGGAATTTTATAATTCTCTATTTTCATATGTAAGGTACATTTTATATTGTGTGTTAGCAGTGGACAAGATTTATGAACCACAAAATCAATCTACAGAGGATACACACACAAAATATTTATGTGATAAAGATTGTGGAGAACACTGATATCCGTAATTTGGTGCTGCTGACTTCATTTGAAATTCATATGTCTTAATCTCTCAATTGTTAAAGAAAAAAAAGTGATGTTACAATAGTTGTGCTATTTTTTTATATGAGGGGAGAAAATGTGCATAAAAAATATAAATATATGGTGTTCTGAGAAGTGAATTGTTAAACAGCCAAATCTTACTATATTCCCTCCTTTCGTGTCTGCTCGTAGTGAAGCCTCTGAAGTTCCCAGCAGAGACCTTGACACTTATTGCCTGTTCCTTACTTCATATTTCACTCTCTGTCTGGAATGGCTCTCCATGTTCTTGTATTTCTGACAAACAAAGTACATATAAATACATATTTATTTATTTCTAAATTGATGTATCAAATACACAGACAAGTACATGAAACATAGATATGCCATTAAATAAACTGACAAAGCTAAACTTTTATTCATAATTATCAATGTAATAAAATTATCCCTCAAACCTGTCCTCAAGCCTTTCAAGTGCCCCCCTCATGTCCCTTCTCAGTCACTGTTCCCACTCTCTGTTCTAAAGTAATGATGAAACAGAGTTTGAAACTATGCTCATGTGCCCGGTTTTGATTTATATGAAAGGTATATAGGACTCATCCTTTTGTGTTAGCCTCAACCTTGTCTGTGATATGATGCTTGCTATTAAGTTACCTATCAATTGTTACTTTTCTTTGCTCCTTAATATTCCACTGACTGGGTGATTACACCACAGTTCACTCACTTAATCTACTATTGATGCTACAAATGGTACCTTTGCATATCTCCAGTTAGGGCTGCTGTGAATACTGCTGTTCTGAAAGTGAGACAGTAAGAAAAAAAGCCCAGTATTCTGGAGGCTAACACGTTGGCAAGAAACACTTTTAAAGAGAGAACATTAAAAACTGGGTAACTATATAATCACAGCCCCTTTTTGGTTTCATTAGTTGAGACATTAGTAGACAGCAAGTTAGTCAAGAAGTGTGCCTTGCTCACTGCGTCCTTCTGAGGGAAACAACTGCGCCCATCAACCTGCTCTGATGGAGGAATCCGTGCCTCCCATTTACTATAACACCTTTTATTACCCCTGAGGGCATAGCTGATTGGTTGATCAGTTCCACATTCAATAATAATCCATATAAACTGATCAATGACCTGTGATGTTTCTCTTTGAATGTTTATTCTATTTAAAGACAATGGTAATTAACTGATTATTTATCTGAGAAATGTGAACTAGAGATGTTAGTCTTGTGACATGGTTGGGGGGAAATTAAAAGCTAAAGAACACATAGAGAAGTCAGAAAACATGGAAGACCGAGTAAGGCAGAGTCAGCAAGAGCCATGAATAAGTTTCCAAAGATGGCATCATGAACCTTCCCCTCCTTGTGTATAGATGCCTCTCTTACCCATTAAGAAATGGAATCTATTCCTCACTTTTCCTATATCTAGTTTTACCTCATGATTTACTTTGATGAATAGAATGAGATAAAGTCTGGGTGATTCTGTTTTTGCTCTTGAAGTGACCTGCCAAGTAAGAAGTCTGAGCACTCAAAGATCACCATGATGTGAGGAAGCCCAAGCTACCAAGGTAGAAGAGGGCATCTGGAGGAGTGCTGCGATGCCAGACATGTGAGTGAAAACGCCTTAAGCCTCACGACCTAACCCAGCTGAAGGCAGTTGGGGCAACGAGGCAATGACACATAGAGCAGAAGAACCACGCATTAGAGTCCTGTCCACCCCCCCAATTTATATAAAAAATAATAAATAATAAACAGTTGTTGTTTTGTGTCACTGAGGTTTTGGGTTTGTTACACAGCACTGGATCAGTATGAGCAATGAATAAGGAGACATGACTGAGCAGAAACCAAAAATACCAAAAATATGTCCTGAGACGAGACTGTTCATTGGTAGAGGCATAAACAGGCCAGGCTGAGACAGCGATGAGCCAAGGCATGTTAAATGGCTGAGCCCTCCTAGGAAAGCAAAGTCTGTTGCTCGCTAAGGGGGCCAGCAGTAGTTCTGAATACTATGAGTCTTTAAAAAAAAAAAATATTTAATATATCTTTATTGATTTCAGAGAAAAGAAGGGAAAGGGAGAGAGAGAGAAACATCAATGATGAGGGAGTTATTGATCATCCGCCTCCTGCACATCCTTCACTGGGGATCCAGCCCGCAACCCAGGCATGTGCCCTGACCAGGAATCAAACCACAATCTCTTTTTTTTTTTTTTTTTTTAATATATCTTTATTGATTTCAGAGAGAGGAAAGGAGAGGGAGAGAGAGAAGAAAACATCAATGATGAGAGAGTCATTGATTGAACCCGCAACCCGGGCATGTGCCCTGACCAGGAATCGGACCCTGATCGCCTGGATCCTAAGTCGATGCTCAACCACTGAGCCACGCCTGGCCGGGCACACTATGAGTCTTACTCTTGGTTATTTAGAAGTTTTCTATTTAAAATGTTCATTCTTTCTCTTTCTCTCCTTACCCAATTCTCCACCTAAATATGTGGTTTGACATCTCTATATAATTACTGGCAAATACAAAATTAACAGCCCCAGCATTGCTGCAAAAAAAATATGGGTAAGAATGTTGTTAAATTAAGACTATAGACGAAGTGGTTTAGATTGTCTAGTGGAGTCTAGACACTCTTTTTCTTCTCTGCTGAATTTTTTTTCTGAGTCTGGCATCACACTGCAAAATGCAGTTAGAAACTGGAGCTGAGGTACTTGTGAAATGGAGTGTCACCTTGGTGCTTACCCCAAGAGACTCTTACAAAGCATTGGTAAGCATACTTTTGGAATTCTGCCATTCTTTTCTGGCTATTGGCCAGAGACTTTAGTGTCTCACCACATGAGCCTCTCCATAAGATTATGATAACGTGCTTGAGTGTCCTTATGACGTGGTTGCTGGTTTGCCCCAGAGTTAAGAACATAAGAGGAAGACAGACAAAGAGAGTGGATCCATGATGGAAGACACCGAATTTTACAACTTAATCTTGGAAGTGATGTTCTGTCACTTTTACCGCATATGAGAGGGGTCTATACAAGGGTGTGGATGCCAGGAAGTAGAAAGCATTGGAGGTCATCTTGGAGATTGGCTACAAGTGGGCATATGATCTAAGAAAAAACATGTTACAGTAATATTTCAACCTACTTTCTCTACATAAAATAATAAAATTTTTCCAGACTTCATCTTAAAATAATTACTAATTATTGAAGTAGATAATGATGTTTTTTCAGCCAATTCTGTCTTCTGACCTTCATGTCTTGGTGAGAGCACTGTGGTCTCTCATGGCTGATCGTACATGCTGACACATATATAGCACAAGTCAGGTGTTCATCATTAACATTCTTGAAAAATGGGAATTGAGTGCTTAATCTTTCCATCAGTTTCACTTTTTTGAACTCATTACTACTGAAAATATTTATTACAAGACAAGGAAAAAGGTGTCTTCATACAATGAATACTTCTAGTTATACACCATACAGTTAACGACCAAGCATCTACAGCAAGATTGCTCAGATTAATCTACACACATGTCCACAGCAGAACTGCTCAGCTTCATGTTTTTCTACCATATTTCATGTGTACCTAAGTTGTAATTTCTCCCTATTTTCACTGACACCTCCTAATGCAGACCTGGTAGCTTTGTGCATCCTACTTATTATGACAAGGGCAATCATCATGAATGCTTCCTCACTTATATAGACAAAAGAATTAAATGTGGCCAGCTGCTCCTGCCTAAGGGCACTTTGTTTTAATGTATGTCCCTTGAAAGCACTCCTTAGAAGGGAGTCCCTAGTTCTTTTGTGTCTGCAAGGATGTGGAGAACAAAGAGACATTATTTCTGATCATCTTTCAGATTCGACCATGCATAAAGCAAGAAATATTTTCTGTACTTGTCTCATATGTGATTAGAAGAGGTCATGGAAGATGGTTACAGTACAAACTGGAGATGTAACAAACCCATCCTGACTTATTTTTATATGATGTTAACAATAATACTTGGTTATGATTCCATTTATGTCAAATTCAAAACCAGGCAAAACTAATCTATGATGTTAGAGGTCAAAATATTCATTTCCTTTGGGGAGTCATCATCTGCAATGGGCCGAGGAGTGGATGTTGCTGGAGGTATGTCTGTGCCTTGATTTGGTCAGCAGTTCTGTAGGTATATGCAGGTGTACACAGGTGTATATACACACAAAGTGTGTTAAGCTAGCTGTTTAAGGCTTTTAGATTTTTCTTATATAGATCCTAATTAAAAAAACAAAAAATAACCCAGCTGGCATGGCTTAGTGGTTGAGCATTGACAGATGATCCAGGAGATCACAGTTTGATTCCCAGTTGGGGCACATGCCCAGGCTGTGGGCTTGATCCCCAGCAGGGGGCACGCAGGAGGCAGCCGATTGGTGACCCTCTTTCATCACTAATGTTTCTATCTCTCCCTTTCCCTTCCTCTCTCTGAAATCAATAAAAACATATTTAAATAAATAAATAAATAAATAAATAAATAAATAAATAAATAAATAAATAAAACTGAGTTAAATATGGAAAGACAATAGAAAAGTCTAAATCAGATGGAACACGAGGACAATAAGCACAAATCAAGACTTAACCAGGATTTATGCTCATCTTTGCTATAAGCCAAGAGTTAGAGAGCTCTAAAAACTTTTGTTTTTGTTTTTTCCTAATTATCTCCGGATTTTTCAGTTACCCCTCTCATAAAAGGTATTGCTGTCAACAACAACAAAAATTAATGAAAGTCATTATTACCAAACACACAGCAATAAAACTTGATGTATCCAGGTGTGTTTCAGGGGACATAACCTGGAAATGCCAAAAATAAAATAACTTTATAAAGCAAAAGTGTATAATTACATGATCATAGGAACCTACAGCCAAGATGCTTGGTCTCTAAGGCAGTATATAATGTTTAGTATTAAACTTGTATGTAAACTTTCTTTTACCTACTGAATGCCTAAAGAAAGGTACATTTACATGTCAAATTCTAGGTACCACTTGCTAATTCCACAGACTTGCTGTTCTAATTCTATAATTTTTGGAAAACAAAAACAATAAAAAATTGTTGTATTGCCCTTAAAGACATCTCATGGTGACAGAAGCAGGGAAGCAAATGTATGAAATAGTGTTTCATTTACATTTCTGGTTTGAAAGAAAATAATTTATTAGTAAAGTACCACTTTATCTGCATTGAACTTCAAAGGTATGATAATTATTCACTGATTTTAGAATGAGTATGTGAGAGCAATGATTCCCATCAGATGGAAATCTAATGCCATGTGGAAATTCACACAATTTATTACCAAATGATACTTTATACTGATCTGGCTCTCTATGCTTTTCAGAGAGTCCACATTTTATACTCTCTCACTGAGCCTCAAAATGACTCTGTGTGAGAGACAGAGGAACTCTCTCATCTCCACCTGCTTGAGGAAACTGAGGAGCAAATGTGGAACCTGGAAGGGCCTTAGAGAGGTCCGCCTCCAGGAGACTGCTGTCTTGTCAATTATACCACAGGTTGACTTTTTATTCTATTGCCTTTATCAAAGACATAAATAAAAAAGAATGTTTAAGTGAAACAAAAATGGTTAGATCTGACAGCATAAATGTAAACAGCCTCTTCGGCTAGTTCATATTCCCATGTTTGTCATTCAAGGTGAAGCTGAAAATTGCAAGCCGTCTTTTGGCTTTAAAAAAGAATCTTCTATATTCTGTAGTGACTAGAAGGTCATCACAGTGCACGTCTTACCTGCACTGTTTAATCTCATTCCTGATTTATTCTTTCACTGGCCTCCTGTCAGCTTGAAAATTTACCCTCACTGCTCATAGTTAAAACGGTCTACCTACTAATTGCCCAAACCTCAGAGACACAGAATTGTGGATCTTTCTTGATGCCTTTTGAAATCTGTGGGAATCAAAGCTGCTTATATTTCCCCCAACCAAAAAATAAATAAAAAATCACAGTTCAGCAAACAAGAAGTAGGGTGCAGAGCTCATGGCCCTGGAAACATGTGTCCAATTAGTGGTGCAACAAAGAGAGAGGTTCAAGATGGGAGGCTGGAATCCAGAGTCCAAAGGCTAAGTTTTAAATCCTAACTCTACTTGGGAAGACCCTATTAGTTAACTATCTGTCTTAGTCATGTGTAAATTGGAGAATCTTATTAATTATTTACAGAATTACCAGGAGGATTAACTATGGAAAATGTAGGCAAAGTGCCTAGAACACTCTAGAAATGGCTCCTATTATGATGGGTAGGATAGGATTCACCATAGGAGGGACAGAATAAAAGTGCTCCAGGTAATAAAGAGTGGGGACTGTTGTTCAAGGACAAACGGAAGGTCAACCACTTCCCAAGCCTCATTCTTGATACTGCCTCAGTTGTGTTTCATCTCCAGGCCCAAAATAGCAGCAAGGCCACGCAGGGTGACACCATGGCTGACATCAGGACAGGTTACAATGACCAATGACCCCCTGCCCTGACACCAACCAATCAGGACCCTGAAAGGACACGCCTGGAAAGCTGAGGAATATTCTATTGAGATCCTCCACTGGCACCTCCCCTAGGGCCCCTGCCTTTGGAAAGTGGATAAAAGCCCTCAAGACAAAGGACTCAGTGCTCTCTTGCCCTCTCCAGCACACCCATGCCTTTCCCCCAACTCTCTTTCCTCCAGGCCCGTTGTCTTTGCCTTCCTCCTAAGCTCCAAGGGCCCTTCTTTTGCCTCTGTAACTTGTTTCCTGAGCCCACACAGCCCAGCTGGCTCACTTCTTCTCCGGCTAACTTCTTTCACCTCTGTTACTTTCTAAAAAACTTTCACTTTTATTTGAGTGCCTTGACTCTGAATTCTTTTCTTAGAAGAAATTAAGGACCGAAGTCTAACATCTGGTGCTGTTTCACTGTTAAGAGGTGCAAGTGGACCTCTTCAAAGGAGATTTCTGAATCTGATCATCTGTATCCAACCTCAGTACCTGAGTGTATAATAAGAGCTACCAGCACAACAGAGCACAAGCACAAAGTCTCTCCCAGTTGGTATTTATAATCAAATATGCTGAGCGCCCTGAGTGACCAGTGACTGGGAAGCTGAGAGGTCCAAGCCCTGTAGCTCAGATAGCCGTTCCAGAGTCTTCTCTAGAGAGCAGAAGGATTTTAATTATTCTGCCATCGGCCTGGAGAAGTAGCCGTAAGCTTTAGGTATGCGATGTCAACACTTCTCTAAGGTTGGTTTAAGTCACTATAACAGAGCTTTAGGGCACAAGCTTGTAGATTGTAGGTCCAGTACCCTTGTGTTCAAAACCTGCTACATATTAGCTGCAAAGACCAATCTTTTTTCCCTTCCTGACCCCTAATTTTTGTTTTAACAATGGAGATAAACACCTACACCTCAGGGTTATTATAAGGATTAAAAAAGCTGTGTTTGACAAGAGGCAGAGTTATCTGTCAACAAACACTCGACAGACAGTAATCAATTACTGTAACTATTAATATAACATCATTAGAGTTAAAGCTAGCAGCACATATTTTGTTGCCCACATTTGTATATTGTTTTCTACATATGTAAGAAGTGTTCTAAACAGCCATCTGTTATTTTTTGGGGGGAGGGGAGTGAGAAAAAACACCAAAATTCAAAGTTACTATGTTCTGTCAACCTTCATTTTATTTATACTAAGGATCCCCAGTTCTGTTTCTTTGTATTTCCTCCCCTCATCTCACCCTCCTTCTTTCTTCCCTTCCTCTCTCTGTCTCTCTTTTTCCCCTCTCCCTTTCTCTTCCCCTCCCCTCCTCTCCCCCTCTCTTCCTCTCCCTCTTCTTCCCTCCCTCATTCTCTGTCTCTTATTTCAGTGCTGAGCACACTGAGAGCAAGGCACAGGAGTCAGGGCATTGAGGCAAAGAAAGCCAGGTTTAGACCAGAAATAAAACATCTTCCAAACAAGTTGACTATTTGTTAAAATATAACTGAATCATTCTTATAGAAAAAAATTGGGATTTATTTCTTTGTTCTTGCTCCCAGATTTAAATTTTCCATCACAGTCCCTTTGCTCTTTTATTATAAAGTTCTGACACCAAGATGTGGGATCATTTATGAGGCTGCCGGAACATAACATAAAATGGCTGGAAAAAAATGAATCGCTCATTTTGATTTAGACGTCTCTTCTGCCCAGTAACGACTTTGGATGCCATCCTATTGACCTTCCCTGCTTTTGTTCCCATCAAAATCGATAGAGTATGCAATATCGTAAATTCCCTTTGGCTGGCTTTCAGTTCATTGCCGGACCAAACGCTACCCCTGTGAACCGGTGATAATGAAGTTGTGGGCGAGGCAGCCTCCGGTAATCAGCAATCATGACCGTGGGGCCTGGCTTCAAAGTGCTTGAGGTGCAGGCAGTCAGAGCCAGCGGGGTCGGGAGACACTGATCAGGACACAGCCTCGGGAAGTTAAAACTCCCTGAAGGTCTGTAGGCACTGAGTGGTCGCTGCAAAGGACCAGCTTCAAACAGTTTTCTTAATTAAGTTCATTTCCAGCTGGACCGGACAATACAAATAATCTATATACATAAAAGACCATACAGAGCACGTATGTAAATTTTAGGGAATAGACTTGAATACCTGTTTACCCTCCACCAACTTAAGAAATATAGTAATTCTAGTATCTCAAAGCATCTGCCCCTCTCACCCTCCCATGCCTGGCCTCCATCGGGGCCCCACCCGTCATTCTCAGATGTCATTCCAAATCTGATTTTTGCGATGATTCCCTTTCTTTTCATTGTATTTTATCACTTGTAGATGAGTCTGTTAATAATATATGCTTAAAATTCTGTTTTCTAGTGGATCAATATTACCAGTCTTGTATGACTTTCTCCTTTGTTTCAAAACCTTTACTTTTTGAGATTCACTCACATTGTGCATGTGACTGTAACCCACTTACATTTATTGTTTTAAAGCAGTTCATGTTTGAATAAGCTACAATTTGTGTATTCTCTCTACTGTTGATAGACATTTTAAGGTTTTGTGTTTATTTATTTTATTATACTTAAAAGCTGTTATAAACCTGTCCCCACACATCTTAGTTCCCATGTGCCAGAGTGTGAATGAAAACACCCAAGAGTAGAGGTTCTGAATTTTAGAATTTGCTGAGCTTTACTCCATGATTCCATGATGGTTTTACCCACTTAACACTTTCATGAGCAAGAGAAAAAACCTCCCATTGCTCCACAATGCCTAAAATGCTTAGCGTTTCCTGGGTTTTACTTGTTGTTTTTAATTCTACCAATTTAGTAGGTGTGAAATTGTATATCATTCTGGTCTAGCTGGTGCTAATAGGCACTTTCTGAAAACTGAGGGATCATCTTTTCATTCACTTACAGTCATTGGTATTTCCCCAAGTATCTACTCACACCTTCCACCCATTTTTCTTTTAGGTTGTCTATTTCTCATTAATTTCTGAAATTTTCTATATCTTTTGGATACTAATTCTGTCTCAGCCATATATATTGCAATTACCTTCCTTCATTTTCACTTGTCTTTTCACTTTTTTTGGTATCTTTCTCATGAACAGACATTCTTGAATTTAATATAATCAAATATATGAAATTTGGATCATATAAAATATTCTGCTATATTGACATCACACAGTTGTATAATTTGTCCTTGTATGGTTAAGTGTTTCATGCGCACGGAATTTATACCTGTGAAGTAGGGATATAATTTGATACTTGGCCGCTTTGATGATTCACTGTCTCAGCCCGTGCTGCTGAGCAGCCCTTTCCCTGCTATTCCACAAAGTCTGTTTCCAGAATCTCTGTTCTGCTCCATTGGCCTATGTGCCCTTCCATAAGCCAGTTTACACTCTCGAATACCATTGTTTTCAAACAAAATGTGCTATCTGTGTAAAGCAAGTTTACTTATCTCATCCCCCATCAAGGATGTTTTCTCATTTCTTGGGCATTTGTTCATTCAAATAAATTGGAGAATCGGGTTATGAAGTTCCAAGGAAAAGCACACTGGAATTTTGATTGCAATTCCACTGAATCTGAGTCAATTTAGAAGTAAAATTTTGTATAGTATGGTTTCCTATTGGTATATACCTCCTTTAACATCTTTCAATATAATATTATATTTTCTGCATAGAGACTGTGTACATTTGCTAGATTTTCTCCAGTAATTTTTTAATGATTACTTTAAATATTACCTGTTTCAGTTTCCTAAGGCTGCTGTAACAAAGTACCTCAAACTAAGTGACTTAACACAACAGAGATGTATTCACTCAGTCTTGGAAGTTAGATATCCAACTGTGAGCAAGGCCATACACCCTCTGAGACCGTGTAGAATCCTTTCTGACTCTTGCAGCTTCCAGCTGATGGCTGGAAGTAACTCTGCATTCCTTGGTCGGCAGCCACATCACTCCAACCTCTGTCTGTCATCACATGGTGTTCTCCCTGCATGTTTGTCCCTGTGTCTCTTCTCCTTTTTTATAACACCAGTTCTTTTGGGTTAGAGTTCATCTTAATGACTGCACCTTATGTAATTACATCTGTAAAAATGTTATTTTCCAATAAGGTCACATTCACAAGGGTTAGAACTTTAACTTATCTTTTTAGGGGATACAAGCCTATAACAGTATCTTTGTCTTTTTTAAATTACTTTTTTCTAACAGTTCTTTTGATGGTATATTAGAAATATAAGTTGCTTCTGCATATTAATTTTAAATTTAGGAAACTTGATAAATTACCTTATAAATTATGATAATTTATTAGTAGGTCCTTTAGGTTTTTCTACATAGAAAATACTATCTACAAATAATAAAATGTTTCTTCCTATGTTAATCAGGGTTCTCCAGAGAAACAGAATCAATAGGAGATTAGATATAGATATAGATATGGATTATTATCAAGGGTTAGATCACATGACCGTGGAGGCTAAGAAGTCCGAAGATCTTTGGTTGGTGAGCTGGAGACCCAGTAGACTTGAGCGCAGTTCTAGTCTGAGTCTGAAGGCCTGAGAACCAGGAGAATGGATGGTGTAAGTTCCAGCCCAAGGGCAGGAAACCAATATCCCAGCTAAAGCATCAAATGGAAGAGCGGCCTCTTACTCAGCCTTTGGTTCTATTTTGGTCTCCAATTGATTGGAGTCCCCCCACATTAAGGATGGCAACCTGCTTTAATCGGTCTATTATAGTATTCAAATGTTCATTTCTTCCCAAAACACTCTCACAGACTCACTCAAAATAATGTTTGACCAAATGTTTGGGTACCTAATGGCCCAGTCAAGTTGACACACAAAAATAACCATCACAACTCCTTTCTAACTGTTATATCTTGGATTGTTTTGATCATTAGGAAAATGTTTCTAACACTTTCCTGTAAACTTTCATATGTTTGCTTGTATACTAGGTATTTCTCAGTAACTGTTTAAGGAAGGTTTTTAATCCCTAGTTTGTTAAAAATAATTATTTATGGAAAATCATAAATAGCAATTATGTTTTATGAAGCACCTGTTCTGTTTTTTGTTGAAATGTACATATAGTTTGTCCCTTTTAATCAGTTAATTTGGTAAATTATAACAATCACTTGTCTAAGAATAACCTGGGTTTTTCTGGGTAAATTCAGCTTGGTTTAGACACCTGCTAATATTCTATTTGGCATGGGCTTTATTTTTTTCCTGGATCTGGGATGAACATAACCCACACCCCATAAAGTAAACTGGAAGCGTTTCCCTTTGCCTGTTCTTCAGAAGAACTCATGTAGATTGACCTCATGCTTTCTTAAAAAGTCACAGAGTTTACCAGCAAGTCCTAGAATCCTGGCCCTAGACATTTTTTGTGGAAAGGTTTTCACTTACAGAGTTTACTTTTAAATAATTGTAAAATTAAATGCTTTATTACTTTAGATTTACTTTCACTAAGCTCTATCTCTAGGAGTTGACTGCATAACATTTTCAGACGTGTTGCAATACATTCTGACCCTTTCTGGAACATCGAGTCTGAAGCAACATCCCTCTTTTACCTCGGATTTGGCTATTTCTACCTTCAGTTTTCTCTTTCTTCTTCATGGTGCCACGGATTTAGTCTTTAAATGTCTATATTTTGGCTTTTCATTTTCTCCATCTAATATTTCCCCGTTTCACTTTACTCTTATCTTTAATTTTTGCTTTTTCTCATTTGTGAGAGTCTATTTGTCTTAGCTTTTAATTTTCAACATTTTTCATTTTATAATGAAACCTATTAATTCTCTTGTCAAAGCACAGCATCTCATTTTTTGACTAGCTCTTTTTTTAATTAAAATGTATTGAGAGTCATCAAGTTCTATCTAACATACATAAATTTTTCAAAAATGCTTACTATACATTTATAAATATGTGCATTTTCAGAATGGCTACTATCAATAAGTGGACAAACAAGTGCTGGTGAGAATGTGGAGAAACGGGAACTCCTGTGCACTGTTGGTGGGAATGCAGATTGGTACAGTCATTGTGAAAAGCAGTGTGGAGTTTCCTCAAAAAATTAAAAATGGAACTGCCTTATGGCCCATCAATTCCGCTTCTGGGAATTTATCCAAAGAAACCTGAAACACTAATTCCAAAGAATATACACACGCTTATGTTCCATGCAGTGTTATATACAATAGCCAAGATCTGGAAGCAGCCCCAGGGCCCATCAGATGAGTGCATAAAGACACTGTGGGACATTCACTAACGGAGTACTACTCGGCTGCAGAAAAGGAGCACAATATACATGAAGCGACTGCTAACAGAACTGAAGGGGTAGAAACAGACGAAAACACAGCCATAGCTGGGGACTTTAATACTTCATTAACAGCTGTAGATAACTTATCCAAACATACAATCAATAAGGAGATATCAGCCTCAAGGGCAGATGGTGGCACTGTGACAAGAAGCAAAACCCCCTCGCTTCCAGCCACGGACTAGACTTACAGCTAAAATACTTGGAAAAACAAGAGCAACACACCTGAGTGGACACATTTCAAGTAGGGAGCACTGCAGAAAGGCCATAGAGTCTGGTAAGGGGAGAGGGGTGTAGAAAAGGGGAGTCCCCCTGAAGCCTGTGCTGGGCGCCGAGCCCGAGGCTTGGAGGCTGCAAAGCTCCTTCCCCTCGGGAATGCAGACGGCACCCAAAAGCGGGGATCCCACACCCGGGTGGAAGAGAAGGGAAAGAGCGCCCCGCGCACAGGGCAGAGGGAGCCAGGGACAGTGTGCCTGTGAGGAAGGGACGCGCCTTCCCGGGGAAACAAGCGGCCGAATGGTGGCAGGCGGGGCAGGAGACTTCCACCCTGGGGACTGACCACCGGAAAGGCTGTCGCACAGGGTGCGGCTTCCGAACAGAAAGGGCCAGAGGGCTGCACCCCCCGACCTGCAGGGCCCCTCTGCCTCCCTGTGAGCGCTGCGCAGAGCCCAGAGCGCATTTGATCTGTGGGCGCGGGGGAGGGGAGGGGGAGGGGGGAGGGGGAGGGGAGGGGGAGGGGAGGGGGAGGGGGAGGGGGGAGGGTGAGGGGAGGGGGAGGGGAGGGTGAGGGGAGGGGGGGAGGGGGGAGGGGGGAGGGGGAGGGGGAGGGAGGGAGGGGGAAGGGGAGGGGAGGGGGAGGGGGAGGGTGAGGGGGGAGGGGGGGAGGGGGAGGGGAGGGTGAGGGGAGGGGGGGAGGGGGGAGGGGGGAGGGGAGGGGGAGGGGGGAGGGGGAAGGGGAGGGGAGGGGGAGGGTGAGGGGGGAGGGGGGAGGGGGAGGGGAGGGTGAGGGGAGGGGGGGAGGGGGGAGGGGGAGGGGGAGGGGAGGGGGAGGGGGGGAGGGGAGGGGAGGGGGAGGGGAAAGGGAGGGGGAGGGGAGGGGGAGGGGGGAGGGGGGAGGGGGAGGGGAGGGTGAGGGGAGGGGGGGAGGGGGGAGGGGGAGGGGGAGGGGAGGGGGAGGGGGGGAGGGGAGGGGAGGGGGAGGGGAAAGGGAGGGGGAGGGGAGGGGGAGGGGGGAGGGGGAGGGAGGGAGGGGGAGGGGGAGGGGGGAGGAGAGGGGGAGGGGAGGGGGGAGGGGGGAGGGGGGGGAGGGGGGAGGGGGGAGGGGGAGGGGAAGGGAGCCCTCCCGCTGCCAGAGAGAGGACGGGAGCCGCCAGCGGGGAGGATCGGGACTCCGGCCACCAGAGAGAGGGGCCAGAGCCGCCAGTGGGATAGGTCAGGTCTCCAGCCACCAGAGCTGCCAGTGGGGTGAATCCAAGATTTTTGACCCGTTCTGAGGGGAACCAGGACAGCGTGCAAGGAGCTTCCCAGCTTTACTGAGACGGGCTGTGCAGGAGACCTGCTTGGGGCTGACTTCATGACCCCTCCTGCTTGGTTCTGAGGCACAGGGGCTCCAGGACCTCACAGGGCAGGTTCTCGGCCTGTTTGTTACTTTGTGCCTTTTGTTTGTTTGTTTGTTTGTTTGTTGATATTTTTTATTGTTCAAAACATTACAGATGTGCCCTTTTTTCCCCATTGACCCTTTCACCCTGCACCACTCATGGCCCCAGGCCTTCACCACACTATTATCTGTGTCCATGGGTTATGCTTACATTCATATGAATCATTTGGTCACTCTCTCCCTACCCACGCACCCCCACCTTCCCTCTGAGATTCATCAGTCCGATCAGTGCTTCTATGTCGCTAATCTATTTTGTTCATCAGTTTATTAAGTTCTTTAGATTCCACATATAGGTAAGATCAAGTAATGTTTGTCTTTCTCTGCCTGGCTTATTTCACTTAGCGTAATACTCCCCAGGTCCCTCCATACTGTCCCAAAGGGTACGAGATCCTTCTTCTTTACAGCTGCATAGTATTCCATGGTGTGAATGTCCCACAGCTTTTTATCCATTCACCTACTGATGGGCACTTGGGCTGTTTCCAGATCTTAGCTATTGTGAATTGCACTGCTATGAACATAGGGATAAGTACATTCTTTCTGATTAGTGTTTCAGGATTATTAGGATACATTCCTAGAAGTGGAATCACCGGGTCAAGAGGCAGCTCTATTTTTAATTTTTTGAGGAACCTCCATACTGTTTTCCATAGTGGCTGCCCCAGTCTGCATTCCCACCAGCAGTGCACCAGGTTCCCCTTTCTCCACACCCTCGCCAGCACTTGTCCTTTGTTGATTTGTTGATGGAGCCATTCTGACAGGTGTGAAGTGATACCTCACTGTGGTTTTAATTTGCATCTCTGATGATTAGTGACATTGAGCATTTTCTCCTGTGTCTCTTGGCATCTGTGTGTCCTCTTTGGAGAAGTGTCTATTCAGGTCCTTTGCCCATTTCTTAATTGGATTGTTTGTCTTCCTCTTGCTGAGTAGTATGAGTTCTTTGTACACTTTGGAAAATAGCCCCTTATCAGATACATCCCTGGCAAATATGTTTTCTGAGACCTGGGGTTCCTTTGTATTTTGAGGCTGATTTCTTTTGCTGTGCAGAAGCTTTTTAGTTTGATGTAGTCTTGTTGTTGTTTTTTCTTTAGAGCACATTTGTAATATCTTGAACAATAATAAAGCCTAAAGGGAGCCAAATATATGGTGACAGAAGATGAGTTGACTTTGGGTGGTGGGCACACAATGTATTATAGAAATGCACATTTGAAACCTATATGATCCCATTAAGCAACTCACCCCAATAAATTTAATAAAATGAATGCTGCGGGTGCTGCGGTTCTCGCAGTCTCTGTGGAGTGCTTCTGTTCTCTCGCCATCACTTGTCTTGCCACCATCTCTCTGCTGCTTCCTCTCTTGTGGCCTCATCTTCTGTTTCTATAATCAGATTTTCTCCATATGTTGGTGACAGGGGAGATGGAGGTGGGAAAGGGCTGGCTGGGCCGTCAACAACCCCAAACTTACCCGATGTCATGTTGGAGACACCGTAGAAAGCATAACCCCACAATATCAGGGTCTTGATATGAATTTCAGGAAAGAACTCTGATTACTCAGCTTAGTAATATTTTCATTCCTGGAATTAGTTCTGTGGCTGAAGTGATAGAGAATTAAGTTGGAGGCTGGTCAAAATTTAGGAGGGGGATAGGCCAGTGCCAGCCCGACGCCCACCAGTGGAAGGGAGTGAGAGCCACGTGAAGAAAAGGAGCCACCATTTCCCAGGCTTTTTTTCTTACTGGAAGAAAGGGGCAAAGACTGCTGGACAGAATAAAACGGGCTGCTCCACAGGCACACACTTACAAATAGATTATACTAAACAATTAGTAAGTTTTTGTTTTGAGCTAGATACTCTCAGGATGTGCAATAAACCGCTCTACAAACTCTTAGTGTGTGGAGGGCTCCTTACAATTAAAACACACGCTTCCCTTGGATTCCAAGCAACACCCGTGGGACGTCGCGCCCCCTGCTCTTGCTGACTTGCTCCCAAGGGTCTTCTTCCTTCGCTTACCCCTTGTGTTTGGGATCCCTCCAGGCCTCCGCCCCACCACCTCTGTCACTCTGTGGCTTTAGCTTTCACCCAGGGCATGAGCTCCGAACTTCCCCACTGCCCACCCCGGTGCTAGCCCTCTGCAGTGCACCCACAGCCAGCTGGAACCCGGGGTGTCCAACTGCAGATGCAACCCCCCCCCCCAAAAGCTTATCCTCTGCACACGTCCTGATCTGCGTTCACGGTACCCAGTGTCCAAGCGTAAGTTACAAAGCGATTTTCCCCTTCTGGCCCCCAAGACATTACGGAGACAGATTCGGTTGACTTCCTGAAGAGTCCCTGAACCTTTCTTCTTTTCGCCGACGTCGCCTCATTTCCTAGGTCAGGCCCGAACAGCGCTTCTCATTATTAATGCCCCTATTTATTGAGAGTTTACCAGCTGCTAGGCTGCTACTAAGGGCTCAGTAATATGTTTTCTCGAGTAATCCTTCAGCCGGCCGTGGCAGTATTTTGTGGGAGGAGAAGAATGGCCCTCTGCCTCCTTCTTTGTTCCTTTCTCGGGCAGAAGCAGGTGCTGGAGCGAGTCAGGCGCAGCCCCGGGAGCCGCGGCCTCGGTCTCCACAAGCGCATCTACTGTCCGGGCCACTTAGAAAAGGGGGGTGTGCTACTGGGGTTTCTGGGCAGAAACCAGAAACGTTAATGTCCCTGCAACATACAAAACAGTCCCACACCTTGAAGAGCCGCACAAATGAAGTGCCAGTCACAACTACTGGGAACACTATATGGGAACACTGACTGGGCTGTGTCCCAGGCGTAACCGACCCCTCAGGGGTGCGCGGTCCCCCTCCCAGGCTCGGGGGCAGCCCTTCTCTCCCTGGGCACAGACTCGTGCATCCTGGCTGCTACTTTGGGTCCATTCACTCCTTCCTTCTGTCAGCGGCTGATTGCTGAGCAATTATTAGGTGCCAGGGATTCTGCTATGTGCTGGGTAATGAACGGCGCTGACCATTTCTCCCAAGTGGAGCTTAGTGTACAGTTGGAGAGAGAGAAACAGCCATTAGTCACTCAAATAAACGCAATAACAACTGACATAAATGCAATGAAGGCAGGTACTCAGAGCTAAGAGACCATGCATTAGAGGGGTTGAAACTGGTACTGGGCAGAGGGCCGGGGGCAGGGAAGTTCTTAAAAGTTGACAGTGAAGCTGAGATGCAAAGAATGGGTAGAGTTAACTAAGTAAAGTTGGGCGGGGGGCAGGGAGAGTAAAGAAATTTCCAGCCCAGCCGGGCATGGCTCAGGGGTTGAGCGTCGACCTGGGATCTAGGCCATCGGGGTTTGATTCCTGGTCAAGGCACATGCCCGGGTTGTGGGCTCGATCAATGACTCTCTCATCATTGATGTTTCTCTCTCTCTCTCCCCCTCTCCTTTTCTCTCTCTGAAATCAATAAAGACATATATATATTTTTAAGAAATTTCCAAAAAGATTAAGCAACAACCCTGGCTATCCCACAGCAGAAAGGGCACTTGCATTCAGAGACTTGAGGGGGTACCAGAGTGGTTGGCACCAAGGGCCTGACTGGGTGTGTGGAGGGACAATCTGGCTTCCAGAATTCTTAACCAAAGTATCAGCTTCCACCCAAATATTCTAACTATTTTTCAACTTAACTAAGGCGTCAAACTCTCTTGACAGGGTCCCGTTTATTTTGAAGCAGTTTCTCAGTTTAAAGGGACTTGCTCAGAAGCAAAGTCTTCGTAAAAGGGGAGCCAAGTTTAAACCTAGTTCTTAATCAGAAGTCTCGGCTCTCCCGAAATGCTCCCCGCACCGTGTGCACGCGATGCCCTCCAACCGGGACCCTGGCCTCCAGCTCTACCACCAGCTCAGTGGCTCGGCGGGAGCCTCCGGCGGCGGCAGGGTCGCCCGCGAACTTGCTAGAGGCACAGCTTCAGCCCACCCTCTCGCTCCTGAGTGGGAAACACCAGCCTCGCCCGGCCGGGGGCGTTTTAACGAGGCCTTTGGGTGACCCTGGTGCATGAGCGCCTCTGACAGCCAGGGTTTAACTCCTTTCCACACGGCTCCCGTAAGGAACACCTTGAAGCTTCCTCAGGCAGGGGTCACAGACAGCGGACGGCTCAGAAGAGAAGGCCCCCTGCCCCTCATCCAGGCCTCGCCACCGCCCCCGAAAGCAGAGTCCCCACGGCTGGTGACCCACGAACTCTCTGCGCTGCGTCACGCTCAGCGTCCAGTCAGGGCTGACACAGGCGCTCACCACCTGCTGACAATAAATGCAGCGCTGCTCTTCTCTGATTGTCGCTTTACCACTTTGCCTGTCACCTCTCATAATCAGTCTTCCCACTTATTTCCAGCTGAGCCTATTTTCTGATCATTCTTGTGGGGGTAGATCACTAGTACCAAAGGGGGGAAACATAGATCCCATCGCCCGATGCCACACATCTCCCTTAGGGAGCGAGTCATTGCGGGAAACGTGAGCTGTCCCTTATCATCTCCTCGCAGCAAAATGTCAGAGCTATTCGGCAGAGAACCCACAGCTTGGTAGGTAATAAAACAAGCATGGATTTGATAATCATATCTTAGTACTAAAGGACTCAAAGGAATTTTAAACAAATGATTTCTCAAAATAAGTGACTATATTAACTCTAACATCGAGAATGCAGCTTACCTGTTAACGTGCCCTGGTGGGGTCAGTGACGCGGTTTGTCCCCAAGGTGCTCGTGGCGATCAGGACGCCATTCAGACGCGATGGAGGGGCTGCCCACGGCAAGAGAGGGGCGCTTTCTCAGCAAGGCTGCCCGCTGGCCTGGAAGGGTGTGGGCAGAGAAAAAATTAACAGTGGACGCTGGAGGGGCAACGGATATAGGACAGTCTCACTAAAACACCCATTTGGATATTTAAATTGAACACGGTAGTGTCTGGCTGTCCTATTGATGCTTCAGTTTCAATGGAGCTGCCCTCATCTCGACTACATGTTTAACCTTGCAGGTTGGGGTGAAACAGCTCCCTTCCAGAGCTTTCTTCCTCCCCTCTCTTTCCCTTTCTTCCCTTCCTTCTTTCCTCCCCACAATCCTAAACTTTATAGTATTATTTGAGGATTCTTGAAGGTCTGTATGATGTGAACACATAAGGAAAACAGCACAGTTTCCTTCCTGTCCTCCAGGGACTGACTACCTTGCCTCAGAGGCTGCCTGCCCCAGCCGCGAGCACCTGCTGCCAGGGGCAGGAGAGCACAGTGGTTACCGGCGCAGTTGCAGCTATTGCTCAGCCTGCGTTCAATTCACCATGACCCAGGAGTATAACTTTCAGCCAGTTCTTCAATTCTCTCCTGTGCATGCTGGGGATAATAGTGATATTTTACATATATACATATATAATGGTTATTAAGCATAAATGAGTAAATAGATATACAAAACGTGTAGGAAGAAGTTAGGGCACATAGCACGCTCTATGTAAATACTAGTTGTTGTCTAAGTGCAGCAATGAGAGAAAGTGATGCGAGACAAATATCACCACTGGGGTAAAAAACGGAGGTGCAAAAATCGCCTTGCCTAAACCCACACTATTTGACATGAGAATTTAAATGTGAGTAACAGTGTACTCATTTATTAAATATATACTGACTTATTTTAGTTTACCAGGTCCTGTGCCAGGCACACGAAGTAAAGAGACTGTGTTTGAACGTCTGTGTATGTGCTGCCTGACCTTGGGTGTAAAGACCAGAGCATCTAAGCTCAACATGGGGATAACTCTGATGGTCATTTAAACATAACTGTCATCAGGCATCGCACCACAACGTTGGCCTCTACCAAACATTGCTGTGTTCTGTTTCCCCACAGATATTCCCTAACAGATAGTCCTGCAAACTCCATCTCAGAATCTGACTCTCAGAAAACCTGGCTAGAGCAACAGGCCACATGGCTCTACAGAGCTGGCTGTTCCAAGGAAGGGAGAATATGTACTTTAGAGTATTCCCAAGTTTGCACAGGAAGAAACTTCGGCTTAAAGGTAAGAAGAGGCTTTCCCCTAAAATAAGGCAAAAAGTAGTAGATCCAGGGCTCAAACTGTAATCATCTAACTGCAAGCCCCACACTCATTCTAGTATGGAAAGAACATTCTAGGATCTTTGAAGATAGTTTGATTTAATATAAGTTGGTTTTATGCAATAACTAAATAAAATTTTATGTTTGCATGCATGTAAGCATTTAAATTTAAATCAATTTTCAAATCAGAGACAGCTCTTTTATATTCCAGGTGTCTGAAAGTTTGTTTCAGAAAATATAATAACTATCATTCACATGTAGAAGCCAATATTTAAATGTTTCAACCAATTCTGTTTACTTTTACTTTTATTTTCATATTTTTTTATTTCCTACAGAGATTTTAAAAGCAGTGCATATATTAATCAGCAGTTACTGTCTAGTATTCCTTACTAGGGGGAGAATGTTTACATCAACACTTTTAAGCATAAAACTTTTGGTCTCCTAGGATGCTTTTCAAATCTATAAATTCTAGAACTCTCTCCTCCCAAGCCAAGCCAGAACCTCTGGGGAAGAGCTCTGGATATTTTCTATGTTAAAGCTTCCCCAAAAGCACAGTCAGGACCAAAAACCAGTGGTTTAGTTAAATCTGCTTTATCTACATTAGAAGAACTTCCCCTAAAGCTGTGGGACAGCTGATAACACTGTAGTGTTCACTGCTTATTTTATTCTTTATTCCTTCTTGTAAAAATTTGTTCCTGAAACAAGCATTTCCAGAGCACGTGCCAGGTGTCCAACACTGAGCTAAGCCTTTGGAATTCAGAAATGAAAACTCAGGCTTTCACTTTGAAGAACAGTTTCTAGTGGGGAGTGGGCCAGCAAAGAGACGTTTCAATGACTGAGTCAACTTCAACATTTGATGCAGGTTTATGTAATGAATTAAGAAACCCTCCAAATGGTAAATTTCTAATTTATATTATCGGATTAGAGAGAGCTTTCCTGAGCAGGTTGTAGTTAAAACTATCTAGAAGGAATTGTAGGAATTATTCAGAATGACCAAAGGAATGAGATATTGGAGGTACAAAAAAATTCAGAAGACAAAATACCATGTTTTACTGAGTGGTGAAAGTAGAGCCAATTCATTTTTAGAGTCATGTCATGCAAATTAAAAGCAAAGCATTACTTCATCATTTATATTAACTTATATCAACAACTTCCACAGAATTCTGGAACTAAAATACCTGCTATTCTATGTGAATTCAAATATCCATGAAAATATTTGTAGTAAACCAACTGCTAAGTACTGACCACAGTTCTGAATGATGTCTGTGCCTGAAGCATGATGGTAGGGGCTTTACACAGATTACTTTAATAATCCTGTAAGGAGAACAGTGTCGCTCCTATTATGCAGGTGAGATTGACTAAGCTCAGAGAAGATAAAGTGCTAAAACAAGGCCCCATTTCTTAAGAACTGAAAATCACAATAAAAATCTAAAAGATTGAAAGTGTATTTTCTTCTACTCAGTCTTATTTTTACAATAATGAGTTCAGAGTTCTAAAAAAAATTGTCAATCAAACCAAATTTAAAATAAAAAGATAACATTCAATGGTGTCTTACAACGATGATGTAAGTAACTGTATTATGTATTTATTGTCAGGACTGTCATGATAAAAATTAGTACTTGATATATATGTGCTATATGTTAGTTTATGTGCTATATGTTGTATCCATTGTAATTTTTAATGCTGGTTTATTATTATTATAAATAATATTATAAATAATGTTATATGTAATCTGTGATCATGTTTTATATTTAATTTTAGCTTACTTGGTGCTATCAAAAAGCTCATCTTAAAATATTATTATACCGGCTCTATAAAATAGTCTATCTTTATTTTAAAGATCAAAAAAAAATATCTTTAGATTAAGTGACTTTTAAAAGATCATAGACATTGAGAATAATAAAGGTGAAATTCAAAAAAGTATCATGGCCTTCCACCTGCAGCTATGATTCAACACTTTTTATCAAATCTAGCTTCCCATCAAAAAAAAAAAAAAAAAATAGGACAACTGTGTAACACACAGACACACACACAGGCACACAAAAATACAACTATCTCATGACATCAGGGAAGAACACAGAAGTAAGCTCAGTGTGTCACTCAATGTTTCCCCTGATGGCATTTACCAAAAAGTTTAGGCACAGCTTGGCAAGACCAAATATCTAAAATAAAGCAGCTTCTAAGAAGCTGAGAAGCTACACAGAGCTTTTGAGAGTCTCACACCAGTATGTGCAAAAGTAAATATGCACCCAGATAAAAAGTAGAGACTTTATATAAACAGCCAGACACACAATAAGGACCTTGAAGGACTTTACATAGTATAGGAGGAAATCAGAAATAGACCAGGAATTAAAATGTGGAAACCCAGTCTCTATACCCTTGGATCTCAGATAGAAGCCTGTAATCTGCCCCTTCCCTAACTGCCTAGAAAACATTAAATTAAATGATCTATGAAGGGATATAGCATCATGTGGCATTTCTATAATTTATTGATACACAATGTCAATGATTCAATTATATATTATTCTAACACTAAAATAGTGTCAAGGTGGGGAGAGAGAAAGGAGAAAGGAAGCATAGAAATAAACTCATAGACGACTGAGATATTTAAGTTACCAGAAGTTCTATAATTGCTATAATTTATTTTAAGACATAGATGATGAGATGTAAAAATTTCCCTGAAAGAAGAGAGATCAATGAAAAATAAGTAAACAGTGATGAAAGAACTCATGAACTCAGGACTTCTACTGCAGATCAGATTGGGGTGAAATAAATCAGAGGTGGCCTCCCACCAGAGAAGAATTTAAAATAAACAAATACAAGAGAAAATATGGTTTTCAAGACTCTGAAAATTAATAAATGAAGGACAGTGATTCTGAAGAGTTAGGAATAAAACAAGGGAAGCCCTATAATCGCTCATGGTGCTTCCTTAAGAGAGCTTCCGGGCTGCAGCTCAAGGAGGACCATAGAGACGACCTGAGAGACTTCCTGAGTTGCAAAGATGGGGCCGAGAGTCAGGATGTCCAAGGAGACTTGAGCTTTGGAGAAAACCAGAAAACTGCAGCTACAAGGAGAGAATTACTATGCAGCTACACATGGGACCCTAGATGTCTGCAGGTGCCCCCACCTTGGGTTTTGGACAGAGCACTGATCAGTACATGCTTGTAAGGAAACTACCCAAGGTCTGGAAAGAAAGAACCAAAAGGCTGAGAAAGAATCATACTTGGGATTTCCAGTTCCCAATCCTATATACAAAGAGCCTGGAAGCTACCCCTCCATTCTAACAAGTCAAAAGCTAAGGAAACTGAAAAATAAAAAACTCCTCTTAAATTTATGAAAGAAATGAAGTTACAGGACAAATTACTGCCCTCAAAACTGGAAAGACCTGAAGCAAGTAGAGGGAACGGCAAGACAGTGAGAGGCCTCTGCGAGAGCCAGAGCCTGAGAGGGAGCCGTGAACTGTCCTTGACAAATCTCTAGAGGCTTAGTGTGGGCATGTGCGAGAGAGAAAAAACCCAGGGACTCAGTCATCACAGGCTCAAACATGTGAACCTTTTATCTCCTGAAGCTCTGCCAGGTACTCAATGTAAATATCAGGAAATGAATCTCACTCTTCTGACAGGGAGAAGGCAGGGAGATATCTTTAACTACACCAGAGCACGGTGTCCTTACCAAGCTCTGCCTTCGGGAGAAACCATGGAACCAGAGCCTGAACTGTTGGATTAACCAGGGCTTATCTAACCTGGGAGGATGGGAATCTCCACCTTCGTCCAGTGTTAGCTTCCCACGTCAAGAAAACGAAATACTCACCTGCAGCCTACTTTATTCTCCTGTCCCACCTCAGGGCGGGGAGCACTGAGAAACACTGTGAAACAAATGCTCACTGAAGGACTTAGGACCTAGTCAAAGGATTCCAGAATTCTCCCCTTCCTACCACAACTCACTACCAAATTACCAAAGACCTACTTGTAGCAGCCATGTTTACCCAGTACATTATGTTTGGCTATCAAGAAAAAGTTACAAGACACACTAAAAAGCAAAATACATAGTTTAAAGAAGGAGAGCGAGCACCAGCATGAATTCAGACATGGCAGGGATGTTGCAATCATTAGGCTAGAGATTTGAAACAACTATGACTAAAGTAAGGGCTCTAATGGACAGAGTAGACAGCATGCAAGAGTAAATGAAAATATAAGCAGAGAGATAGAAATCCTAAGAAAAAACAAAGAAAAAGGTGAGATGTCAAGAACACTGTAACTAAACTGAAGAATACCTTTGAAGGGCTTAGTAGATTGGACACAGTTGAGGAAAAAAATCTCTGAGCTTGAGTGTATTTCAGTGGAAATCTCCAAAACCAAAAGCAAAGAAAAAAATAGATTAAAAAACAGAATATCTGAGAACTATGAGACAACTACAGAAGAAAAGATATGCTTAACAGGAATGAAGGAAGATAGAAATGGTCAGGAGAAATATTTGTAACAATGACTGAGAATTTACCCAAATTAATGTCAGATACCAAATCATAGCTTGAGACACCTCAAAGAATGGTAGGATAAGTGTCAAACACACGACACCTAGGCACATCATTTTCAAACCACAGCATATAAAAAATAAACAAAAAGTCCTGACAGAAGCTACAGGAAAAATAATTCCTTGCCTATGAAACAGCAAAGATAAGAATCACATCCAATGTCTCCTCATAAACTACGCAAACACGAAGAGAGTTCAGTGAAATAAAGTGCAAAGTGCTAAAAGGAAAAAACACACAACCTAGAATTCTGTACCTAACAAAACTACCTTTCAAAAGGGAAATACAGACTTTCTCAGACAAACAAAAATGGAGGGTATTTGTTGCCTGTAGACCTGTTTTGCAAAAACTGTTAAAGGAAGTTCCTTAGAGTAGGAAAATAGTATAGGTAAGAAATTTAGATTTTAAAAAAGAAAAAAGAAATAAAATAGTGAACATAACTATTTTTATTATTAATTGATCTAAAATAAAAGCATTCAAAATAATACACAATAGCAATAATGTATTTAATTTACATGTATATATAACATATGATTAAATACATGTTTATGTTTTATATAATTAAATACGTATGTATTTAATATATTATTAAATACATATATGTGCTTATGTATAACAAAATGAATGACAGCAATAACACTGGGGATGATAGGGGAGATTTAGGATTAACTTGCTTTATAAAATACACTACTTGTGAAGTACTATAGTCCATTTGAAAGTGGACTTGGGCCTTGGCCGGTGTGACTCAGTTGGTTGAGAATCATCCTGTGCATGGAAAGGTCTCCAGTTTGACTCCCTGTCAGAGCACATCCCCAGGTTTCAGGTTCAGTCCCAGCTCAGGGTACGTACTGATTGATGTTTGATCCATGTTTCTCTCTCTCTCTTTCCATCTCCCTTCCTCTTTCTCTAAAATTCGTAAAAACATATCTTTTAAGTTGTGTTTTTTAATGGATTTGGATGACTTGTAAATCAATGCCAACTCTAAGGCAACCACTAAGAAAAGTAAAAGAAAAAGAAAAAAGAAATACAACTTATATGTTTAAAAAGAAGAGAAAATGTGATCAAATAAAATGCTTATTTAAAACCTGTACTGAAAAGCAGTCTTTTCCTCCTGTTGAAAATCGCAGTTCTCTCCCACTGTGTATTTCTTTCCTGCGAGTCATTTCACTTCTGATGCTCCTGGTCACAAAATGTGTAGAGATTTTACTACAATGCCAAACAATTCTCTGTGACACCAGCTGAGTGTCCTACAACTTCGGTTGGTTGACACTACCCAGAGGTATCATCAGATCCTATAGGTTAAGGGCTCAGTCCCACAAGACCGCGCCCCCTTTCTTCAGAGGCCAATTGCAAGTAGTATACTCTAGGTTACCCACAAATTCTGTCTGACTTGGCTATAAATCAGGGGTTCCCACTACCCCTCCCCAGGTTTAATTACTTTCTTAGAGGGGTTCACAGACCTTGGAAACACATTTACTAGTTTATTAAAGGATATGATCAATATTATCAAAGGATACAGATGAATAGCCAGATGGAGTGATACACGGGGAAAGTCTAAGAGGGTGCTGGGGGCAGGAGCTCTGTCTCCATAGACTGGAGATACATTACCCTCCTGGTGCAGATATATTTGCCAGCATGAAACCTCTCCTAAGCCACTACTGTTGGGATTTATGGAGGTTTCCTCACATGGGCATGACACATTATTTACTGAGCTTCCAGCCCCTCTCCACTTTCTGGAGGATGGGAGTGGGGGAGCTAAAAAGTCCAAGCTTCTAATCATGGCTTGGTCTTTCTGGTGACCAGTCTCCATCCAGGGGCCTATGCAGAGTCACCTGAATAGAACAAAGATGCTCCTCCTGCTCTTATCATTTAGAAATCTACAAGAGTTTTAGGAGCCTTAAGTCAAGGACTGGGTAAAAGACAAATATTAGAACCAGAGATGCTTCCAGTTTTCTTGTCACTTAGAAAATTATGTTTCAGGAGCTCTGTGCCAGAAACTGGGGACAGAAACCAACATATATTTTCCATTATCTCACAAAACCACAAAAACAAAAACAAAAAAAACACACATTCTTTTTACAGAGAAAAAAGAATGGAAGAAAAAAAATAGAAACAAAGAACAGGGCAACAAGTAGAAAACAGAGACAAATATGGTAGATATTAACCAAACTATATCAATAATTACATTGAATGTTAGAAGTCTAAATGTAGCAATTAAAAGACAGAAATTGCCAGAGTAGATCAGAAACAAGACCCAACTATATGTTGTCCTTAAGAAATCCACTTTAAATATACAGGCAAATATAAATGAATACAAATGAATAAATAAATGGATAAAGTATACAGTTCTAACACTAATCCAAAGAAACCAAGAGAAAATCATATTCATTTCAGATGGAGTAGTCTTCAGAGCCAGGGAAGTTATCAGGGATAAACAGGGGCATTACGTAATGATAAAGGAGTCAATTCTCCAAGAAGATATAACAATTCTTAATGTCTATGTGCCTAACCAGAGAGCATAAAAAATACAAGAGGTAAAAACTGATAGAACTACAATGAGAAATAGATGAATCCGTTATTGTACTTGGTGACTTCAACACCCCTCTATCAGAAATGTACAGATTCAGCGGACAGAAAATCAATAAGGACATAATTGAATTCAACAACACCATCAATCAACTGAATATAATGGGCATCTATAGACTGCATCATTCAACAACAACAAAATACACATTCTTCTCAAGCTCACATGGAACATTTACCAAGATACACCACATTCTAGGCCCTAAAACACCCTTAACAAATTTTAAATAATAAAAATTATACAATATCTGTTATCTGACTGCAATAGACTTAAACTAAAAATATTAAAGCCAAAATAAGCAGAAAAAAAAAGAATAAGAAGTTAGGAAAGAAATTAATGATATTGAAAACAGGAAATAAATAGAGAAAATCAACTAAACCAAAAGCTGATTCATTGAAAAAGACAATAAATTTGATAAGCCTTTAGCCAGGCTAAGTAAGAAAAGGCGAAAGAAGACAAAAATTACTACATTAGTCCCTCCTTATCTGTAGTTTCAGTTTTCATGGTTTCCATCACCCAAAGTCATCTATGATCTGAAAATATTAAATGGAAAGCTTTAGAAATAAACAATCTATAAGATTTAAATTGCATGCTCTTCTGAGTTATGTGCTGAAACCCCCTGCCGTCCTGTTTTATCTCGCCTGGGGTATGAATTATCACTTTGTCTAGCATATCCACACTCTATATGCTACCCACCCACCCATTACTCACTTGGTAGGCATCTGGGTTATCAAACTGACTGTCAAGGTATTGAAGTTTGTGATTAACCCTTATCTTACTTAATAATGGCCCCAAAGTGCAAGAGTAGTGATGCTGGCGATTTGAATATGCCAAAGAGAAGCCATAAGTGTATAGGAAAAGACATAGTATATATAGGGTTTGGTACTATCTGTGGTTTCCCGCACTTACTGGGGGGGGGGGGCGGGGGTTAAAACATACCTCATGGATAATGAGGGCCTACTGTACTATTAAAAATTAAAGAAAGAACATCGCTGCAGATCCCGTGGACATTAAAAGGATAATCAGAAACATACTATAAACAACTCTGTGCCCACAAGTTTAATAACCTAGATGAAATGGACCAATTCCTTGAAAAAAGACTCCACCAAAACTTACACAAGAAAAACAGACCATCTGAATGAGAATATTATTAAATAAATTGAATCAATATATAATAATCTTCCAAAACAGAAAGCATCAGTTCCAAATGAGTTCCCTGGTAAATCCTACCAAACATTTCAGGAAGGAACTATACCGATTCTCTACAATGTTTCCCAGAAGATAGAAGCAGAAGGAATGCCTCCTAACTAATTTTGCGAGGCAAGTGTTACCTTAATACCAAAACCAGACAAAGGCATTTCAATAAAAAGAAAACTACAGACCAATATATTTCATGCACATAAATGCAGAAACCTTAAACAAAATCCCAGCAAATCAAATCTAACAATGTATAAAAATAATTATACATTACCACCAAGTGGGATTTATCCCAGATGTGCAACTCTGGTTCAGCATTCAAAACAAGTTGATGTAATTTATCACATCAACAGGTTATGAAAAAAATCACACCGTCATATCAAATAAATGCACAAAAAAGCATGTGACAAAATCCAACACTCATTTATGAAAAACAATCTCAGTAATCTAAGAATAGATGGGAATTTTTTCAACTTGATAAAGACTAGTCTAAAAAAATAAACATCTAACATCTTAATTAATAATGTGAAATTCAAAGTTTTCCCACTAACATCTGGAACAAGGCAAGCACCTTACCTGTCATACTGATCCTTGCCACCATACTGGAAGTCCTATCTAATACAATCAGACAAGAAAAGGAGATAAGAGTTATACTGATCGGGAAGAAATAAAACTTTTTTTTATAGATGAAATGACCATCTGTGTCAAAAATCTAAGAGTCAATAAAAAAATTCCTGAAACTAATAAGTGATTATAATAAGGTTGCAAGATACAAGATTAATATACAAAAGTCAATTTCTTCCTTATATACCAGCAATAAACAAATGGAATTTGAAATTAAAAGCACAGTACCATTTATAATAGCATCCCCAAAATAAAATTCTTATGTATAAATCTAACAACATATGTACATGATTAATATGAGGAAAAATACAGAACCCTGATGGAAGATACCAAAGAAATAAATAGGGAAATAACCCACGTACACGGATAAGAAGACTCAATATTGTCGAAATGTCAGCTCTTCCTACTTGATCAATAAATTCAATTCAATCCAAATCAAAATCCCAAGAGGTTATTTTTGAATATTGACAAACTGATTATAAAGTGTTTTTTTTTTATTTTAAAATGCATCACAGACCTAATTTTAAACAAAACAAACAAAATATTATAAACCTCTTATAAGATAACTGTAAAAAATCTGTATGACCTTGGCTTTGCCAAAGACTTCTTAGATACAACACCAAAAGTATAATTTTAAAAAGAAAGAATTGGTAAGCTGAACCTCATTAAAATTAAAATTTTCTGTTCTGTAAAAGACAGTCTTGAATAAAAATTAAATTGAAAATGAAATGAGAGAAAAAAGGAAAAAGTAACACCACAGACTTGGAGAACATATTGGTAAAACACGTATCTGGTAAAAATCATGTTCAAAATATACGAGAATTTTTTAATTTAACAATAAGAAAACAAGCAACTCAGTTAAAAATGGACTGAAGATGTAAACAGATACCCTAACAAAAAAGATATGCAAATGGAAAATAAGCATACAAAAATATGATCCACATCATATGTCATCATAAAAATGTAAATGAAAACAACAATAAGATGCCACCACATACCTGTTAGAATGGCCAGAATCTGGGACATTGACAAGACCAAATGCTAGTGAACATAGGAAGCTTTAAGAATTGTTATTCTCATAAGAAAATGTATTATATTCCTGTAAGAATGCAAAATGGTATATAATGACCATCTGTGGTGGTATTACAAAAATATAACATCAAATGGTATAGTCCTATAAGAATGTAAAATGGTACAGCCACATAAGAATGCAAACGGTTCAGCCAACAGTTTGGAGGTTTCTGCAAAATTAAATATACTCAGTATATGATCCAGTAATTGTGCTTCTGGATGTTTTCCAAAAGGCGTTGAAAACTATGTCCACTCAAAATCCTGCTGCTCACAGGTGTTTATAGACGTTTTATTCATAATTGTCAAAACTTGAAAATAACCAGTAGAATTTTCACTAGGTGAATAGATAAAGTATATTACAATCAGACAATGAAATATTATTCGGTGCTAAAACGAAATGTTATCAGACCATGAAAAGACATGGAGAAACTTTAGAGGAATGTTACTAAGTTTAAGAAGGATCTGGAAAGGCTAGACACTGCATGATTCTAACTAGACGACACCTGAAAAATGCAAGACTACAGAGGTATGAAAACGTCAGCGGCTGCCAGGGGAGGGGAGGGGAGGGGAGGGATAAACAGGCAGAGCGCAGGGGGTATTTAGGGTATAAAGTTGCGACACTGTAACGGCAAGTGCGTGCTGTTACATACCCGCCCAAGCCCGCGGACTGTGCGCCACCGAAGATGAAGCCTCACCAAACCCCGGCCTCCGGGTCACGGTGCTGGTCGCGGGCGGTGGCAGCCGGGCCATGCCTGGGGGGGACGGGGGATGTGAGAATCCCAGGACCTCCCCCCATTCTTGCCGTGAACCTATACTACCCTCAAAAACTAAAGTACATTAAGATAAAATGAAATAATAACTCATAGGCACTTGGAGCGCCAGGAGAGCAGAAGGATTGACTTTTGAAAGAGATAATGGCCGAGTTCTCAGAAATTGAGGGGAAATCGGTCAGGAAACACATTCCAAACACGCTATGAACTGCAGGCAAGAGGGGTCAAAGTAAAACAAAACGATGAAGAGATGTCTTTAGAAAAGCCAGAGGAAAAAGAAGTATTATTACATTCAAAGGAGCAATAATAGAACTAAAATAAGACTTTCCAACACAAATTATGGAGCCAGAACAATGGGATGTGTTTATTAAAATTCTAAAGAAAAAGAACTGCAAATACAAAAACAAAAACAGTGCGTTAGTGTGTGTGCATACGTACAGGGCGGGCAAAAGTAGGCTTACAGCTGTAATGAAAATAATACAATAATTAATAAGTAAATAGTACAAGAATGAACACTTTCGCATACTCACAACTGTAAACCTAGTTTTGCCTGCCGCTGTATACATGTGTAGATAGGAATGTATATGCATGAACATAAGTATGTGTATAGATATATGTACATATGATTAATTATATGCATTACATGTCTATGTAATCACTAATATAGCAATGTACTAATGTAGGTATTAATACTTATATACATGATTAAAAACTGATATAAAAGAGAGCACACAAAAGCATCAGAATTTATATTGTCTCTTAAGACAGTTATCAAAATTGATCACACCTTCAACTGTAAAGCAATTCCCAACAAATTTCAAAAGATTGAAACCACACAGAACATATTTTCTATTAACAGTGGAATAAAACTAAGAATCAATATCCAAAATAAATGACTAAAATTTCCCAACTATTTGGAAATTAAACAATACACTTATAAATAACGGAGTTGGAAGATATATTTTCAAAATACCTATCATATGAAGGTTTTGTATTTAAAATACATGAAAAACTAATACAAATATATAGGAAATAGACAACCCCAAAAGTGGGTAAAATGTGGCACAAACCAGGATGTACAGATATCTAGTAAACATGAAAATGTGTTCACTTTCATCAGCCATCAGGGAAATAAAAACTAAGAAGATGTCCTGCCACCACGCCCGCCAGTGAGGCCAAACTGTACGGCCTGCGAAGGGGAGGTGCTGGCGAGGGCGCGGGACTTCCCGGCATTGCCGGGGGGGTGTCAATTGCTGCAACCATTTTGAAAAACTGGCATTACCTTCTAAGTCTGAACATGTACATTCTATATGATTCTGCAAATGTAGCCCCAAATATAGATCTAACCTGAATGGATAAATATATCCACAAGAGACACACACTGAAGTGGCCGCTCGGAGCGCTCGCTGCAGCGCGTTCCTTGTACCGCTGGGGGCAGAAGCCGTGCCCACTTCACCAGCTACAGGCTGGGCACACAAACTGGCCCACTTATACGGAAGGCACGCTCGCTGCATGCAACAACATGCAAAGACAGGGATAAATACCACAAACGCGATATTAAGTGAAAACACATAAGCGCACCTGCACCATATGGTTCACTTTATATGACATACTCAGTGTTGCTAGAAGACCGCACCGTGGTGACCTTCGGGGAGGGGGGACAGTGGCTGGGAGGGGCCCAAGGCAGACTTCGGAGAGCCTGTGATACTAGCTTCTCTGCCCCACAACGTGGTACACAGGTGTGTTTGCTTTGTGAGGATGCTTTTTACTACATGTATGTTACACATCATTAAACTTTTAACTTATGAAAAGTCACCATATCTTTCTGGCTCCATCCCTCACAGTCTTTTAAAGCTGCTGCCATCGGCTCTCAAGTAGATGGGACCTACAGGCAGGCATGAAGGCCATGATTAACAACTGCTAACTGATGGGCTCATCTCGCCCTGGGCCTTTCTTAGGCTTGGTGGCAACAAGAAAATTGCATATATGAAGCAGTCCCTGTCCTTTTGGGAAGAATTTTGTAAAATAACAATAAAAGGAAAGTTATACGTGGCATTTGGTGATAGAACATAGCATTTAGAGGGGGATTCAGTAATAGAACAGTGACAGCAAGAACAGTCAGTTCTCACTCGCATGGGGTACAATACAAGAGGACTTTAAAGAGAAGAAGGGAGCATGTCATGGTAGGCAAAATGTACGGCTTAAAATCATTGTTTTTCTTAAATTAGCTACCATTGACCCCTGCAAATATAATCGCAGCTCTCTGTGAAATTTTCACATATGCCAGAAAAGACTTACTAGTTAAATGCAGATTATTTCCTATTTGCTAAATATCCCTTCAAATAAAAACTGATTGTATAGAAACTAATAACATAAATGCCAGATGATTACAATTATCAGTATGTTTTTCTTGATGTTAAGATAAAAGGAAATTGCCTTTTAAATAAAAAAGTAAGCATCTAATCGCAATGGCAATTGCACTTTAATTAATGTCACGCAAACTAATTATTAAAACATAGATTTATGTTCTAATAGTATGTGGAATAAGAGCATATCCAAACCTTGGCTAATGGAAGTGTACGTTTCTGAATTCCCATGCTAAGCCCGCGATAGCAACAAGCCTATGATTGCCGCGACAATCTACAGTGCGCGGTAATCAGAGAGCAGTGGTGGAAATGGCTCTGTGTCTAATACAGGAACATGAAATGTATCAGGAGTGGATGGGCTATTACGGGAGCCTTAAAACTCATAAAAGCGTTTCCTGATGCCTTTTTAAAATCAGTTGCTCAAGGAATAGCGTGACAGCCAGAACTTTGGCCATTAAAGCGCTGGAAACCTGCAAAAAGGAAAACACGTTTTATTGCCATCTTTCTAATCTTTGCAGCTCTTCCTAACAACCACGCTCCAGGGCCTTAAAAGGGATTTGAATCACAAACTGAATGTTTTTCTAACAATTTATGTCCACGTCAATAGAGTTATTATCTATAATTACAATTAGGAAATAACGAGCATCAAATGTGTTTTAGTCTAAGAAACAGGACTAGAGTAGGCTTGTGTGTGACCTTCCTAAAACAAAATTGACTAGAAAAGGAAAAAAGTTGCCTCAGCCCACTATCCCAGACAAAGTGTTGACATAATAATTACATGGAGAAATATTTCAAGCATTTCACATCCAAGTGCTATATGATTATGTAAATAGCAATACATATTTTCCATAATAGTAACATAATATCTCAGAACAAGAAAGGATTTGAGGAATTTCCTTGTTAAATGCCAATTTTTTGCAAATGGGGAGAGCGGTGCACAGATTGGTGATTTATGGGTCCTGGGCTTCACAGCCTCTCAGTGGCAGAGACAAGCCCCAAATCTAGGCCCCCCTAACTCTGACTCATGTAATCTCTCCACCAAACCAAACTTCTGATGTTGGCTTATAGGACTTCCCTCCTTTCCTCCCCTTCCTTTCACTTTTTCACCCTGAAAATGAGGTGATTTGTTCCCAGACTGGACTCAGAGAACCATGAAGATCAAGAATTTTAAATATTACAAACAATAGTATCTAATGCTGACCATTTTCAGATTTCATTGAGTGTTGCTGTTTTGGTAATTAAAATTCTTAATAGTGGGTAAAAAAAAATTTACCCATCCCCAAGCAATCTGTAGTGATATAGAATAACTAATACTGTATTTCTTTGCATGAAATTGTCCCTAATTAATTCACTTTCCAGGTAATTTGTTCACTCTCTTTAAAGATATTTTTCTTATAATTCTATTATTAATTTTGTTCAATAGTATTTTTAACAAAATGTAATTAATTGAACCAAAACTGTTGGGAATCAGGTGTAATGAGTATACAGATAGGCCATCACTTTCTGTGTATGTCAGCACAACAATTAAACACATTATATATGTCGTGTGTCTGGTGACATAGGCAGGGGATGCCTCTCCCATTTTTTACACTATTCTTGGTTTGTAAATTTTTAATTTTTTTTTCTTAAACAGTGACAAGAAGAGAGACATCCCTCTTCTCTCTCTTCTATCATGTAAGCCCACACCAGGGTCTTACTGTTTTTTTTTGTAGTTGTTGTTATTGTTGTTAATCTTCATCAAGGATATTTTTTTCATTGATTTTTCTTTTTAGAGAAACTGGAAAGGAGAAAGGGGGAGAGAGAAACATCAATGTGAGAGAGACACATCAATTGGTTGCCTCTTGCACGTGCCCCAACGAGAGCCGGGGAGCGAGCCTGCAACCCAGGTATGTGCCCTTGACCAGGAATCGAACACTTGACTCTTTGGTGTCCGGGCCAACATTCTAACCACTGGGCCACACCAGCCATGCAGATCACCTCCTCTTCACTCCACTCTATTTTAGCCAACTCCACTTAATCTTTCTCTTAAAGTGCACTGTTTGCTCCCCTACTTTCTTGCTGTCCCTCGGATGGTTGTCAGGTCCTCCTCCCAACACATCTTCAGGTCCCTACTCTCCTTGCATCGTAGGAAACTCTTCATCCTACATAAGAAACACTGATCTCCTGCACATCAACAAATATCAATTCCACCCAGCTTCCAAAAATTCTACTGGAAATGTAGTGCTTCACATAGCCAACAGAGTCTTTGACCTTATGGAACTTGATGCCAAACAGGCAGGGAGATTTGCCAGTCATAATTCAGTCATTGGAGGCATACAGCATACTATGAAACAGGAATGCATGGACTGTGTCCACAGCTCCAGACAGTTGCCGCTATACTTTTTCAATATCATGATCATATCTGAAATATAACAAAACACACAAAAAAGGCAAAATGATTTATTTCTTTTCAAACACTGTGCATGTATAGATATGAAAAACTCTTGGGCCAACTTGGCACATGAATGGCTATTGTCCCAGGGACTCTTCCCTTAGCCTTTGTGGAAAATCTTAAACAGCATTCTACTTGGCTGTGTCATCCCCAGAACCCCACAATGTTCTCCACCTTTCACTAAAGCTGATGAATTTACTTTTCATGTAAGGCCTACTCTACATGTGTCCTCATTGGAGTATGAAGTTCTCTTCTTCCCCGAGGCTATTCTTTACTTTTCAACATGCACCCGATCTTCAAGATGGGCAGAAAAACCATTTCAGAGTCATCTAGCTTAACCATCACTTTTTTCTAATGAAAACATTCTTCAATCTATTTATGCTCAGATACCAGGGTCAACTCCCTACAGAGTAACTCTTGTGGCCCTTGGAGTGATGTGGTAATATTGATCAATATTTGTCAAATAACGTTCATCCCAATAACCTGGGTGGAGGTGATTTAAAATGCATTCTGTGATGAAGTAGACCTAACATGGACTCTGGTATTCTGCATTTCTGGCAAACTACTCACTGATGACAGCAATGAAGATTCTGAAGACCACACTTCCAGTAGCAAGAATGTAGAGAACACAGAAATTAATTTGAGTGACAAATATGGCCATCTTGGGTAAAAGCAGGGGTCAAAATTTTCAAAACAAAGAGCAAGATCATCAGAGAGCTTATTTTAAAAAACTAAGTAAATGGACAATCATATAGGGTTATAACTGTGCTTAATTCTAGAAAACAGAGGAAAATCTATTAAGCTTTGACTCCAAAGGCCCATCAATTAAATGGGGAATCCCTAATGTCTACCCAAATTCTAATTGAAGATTGATTAGCAAAATTCCTATCTGGCCCATCTTTTCTCCATTATCTCTTTCAATTTTTTTTTCTTCTGACTCTGCAAAGACAAGGAAATAGTGAGCTCTGTGTACACCAGATTCAAAGCGGGGTGCTTCCCTTGTGACAGATCCTGTCACAGTTCTGAATTATTTAGTTTGCTCTTTTATCTGCTTGCCCCTTACCCTTACCTGCTTTGGATTCATGAAACAGCACCCCAGACACCAAACAGGGTCTGTTAGATGAGCAGCATCACTTTTGTTACTTTTTAAAATCTGTAATTAAGATTAAGATCATAATTAAATGTGAATTCATCTTTCCTTACCTGTAAGGCAGAGAAACTGTTTGGTCATCTCAGCTCAAGTACTAATCTATTGCTTTGCAGTCCCCGTATTTGTTAGAGGTCCCCCATGAGGAGCGAGAGGTTCAGCTCCACACCAGGTCCCCAGCCCAGAGTTCTAGTGGTAGAAAGAGATATCCCCATAATTTATAGCTGTGAAAACCAGTGGGGATTGTGGTTGAGAGAGAAAAAGAGCTCCTGAAATCCCAGGTGTTCCTTTTAAAGGGCCCGAGGCACAGATTCACTTGCCCAGACTTACTCTGATTCACTCTCTCTAAGCTCCAGCGCTGGGGTAGCAGCTCAAAAGTCAAGTTGGAGACATAATGGGGAGAAATTGAATTGTCTGGCATGAGGACAAGGGTTGGAAGGCAGCTTTCTCCCAAATAGAACTACTGGCAGAGTCCATTGTTCTTTTGCTGAGAACTACCCTAGCAGAACCTGCAGGCAGGTCCCATATCTGAGTCTCCATCAACCTCCCTCATACTGTTAGCTTCGCCCTGGTGATTCCCTAAGACCCTGCCCCACCCAACTTGTGCATCCATCCAATGGCTTTCCCATACAAATGGACTGTCTTGGCTCATGCTTCAGACTTTCCTAAAATCTCTCAAAGGTTCACAAACCCCAGACAAGCAGTACCTGGCCTTGGCACACCACATATATTTTGCTAAATGGCCCCAGGCAGGGCACTAGCAGCAGCCAGCCTTGTTTCACAGCTTGGCCTCTCCTAGGCACCTCCAAGCCCAGCATAAGTAGCAGCCATCTGCAGAAGATTTGTAACTCATGCCATGAGGCTCCAAGCAGAGCACATGTGGCAGCTGACCTTGGCCTGTACTTCCCAGGAAACCCCACAGCAAGCACACCTGGTAAACAGCTTCAGAAAACGTCGAAGCACAACCCAGCCTCCTCCATGAGCTAAAGTGATTAGTGCTCCATGGAGATGGCCCCTGCACAGCAGCTCCACCACTATGGTCATGGCCAGTCCTGGCAGCTAATGGGCCTGGGGTAAATCACCCCTACTGATGTGCCAACAGTAATCAAGGCTCAACTACAACAGGAAGGTACACATAGTCCACATGGGGGGGGGAAGCACACTTGGAGAGCTCAGCTCTGCTGACCTAGGAAGCTGTGCCATTGGGCTCTACAGGACACCTACCACACAAGGCCACCTTACTAAGACTGGGAGAAGTAGCAGTTCTAGCTAACACATAGAAACAAACACAGGGAGGCAGCCAAAATGAGGAGACAAAGAAACACATCCCAAATGAAAAAGTAGAACAGAACAAAATTCCAGAAAAAGAGCTAAACAAAATGGAGACAAACAACCTACTAGGTGTAGAGTTCAAAACACTGGCTATAAGGATGCTCAATGAACTTAGAGGAAGAGTAGATGAGCTTAGTGAGAACTTCGACAAAGAGACAGGACACATAAAAATGGAGATAGAAAACATAAAAAAGAACCAGTCCCAGATGAAGAATACACTAACGGAAACAAAGAACACACAACAGGGAATCAAGAGGGGAGTAGGTAAAGCAGAGGGTCAAATCAGAAATTTGGAAGATAAAGAAGCAGAAAACATGCAATTAAAGCAGCAAAAAAAAAAAAAGAATCCAGAAAAATGAGGATTGTATAAGGAGCCGCTGGGACAACTTTAAGAGGCCCAACACTCACATCATGGGATGTGGGAAGGAGAAGAGAGAGAAAGAGTGAGGAACTGGAAACCTGTTTGAAGAAATAATGACAGGACATTTCCCTAACCTGGTCAAGGAACTAGACATACAAGTCCAGGAAGCACAGAGAGTCCCAAACAAGGTGAACTCAAAGAGGTCCACAGCAAGACACATCATAATTAAAATGCAAAACATTAAACACAAAGAGAGAATCTTAAAAGCAGCAAGACAATAGCAGTTAGTTACCTACAAGGGACTCCCTTAAGACTGTAAGATTATTTTGCAACAGAAACTTTGCAGGCCAGGAAAGATTTGCACAAAATATTCGAAGTTATGATAAGCAAGGGCCTGCAACCAAGGTTACTCTATCCTGCAAGGCTCTCAAAATCAAACGACAGACAAAAATCTTCCCCGACAAGAAGAAGCTAAAGGAATTTATCACCACCAAACCAGTATTACAAGAAATGTTAAAAGGTCTCCTTTAAGAAAAAGAACAAGAAAAAAAAAGTAAAAATACAAATAAAATGGCAACAAACATATATCTATGAAAAATTACTTTAAATGCAAATTGATTAAATGCTCTCATCGAAAGACATAGAGTAGCTTAATGGAGAATAAAACACAACCTTTGCATGTGCTGAATACAAAAGGCTCACTTCAGATGGAAAGACTCACACAGACTAAAGTAAAGTGATGGAAGACATTATATGAAAATGAAAACAAACAAAAAAATCTGGGGTAGCAATACATATAGCACTCAAAATAGATTTTAAAACAAAGACTATGACAAAACATGAAGGAAGACCCAGCAATTCCACTTTTGAGTATTTATCAGAACAAACCCAAAGCACTAAATCGAAAAGACGTGCACCCATGTGTTCACTGCAGCATTATTCACAATGGCCAAGATCTGGAAGCAACCCAGGTCCCCTTCAAGTGGATAAAGAAGTGCTGCATATATACCATGGAGTGTGAATTAGCCATAAAAAATAATGAAGTCTTGCCATCAGCAACGACATGGGTGCACTTAGAGGGTATTGTGCTGAGTGAAATAAGTCAGACTGAAACTAAACAACAAAATAAACGAACAAGCAGAACAGAAACAGGCTGATAGAAACAGAACATTTTGAAGGTTACTGGATGGGAGAGGTGTTGGGGATGGGTGAAAAAGGTGAAGGGGTATAGAAATACAAATTGATAGCTACGGAATAGTCATGGGGATGTCAAGTACAGCACAGGGGATATAGTCAATAACACTGTAACAGCTGTGTATGGTGCCAGATGGAACTAGAAATATCAGGGTGATCTCTTTGTTAGTTATGTAAATGTCTAATCTCTGGGTTGTACGCCTGAAACTAATATAATATTGTATGTCAACTGTAAGTTGAAAAATAAAATGTTATTAAATGTGAAAAAAAGTATAGTTTTTATTCATCTTTGCAATATCCTGGTCTCAATTTTTTTTAAAAAGAAACTCCACCTAACTTTTGGTTTTACACGAATCTACCATATGCATGGCTTCTTTTCATTTTCTGAGGGTAGCCTGGGGAGAATTCCACATTACTGCTTCACCCTTTAAGGGCTCGGTTCTAAAAAAGCCAAGGCCCATCTTCCACTGTACAATTCCAGCCTAACAGGGAAGTTGTGTCACTGTTGAAACCTTGTCCTCTCTGAAAAAATCCTGATAATTTTCCCATAAGAAATACTCATTTTTCTTCAGATATGAAATAACCATTACAATGTACCAGTATAGAATCCATGGCTTTCAGTGTCTCTCTGTATTTCTTCTAGTGTATTTTAAGAAAAATATTGCAATAAAATAATATTTTTATTAGTAATGAGACAGATACATCTCTTTTTTCAGAATAAGTGAGTCAGAAAAATGTTCAAGTAGCCAGAGTTTACATTTTGTAAAACTGAAATTTTAAATTAAAGATGCTTGCTGAAGTGTAAAAGAAAAAACATAATTTACTTTAGAAAATGGTCTGTGTAAGTGGAAACAAGTTTGCAGGCTCTCACCTGAAAACAGCTGGGAGTGAAGTGACGGCATTTACTTAGGAGGGGAGGGTGGTGCCACAGAACAGAGACTGGCCCACACGAAAGGAGGAGTTGGGTCATCAAAGGACCTGGTTTACCCTATTCTGTGGTTCTTCCTGGAGCCATAATGGTTGAAAATAACAGCAGAGGGGACCTACAGTGAGGTCCACTAAAGAAAGGTGACCCTCTCTCTGTCTCTCAGTATTGTAGACTGTCCACGATGCTTCCTCTCCACTATCTAATGGTACCTGCTTGCATGAGAGAGACGAATGTCCCATGCCATCTGGAATAGAAAACAGTTTCCTTTGCAAGTATCCCAAGAGACAGTAACCGTGGTAAGTGTATGTACATGGAGAGGAATGGAGGGAACATTGACTGAGCACCTATCATGTACTGGAAGCTGGGCTAAGGTGCTTTCATATGTGTTTTCCTGACTAAATAATTCCACCCCCTTCTGTTTAAAAGTCCTTGGTACTAAAAAAAAGTAACCTACTTGCTCTTGATGAGATAGCTGGTAAATCTTAAAAACAAGTTTCAGTCTCATGTGCTGATGTTGAAATCACGTAACACAGTGATGTGTCATGCACACACTGGACCAGCACTTTTCAAGAGAACTGTTTTGACAGTGAAAATATTATGCACCTGTACTGTTTACAATGGTAACCACTGGCCCCATGTGTCTGTTGAACCCTTGATACTTTGCTACTGTGAGTGAGAAAATGAGTATTAAATTTTATTTCATTTTAACACTCAGCCCAGCATTTGAGAATTTAATATTAAATAGACGTGTGTGGCTAGTGGCTACTCAATGGGACAGCAAAGAGTTAGATAACACAGATTCCCTCAGTGAGAATCATAAAGAATTTTCTTTCAAATCCCACTTTTCCCCTCGGTCTGGAATCACTATTTCTCCTTAAACCCTGTTTATTTTTCAAAATGCAATCCCTTGCCATCATCAAAAATGGTGAAACAAAGACCTCTGAAAATTACCTCTTCCATAAAAGCAATAAGAAAACCAGCAAAAACTGTGAGGAACAACTTTTTCAGAACTCTGGAAATTAACCAAAAGTTTGCAGCAATGAAATTATTTGAGGAAACAGCTGAATCTCAGGAAGCACAGTGAGCTTTACGGTGTTTTTACTTGTCCTATTTCCAGCCATACTCCTCCAGCTCCACGGTGCTTTGAAAAACCAGCCTGAAATCAAGGTGAAAACCAGCAGTTTGGCAGGTACCCCAGGAGGCAGATGGTGCTGAAGCTCTTTCGAAGCCTCATTCCCAGGAGATTGTGATTATCTCACCTGTCTGGGAGGTCACTAGAAGAGCCCTCTTGCAAGGCTGTCTTTATTTGACTGGGCTCAGAACTCACCCAGTGCTGCAAGCCCTTTCCCAGGGCATTTGTCAAAAACAATCAGAGGAAATTTAACTTTGAACCTGGCTAAAGCAGTGCAGAATAGTTGCATCCAACAATAAGCTAATAAATAAATTTTTTAAAACTAAAAAGGAAAATCTGGGAAACGAGATGTCCACAGGGGCTTTGAAAAGCTCTGACATATTTCTGGAAGTCCCCTGACACTGGGAAGTTAACTTACTTCAGGTGAAACAGCAAGGAAAATAAAAACAAGTCTCAATATTCAATCTTGATATTCAAATCATATCACACCATGATGCCTCACATACACGAGACCAGCACCATCCAGTAGGGTTATGTGCATGCCCAGGGCGGTGCACATACTAAGAAAAGAACACTTAGAAGGTTCTAAGCTCTGACCTTGGCTTGACCTTGAGGCTCTGCACAAGCATGAAGTAAAGGCTAATTCAGAATTCTCAAATTCCAGGCTGAGTGTTAAAGCCATACCCCACACAGAGATCCTTGGGAAATACTTGGAATATTGTTGGTTCCATGCATTTAAGGACCTGGAGAGTATTATGCTAAATGAAATAAGCCAGTCAGAGAAAGATAAGTCTCACATGATCTCACCCTTATGTGGACTCCAATGAACAGTATAAACTGATGAACAAAATAGATCCAGAGACATGGAAGCATGGAGCAGACTGAGGGATCTTAGAGGGAAGATGAGGGAAGAGATTTAAGAGATTAACCAGAGAACTTATATGCATATATGCATAACCCATGGACACAGACGACAGTGCAGTAGGCAGGCGGGGGATATTGGAAAACCTCCTGAAGCACCATACAACAGAAAGAGTCAGCCGTCAGCATCCACTGAAACCAGAGAGCACCAATGGAAAGTCATGGTCAAACTCACCCGTCTCTTACTTCTCCCTCCTGCCCTCAAGTCCTTTCACCTAAACCTCAAGAAGACGCTGAGAAACAAAGGGACTGACACTCTTCTTCACTGCAGAGTCCCAGCTCCCAAAAGACCTGAACTGAGAAAGGAAAGAGGTTCCAACTTAAACAAACTTCAGGATGCTGATTACTATATTGGACTGAATATTTTAATTAGTTATGAAACCATCTCACAATGTCTTTCTTTAATAAGTTAACTTAATAAATTATAAGAATGGTCACAAATGTCATTCACAGGATGAGAGCAAGTACATTTAATACCTCTAAATAGGTGGCACAGAAAAAAAAATGAAGCTCTTTTCTGCTTTCACCCTGCACAGTGCCCTGATTGTTCACGGTTAATAGGAGAGTGCTTAGACTAGATAGATGGTAAATAGGGGGCAGATAAATGACAGGTAGGTAAGTGGGTAGACATATGATAATAGATGATAGAGAGATAGATAGATGATGATAGATAGGTAGATAGATAGATAGATAGATAGATAGATAGATAGATAGATAGATGATAGATAGATGATAGATAGATGATGATAGATAGATATAGATAGATAGATATAGATAGATGATAGATAGATAGATAGATAGATAGATAGATAGATAGATAGATAGATAGATAGATGATAGATAGATAGATAGAGATAGATGATAGATAGATGATAGATGATAGATAGATAGATAGATAGATAGATAGATAGATAGATGATAGATAGAGAGATAGATAGATAGATGATAGATAGATGATAGATAGATAGATGATAGATGATAGATAGATAGATAGATAGATAGATAGATAGATAGATAGATAGATAGATAGATAGAGATAGATGATAGATAGATAGATGATAGATGATAGATAGATGATAGATAGATAGATAGATAGATAGATATAGATAGATAGATAGATAGATAGATAGATAGATAGATAGATAGATAGATAGATAGATGATAGAAAGAAAGAGAGAGAGTCACACACAGGGCCTGAAATTCAGCAAGAACTCTGTAACTGCTAGTTCCCTCCTCAAATTGCCCTCTAGGTGACCATTCAGAGTGAAGCTGAATACAACAGGTGCTCGAGGTCATTCTCAGCTGGTCCTAAACGATAATGAAGATAGGCTTTTCCTGACAATTCCAGGTAAAATCACCCATGTTCCGGAAAAACTTAAAAACATAAAGCGTGGTCGGGTGGACAGGGGTATGAGCTTCTGGGACACCATTGTTGTTGCCAATCACTAAGACTCACTGGCTAAGCTGCTTGGCTGAGCAGAAACTGGAGAACACTGAGTCGGTAAGTCCCTGCCCAGTTCATCCTACCCTGTGCCATCTCTCTCAGGAATCAGGGGTTTAGAGGTCACCTAGGTGGGTACAAAGTCACAGGATAGTCAAGAGCCCTGGGGAAAAACAAATACGGTCTTATGGAGTGTGTCAGACCACATCTGGGCCTGCAGCTGGTCAGTCTGAGGGACACCTTGTGGGGCATAGAGAAAAATGCTCATGGAAAGACCCATAAGCTGGTTTCAGATCTGGCAGCTCACCTGAACTTGGGGAAGGGAAGGAGTAGTTAGCACCTGACTGCACCTTTCAAAGCTACGGATTAGATAACTTTCCTCACCAAACCTTGGTGCTGGGAGAGTGGTCCTTCCCTGGAGTGGACTGAAGTCAGGAGAAATCAAATGTAACTGCGCAGAGGCTCCCTGTGGCTCCCTGGCTCACATGACTCGGGTCACATGACTTGCGCCAGCTCTCACTTCACCCCGCCCTGCGGCCGTCAACCGATGGCTTCTCTCAGAGCCCTGTGCTGGCTGTGTCTGTGCACCCTACGGCCTCGATCATTGCATTCCCCAAGAGGGCACGGGCTCTTTCTGTGCTAGACTCACCCAGCTTCCTTCCTGCTGGGCACCTTGGCAACAGTGCCTGGCCTCACCCCTTAGAAATTCCCTTTCCGGGCCCAAGTGATTTTAATGCTTTCCCCTGACAGTTTGCTTTGTTTTGTTTTTTAATCTAAGAGCCAGAGAGGCCCTTTAAACTTAAACCTCCCTGCAGCTGATCACACCTGCCCCAGGTGCAGGGCTCTGATGACATCTACCAGCCCCGTTCCCAAGTCAGCCGGAGGCCGGGCTGCCCCAGGGCCGCAGGCGGCGAGAACTCCGGCCTTAGCATTAGGAGGATGTGTGGCTCTGAGGTGAGGAATCAGATCACACAGAGCTGATCGAAGCTTCTTCATCCCCAAGGCAGAGGGAGTACTCGGACTCACCCCACCCAGCACAGAAACAAGTCCCAGACAGCATGGCCTCCGTCGGCTTCGTGCCCATACGGAGGCCCGTCGGCGCCTTTGCAGCTGGTGCTATCGTCTTCCCACCGGGCAGGGCAGCCCGGCCCAGGACGTCGATTCCACTCAGCATCAGCCACGCCTTGCTTACCTCTCTCTGTGTTTCATAGGGACCTGTCCGCCCTCAGGCCCACCCTCCCAGTTTACCTCTTTCTGGTACAGATTTCCTGCTGTGTCTAGTGCCTGGACTCATCCGGTATCCTTATATATTTTGTTATTGTCTGTCTCTTGCATTTGTTTCAGTGTTTTTGTTTTAACACTACCCACGCGTTAGTTTCTACACTCAGGGCTGGAGGGAATTATGCTGCGGAGTGGTGAGTACAGTAAGAAAGCTCAGCCCAGGCAGCTTTGGAGAAAGAGAAAAGCCCTGTCTCTTCTGCCCTAAACTGTCCTTCATCCTATAAACCTGCCCAGACACCAAGGAACAGTCTTGCAAACATGGTTATGGCCCGGGGCAAATTTCTAACAAAGAGGGTAAAAGCAGCCTGCCGCATTACAGCCCGCCTTAGCAAGTCCCCTGGAGCTCAGCGACTCCTACAGAAACAGCAGAAGCCAGGCATCGGTGCCAGATGGAGACAGGACCACGCCGTACAAGCCTAAAGGGGCTGCCTCACGTTTCACTTTGCTCTAGCAAACCTGCCAGGGGCTGTTAGGATGCCAGGTCCTGTTGTCCGGTTTTAAGCAAGGAGGTGAGCAAACCGCCTGTGACAGCCGCTGATGAAACTTAAGGAGAGTCTCGGCGTGGACGTTTATCATGCAAACAACGGTGAGTGGCCATGAATTCCAGTCGCGCTCTCCTTGGACTCTAGTGGTAACTGAGTAAAGAAAGATGGATAGACACTTGAGTTGGCTCCAGCAAAGCCTTAGAAATCACAATGCTTTTCCAAAACCCGGGCTCCTGGGATGTTGCTTGACTATAGGCTTTTCAGGTAACACATTTATCTTAGACGATGGGTGTTCCTCGTACACAGAACCTAGCATGTAACTCTGTAGTCCCAGCCCTTGTCTCTTGGCCCGCACATAGCAGACTCTGCAATTGCTTATTGGGTTTATTGTCAGAATTAATGCAGCATTGACGGTGTGAAGCAATTTCTTTTCAAATTGGGGTTTGCAATTCCCATGACAACTCTAAATACACAATAGTTTCAATAGCTTTGGTTTTTTAATTCTATTGTCCAAAGTACAGTACAACATTCAGGATCATTTCGTGACCACCTCAGGATAGATCCCTGGCTCAGGACCCTAGGGCCCGCATCAGTTCTCATGGTTCTCCTTTTACTTAGCAACACCTGATCCAAGTGTACGTTTAGCTCCATGCTGAGGGTCTGCGCTCCTGAGGGACACCCGCATCCCCACGGTCAGAGGCAGCAAGGACCAATGTGACTGCAGTTCACGCTTTTAGAACGTCTGCCCGCGCTGGGGGTCTAGCCTCCCCTGAGCTCCCCTACTCTCCCCTCGCTCGCCCTTCCTCTGCCCGCCTGGCAGGTGGCATCCGGCTCTGTTCCAGAGCGAAGCTTCACTAGGAACAAACGCAGTAATAGCTAAGCAACAGTGTTATATTCCCCATTCCACAGGTAATTGCATTAAGGCAGCTTTTAATAACATTATAATCTTAACTTTATCTCCAGCTAGACCAAGCAATTTTACAGAATTACTCAGTGATGTATGTAGCACCCGTGAGGCTGTTCGAGTGCTTGGCATACATATCTACAAACACAGTGGCACAGAACTTGTTATCAGCAGGCGAGCCGGGACGTCTCTGTGGCTTGACATCCTGTGAGGTCACCGTCCTGGCTTATGGGGGTGGTACATCCCTCGCCTGCCAGAAATGGATGTGATTAGGGGTCATGGTGAGTGACAGACTTCCAGCTCTGTAGAAACTATAAATCTCACTCAGAGAATGAGATTTTGAAGTGGCCAGGGATCAACACACAGAGACAAGAGTGTCGCCTGGCCCCTGAGCACCAGTCTCAGAACGCCAGCTTGCCCAGTGTTCAGGAAGTTTTAGGAGGCACCACAGTGTCATGCATTTGATAGCAAAGGAACGGACAGACAGAAGCGGGGAGCTCAATCCACTGCGGGTGGGGACCAGTGGGGCCAGTGTCCATGGCATTCTTGGTTTTAAGAATACACTTGCTTTTCTACAAACCAATAAGAGAAAACTAAAAACCCGTCATAACCTAGAAAGGAGATCAAACACTAAAATTTGAACTTAGCTTTCATCAGTATTAACATGTCAGAATTGCTTGCTGGCAGAATTTTTGTTAAGATGAAGAATTATCATTTTTAACCAGCTAATAAGGCTGTTAATAATACAACTTAGTACAAAGGGCTTATGGGAAGGGAGATCTCTGCATTAGTATCAATGAAATAATAATAGAGAAACAAATTAACTACAGAACAGAACCTGAGGCTACATTGTTCCACTATTAACAGTGACACTGGCAATGTTGTTTTAACAAAACATAATCCAGAAGACATTAAATTCATTTTGCTCATTTGAATATTGGTTTTGTTTTTGTATGCAATTCTTCTATTTGTTTTGCTTTTATAGTCCTATAAGAACTATAAGTAAGTTACAAATGAAGTTTAAATTCTGTTTTGTACACATTTAATCACCCAACATAATCATAGAAGTTATTTATGACAGCAAAGAATGTCAACAAGAATTTCATTTTTCTCTAGAATGGCAGTTCTCAGCCCTGCTGACATGTTAAAATGACTGGAGGCATGCACTGCTACTGATTCTGATATAATTGGTTTAAGGGGGGACACTGAACTCTAGATTACTTTTACTATCCATCTCTCAATAAGCAGTGAAAACAACAGAGAAACAATAAGGATACAGAAGGCTTAAACAACGTTGCTTACCAAATTGATTTAATTAGACTTTATGCAATATTATACTCTGCAAATGTAAATTTATTTCAATTCACCTGGAATCTCCACTAAGATAGATAACATGTTTGGACTTTAAAATAAATCTCAACAAATCATAAAATGATTGGAATATTTCGTAGTATGAGCTCCGACAGTGTAATTACATTAGAATTCAGTGACAATAGCATATCCTGATTCCCACTTTTAAAAAAGACCCAGCTTCCCTCAGACACCTTTCCTGGGTGTCTAGTTTCCTCTGCCCGCTTGTGGCTCTCACGCGCCGTGTCCTCTCTCTGCTTGTTCCAGGGGCGCTCAGCTGTGCTGCGGCGGGCACCCCTGTGGAGCCGAGGCCCGCCTCACGCTGGCACGCTCACAGTGCTGGGAGACGCTCAGGAGTCGGGTCGACGGCATTCGTGCACAGTTGTCGAGCTCAGGTCACCCACAAAATACTGATGGTTTCTCCTGCTGAGGTTGCTTGAGGGCGGGTGGGGTCCGGATGCCTCTGATCCTCTCTCCCACCTGTGTCCAAACACGCTCTCGGCACAGCCACTGCGCGTGGATGCGAGGCGCCAGCAGAGGCCGCGCAGTTGCTCCACTCAGCAAGTGTGCTGATGTGGAAAACCTGCAAAACGCACTTGAGGAACAGTGACTGCGTTCCCGAATTTCTCTGGAGCAGCGATTTGCTAGCGTGCCAATGTCTTTGAGGTGCTGGCCTGAAGGGCAAAGATGCACATTTCCCTTCTATGTATGCAAAGGGAATAGGCCTGGATCCCCTTGGGAAACTCTTTACCCCGGCCGTGGGACGGAGAAGGCCACAAGATGCATCAGCATTGTCTTTGTGTACGTTTAAAAGTTTAACAGCTCAGGATGTAATCCGATTCCTGGCCACTTTCAGTGTGGGGGAGCAATGATAGGCCATCAGAGACTGGCAGGAAGACCGCAGGGCTGGGGGCTGGGAGTAAAGGTCTCCAGCCACATTTCAGAGCAAAGGATCTAGCCTCAGCCTCAGCCCTGACTGCACAGTAGAATCAGACCAATTAAACCAGAATTTATAGCGGTGGGACCAGACAATATTAATTCTTGAAGCTCCCTAAGAGATCTCAACATAAACCAAATTGAAGAATTACTGAAGACAATGGTGAGGATATCCCAGAGTGTCCATGCCTTTCAGCACCTGATTTCCTGGAGAGATCGCCCAAGCTGCAAGTGATGGTTAACCTTCTGTCAACTGGACTGGCCCCTGGGGTCCCCAGATGCTTGGTCCAGCATTGTTGGGGGGGGGGGGTCTGGGTGGTGTGAATCAGCAGGCTGTGTGAACCACACTGCCCTCCCAGTCAGCAGAAAGCCTCGTAGGACAATAAGGCTGGTCCCCCCTGGGTAAGGGGGACTCCTCCTACCCTGCTGCTCTGACCTGGCGCATCCTGCTGTTTTCACGCCTTTTGACATGAAAGGAAGAAGCGGCTCTTCTTGGGTCTTGAGCCTTCTGGCTTTTAGACTGAAAATTAGATCAATGGTTCTTTGAGTCTCCAGATTGTTGAGTGGAGAGCTTGGGACTTGTCAGCTTCCAGAGTTGTGTGAGCCAATCCTAATTATAAATCTCTGTACTATCGATACACAAGATTTTATATATATATACAGGTATATTCCATTTATATGTGTGTATATATATATTCAGGAATCTTTTTTATAGACATACAGGGATCTTTTATATACACACAGAAAACTTTTATATATATACGGGAAACTTTTATGTACTTATAAGAATTTTATGTACATGCAGAACTCTTTATATATATATACAGGTTTTTATATATACAGGAATGGTTTATATACATACAGGGATCTTTTATAGGCCTACAAAAATCTTTTAAATATAAATGGGAATCTTTTTGTATATATACAGGAAACTTTAGGGGCAGGACAAAGGCAACTGCCTGGTTCTGTTTCTCTGGAGTAAAATCCTGACCAATACCCAGCCAATGCCTTGGTCCCACCTCAAACGCTCAGTTGCAACCGGAGCTGCATGGCCCAGGGCCTGTGCCATCGTTACTGTTATTATCCGAAAGTTCTAACAGGACAGGCCTTTCCGTTCAGGCAGATAATCTCAGGCAAGTTACTCAGCCTGGTCAAAGTCAGCGGGTAAGAGAGATGACGAAAGCGCCTTGCGAGGTGGCGCAGATTCAGAGCGGCAGGTGGTCAGCGCCCGGCACGTACGCGATCGGGAATAGTATTTTTCATGCATGTGTGCAACTGCAAAACACTTCCATAATGAACACTATTTTCTTTAACACAACTAGAAAATAGTTGCAAATCATCAGTAACTTCATTCTCTTCGGAGCACAACTTGAGGCCTGTATGTGTCACAGATACATCGTTCTTTTCATTGGCCCCCTGACAATACCTACCAGCTTTCTGATGTCTTCGCGTTTGTGGTAGAAGCATTGGCCCAGTACAGACAGGCACTGGCCCAGCAAACGTAACTCGTTAACGCACTTTAACGTCCTTTGGCCTGTCCTTAATTCCGTCCAGTGCATCTCCTCTCATCAAGCAGAGTGTCCGAGCATCTTCCAGTCTCAGGGCAGCTCCTTTCACAGAAATGGGTGTGATGATGAATAACTGCTAAGTGACACCGGAGAGGGTATACTGGGCCTGAATCTGTATACGCTTGGTCTGAATTTTAAACCCATGTTTATCACTCATGCTGTTATACTATCATTTGAAGTTCGAAATTCCTTAAGCAACACGTTTGGCCTTAGAGCACTGCAATGTTTGAAAGGTGTCCATTGGCCAGAGGGTCTCCCTTTAATCCGGCCCTTTTTTGTTACCATTAAAAAACATCTGCAGATGAGCTTCTGTGTGGGAGGACGCTAGCGTGTTTATAAACATAAGTCAATGGGTGTTAAAGAAATATTTTCTACAACAATTATTTTGGGTTATTTAAATATCATTTTTGCTTTAAAAGATTGCTTTGCTTGAATCCGAAGACTTGGTTGTAGCAAATATCTCAAACAGTCTAAGCTGCAGGTATGATGCAGTTATAATTATCTGAATACGTTGACATTTAGGGAACAGTCAGGCACAGTACTGGCCTTTAGAAAAATAGAATGCTTCATGTAGGCACTAATTAATCAATAAAATCCTAATTGGATTCTATTAAGTATTGGAAATGACATTTCAACTTAAATATTCCATGTACAACCCTGACCCATTTCCAAGCAGCAATAAAAGCCAAGCTGGGTGGTATTCAAATTATAATTATGAATGTTATCACCCCTTTATCTACATTAATATTACAACAATTAAAAAGAGCACAGTAAGGAATGAACTGGACAAGTCCTGCTGCACAGATGACTCATTTTGGGGGTGTCGTTGAGGGATTTTATATAAAAGATCATCATCTTTCAAGTTAGAAAGCCTGAGGCACTGTCCATGCTCTATTAACTGCGTATGTGTCTGAGGCCAGTGTCCCCTCTGTAAGGTGGGGACAGCAGCAGGCACTTTCAGGGCTGTTGGAGATCAGAACTGATGCACAGAGTGGCCAGCAGGGGCTGTGTGCCTGGCGTCCCGCAGAACACTCAGGACACTGAGGCCTCGCTCAGGGCATCATAGAAAGAAGCATTGGCCCATCGAGCCTACCTGTAATTTTCAGTGCAGGAGCACCGCTTACCGCAGTCCCCAAAGACCATGTTCCTTCCGATCTCTGCTGAACACCTTTATTGCTTCAGAATTTATTTCCTCATGGGCACCATAGTTTCGTTGTTAGCATTGTTAGAACATTCAGACATTGACCTTCTTATCGACTCCCATTCAACCTAGTTTTACCATCAGCAATAACACAAGCCATATTGCAATATTTTTCTAGATGAATTGTTCAGAACGTCTAGCCAAGTGTTTGATAGCACAGACTCTGGAGCTAAGCGGCCTTGGTTCAAATCCCAGCCCTGGTACTGTCTAGCTGGGAGAGCTTGGGCGCATTAACTCTCCAATGCTTTAGCTTTCTCATTGTTAAATGCAGCTGGGAGTTCCTGTCTCCCACACGTTAGGAGTGTTAGCATTATTACAGTGTATTCATTTTATTTTCCTTATTTACACTCTCTAAAGCTCCTTGTAGGATATGATGAACAAGCTGCCTTCCAGCCCCATCTTCCCTGAGTATCAGTTTACACATCAAAATCTCTGTTAAATTGACCATTTTGATGCATATCTTTGTAAGCTGAATTACATCTTTCTAGAACGGTGACAACATCTTCTTTTTACACTGTGCGAGTGAGGAAACGGAAGTCAGGGAGGGGAGGGGAGGACACTTGCTCACAGCCAGCGAGCTCGTGCGGAGGACCGGCGACAACAGCCAGTGCAGGCCCCACAGCCCAGGCGCTGACGGGCGCTGCGGCATCGGCCCCGGCAAAGAAAGGAAGGAAACCAGGAGGGACGAGGCCAGACGAGCGGGAAGCTGAGACGTCGGCTGTAGAACTGGCCACTGTGAAGAACAATGAAAACAGGCCCAAAGGGCAGCGCAAAATGACCTGATCTGGTAGCAGCCAGATGTTTAGAGACAGATGCTCAGCAGTCAGACAGGAGACTCGTGCTGACTCCTCCTGAGAAGGCAGAACTTGTTTCCAGACCTGGTGCTATGATACAAATATTCAAATAGTCAAATTTTTGTGTACAGCAGACAATCTGACAGAAAATTTATTTGAGGTGGTGCTAGGTTTCATGATGACCTTCCAATCATATTATGTAATTGGCCACCTCTTTGTTTTTACTTTTAATATTATATATAAAATATTCCTGATTCTCAGGACCATATGGACGGTGCTACTCAGTTGCTGCCACCTCAGTTAAAATTTGTTTCAAAAGCATAGCCTTTTAAGGAGGAGCATTCTAAGACTGGACTCACGATGATGTAGCCAGACTTCTCTAGAGACCCCAAATGTTATCTTGAAACATTTCCTTTGCAGCACCAAGTCAGAAGATAGCTGAGATAAGTTCTAGATTCAGACTTCTCTGCTTCAAATACTATGCTTTTTGGCAACAGCTTTTATCATGTAAATTAAGCAATGGTCCCAAGATCAAAATTATTTTATTAAGATATCTAAAATCTTCCCATTATAAGATGCAATTTTAATAGCTTGCTCATATACTTTCTGTATTTTAAGTAAATTTTAACATAAAAGGCCATTAAGTGCTTGTATGATTTTATTTATATGAAATATGCAGCATAGGAGCATCCATAGTAACAGAGGGAAGGTCTGAGGTTATCACTGACGGGCACAGGGGACTGTGGGTGACAGCTTAGCAAGCGCCAGGTTTCCTTTTGAGGTGCGACATCTTCTTGAGCTGGATGTGGTGATGGCTGAAAACACTGCAAGTTTACTAAATGTCATTAATGGTACATTTCATGTTATGTGTGTTTTACCTCCAAATAAAAATTATAAGATACCATTTTAAGAACATTTTATCCCATGAAGTTAGTAGGGTTTCGTAGGGGGGATACTGAGGGTCAAGACAGACCCTGTTCGCATCCTGGCTCTGCCGCCTGCCAGCTCTGTGGCCGTGGACAGCTGGCCAGGCTCCTCTGAACCTCAGCTCCCACAGAGCTTTGCCTCAGATCAGTTAGTTCAGATCAAACACCTTGCACAGTATGTGATGAACAGTAGGGCTCAGTAATAGGAATGGCCATATAGTCCTGCGTTCTCTAAGGTGATATAATAGGTAAAAGGAGAGTGATTTAGAGGTTGGTTTCATTGCAAGGAAATTTGCTGAAAATGTGCAGTGGTGATTCCCAGAAGCCTGGCTCTGGTGTATTCTGTCAGTTCACCAAGCTTTAGTCTTTTATTTTCCCCTGAGCTGGAATTCAGTACAAAGAACATTTTGACATTTAAATAAAACCAATAAGGGAAAACATTATCTACCCAAATTATTGAGCTTCTGGGGCTGATATCAATATTACTGCTTGAAAAAATTAAGCTGTGAACTAAAAGATCAAGTTGGCATAAACAATATAAAAGGGATTAAACTAATAAAGAAAATGATATTTCTGATCTATATCAGAAATAATATATACATAGAACCAACATTTCTTGAAAGGGCTTATTTATCTTGGTAAAAAGAGATGAAATAATAGCAGTGAAAGCAGAGCTGCTAATTACATCAGCTAACACCTTCAGCACTTACTGTGCTACCAACACTGTCCTGCACATACACACACACTCTAGGTACCAGTGTCATCATCTCATTTAAAGACAAGAAAACCGAGGCAATGTGACTTTTTACTTCCTATTATTATACACATAGTAAGATGCTTAACCAGGATTATAAACTGAGGCCATCTGCCTCCAGGGACCTTGGTTCTAACTACCACGCAATAACTGCCTCCCTAATCCATATACCTAAGTTTAGTATTGGCTTGAGGCATTTTTAAGTTTTATATTTATTTATTGATCCTTACAAAACACAAGATATAAACAGAACTTAATATAGTATTATACAGTTAACTCATTATAGTCATCTATAATAAAGCATGAATATTTTTCTTTACATTGTGTATAAATTTCTAATTCTCCCCAGTAAAACTTTATAAAAAGTTTTGTTGTGGACAATGAGACTAGCACATTAGATGTTAAGAATTTTTTTTACAGTTTTTTCTTCTAGAGATTCTGGGGTTTTGTTTCATAAAGAACAGCTCACAAATATTAGAAGCCAATTGAGAAATGAAATACTATTTTAATAATCTTGGGGAGAGCTCTGCAATCTTCCTGAAAAGCAGAGGGACCACTTAGGATGTCATTGGATACAAATTGCAGAATATGCTACTAATAGTGTCTGATATGCCACGGACTTTACTGTCCTACACTGCAAGCCATCTGGAGTGAGGCTGTACTTGGGTGGGTACAAAGGTGTAAAGGCTCAATCCTGTCTTCTGGGACCTAAGCAGTTTCCTTCCTGCCTCTGCCAGGCTCCTCAGTGCGTTTTGAGATGTGTTTTAATTTTGAGATGTGTTGCTTTGTGGTTGCAGGAAGACAATATCACCTCCAAATATTAGATGTTAACACAAGTGTGCCCAAAGACTCAAGCCTAACAAGAGCAGAGTTTCATTCATGCATCTTTTTACTTGTATTTAAGAGGAATATCATTTCCAGAAGCCTTGTAAAAGACTATTTTTTTTTTCTTATTGACTAGAACTAGATCCCATGGCTACAGCAAGAAAACTGAGAAAGAGAATAAATGGCATTATAAGCTTCTACAATAGGAAAAACTCTGCCAGTAAGAAGAAGTGTAAGATGTTGTAAAATGAAGGGTTTGTTATTACTCAGGTATAATGAAGCCAACATATCAGGAAATATTTGCCAGTAAAAAGATAAGTTGCTAATCACAGTTCTGAAAAAGAGGAAGCGTGCTGTACCATGCAGGGCCACACAGGGAAGCACCAGGGTTGGTCAACAGTCATAGGGAGTGGAGGAAAAATGCAGGCAAGAGGCTTTATTGTGGGTTCCCTGGGAAAGCAAAGCAAGGCAAGGCAGGCTAAACAGGATTACGACTGGCTAATTTAAATAGTTTCAGCATTCTTGGGGGTCTTGAGGCTAGCCTTAGTTGCATGACACCTGGCCCTGGGGTGATTAGAGGAGGAGACTATTGCCCCAGAGGGTGAGAACCCAATAAAGAAGGTGAGACGCAGAGCTTATAACCTCTGGATTGATTAGTTTGCATATGACAGGTGCACTCCTGGGCAAATTGCTCACTGTCTCTGAATTTACCTAACCCTGGGAAGAGCAGTTAAATGCCAGAACATTGAGAATACAGAAAAATAAAACCTCCAGACAGAGAAAAGCCCAAGACCAGGTGGTTTCACTGGGAAATTCTACTAGGCATTTAAAGAAAAATTTATGCAAATACTTCTCAAACTCTTCCAAAATATTAAAGAGGAGGAAACACCTCTAATCTCACTTTCCAAGGTTAGCATTACCCTAAATACCAAAGCCAGGTAAGGACACCATAAGAAAAGAAAACCATAGGTCAATCAATATCCCTGATAAATATAAGTACAACTATTCTCAACAAATTTTCAGCAAACCAAATTCAGCAGCATATGTAAAAGATCATCTACCATGATGCAGTAACACATGTTGTGAGATACAAAAATAGCTCAATATAAACAAATATGTAAATATGATACACCACATTAATACAATGAAAATCGTATGGTTCTTTCAATAGATGCTGAAAAAGCACTTAACAAAAGTCAACATCCTTATGTGATAAAAGATCTCAACAAACTGGATATAGAAGGAACATAAATTAATATAATATAGGTCATACATATCAGACCCACAGCTAATATCATTCTCTACAGTGAAAAGTTAAAAGATCTTCCTCTAATATCAATATGACAATGGTGCTCATTGTCACCACTACTATTCAACATAGTCCTAGAAGTCCTAGCCAGAGTAGTTAGGTAAAAAAATAAAATAAAACATAATCTATTAAAAAAAAGAGGTAAAATTATCTCTATGTGCATATGACATGATCTGATATATAAAAACCCCTAAAGACTCCACCAAAAAATCTATTACAACTAATAAATGAATTCAGTAAAGTTACATGACACAAAATCAACTTGCACAAATTATTTGTATTTTAATATAGTAACAATAAAATACCTAAAAAATCAAGAAAAGAACTTAATAAACTGATGAACAGAAATGATTCAATGACATGGAAGCATGAATCAGACTGACAAATGTCAGAGGGATGGAGAAGGGCAGGTGGGTGGAGGGGGAGAGAGTAACTAAAGAATTTATATGCATATATACACAACCCAAGGACATGGACAATGGTGGGGAGAGGGACTGGGGAGGGGGTTGGGGCGGGGTGGAATGGGTCAATGGGGAAAAAAGGGACATCTGTAATATTTTGAGCAAAAATTTTTTAAAAAGGAAAAAAGAAAAAAAATAAATAAGTAAAATAAAAAAATTAAGAAAATAATCTCAAAATAGTATCATCAAAAAGAATAAAATGCTTAGGATTAAATTTAGCCAAGAAGGTAAAAGGCTGGTACAATAAAAACTATAAGACTTTGATTTAAGAAAAATTGAAGAAAACACAAATAAATAGAAAGATGTTTCATGTTAATAGATCAAAACAATTAATATCACTAAAATATGCTTCTACCCAAAGGTATCTACAGATTCAATGAAAGTCTTACCAAAATCCCCATGGCATTTTTCACAGCAATAGAAAACAAAATTTTAATTTATATTAAAGCACAAAAGACCTCATTAGCAAAAGCAATCCTGAGAAAAAAGAACAAAGCTGGAGGCATCACACTTCCTGGTTTCAAACCAATGGAATAAAATAGAGAGCCCAGAAATAAACCCATGCACATATAGTCAACTAATATTTGACAAGCCAACCAAAAGTATTCAGTGGGGAACAGATAGTCTTTTTAATAAAGTATTGGGAAAACTGGGCATTTATATGCAAAAGAATGAAATTGGATCCCTATTTTACAACACTCACAGAAAATTAACTCTGGTGAGTTAAAGACTTACATGTATGGTATAAGACAATACAATTTCTAAAGGAAAACATAGGGAAAAAACTTCTTGACATTGATTTTAGCAATAAATTTTTAGATATGACACCAAAAGCACAAGCAACAAAGGCAAAAATGAACAAGGTGGACTATATCAAACTAAAAATGTTCTGCACAGCAGAACAACCAGCCAGCTGAATGAGGAGGCAAGCTATGGAATAGAGGAAAATATTTCCAAGTTACATATCAGATTAGGAGCTAATATCTAAAATATGTAAGGAACTCATGCAACTTACTAGAAAAACAAACAAACAAATAATCGGATTTGAAAATGGTCAGAGGATATGAATAAACATTTTTCCAAAGAAATCTTACAAATGGCGGACAGGTACATGCAAAGGTGCTCAACATCACTAGTCATCAGGGAAATGCAAGTTAAAACCACAATGAGATATCACTTTATAACTGTTAGAATGGCTTTTATTAAAAGGCAAAGAGATAACAATTGCTGGTGAAGACGTGAAAAAAAGTGAACTCCTGTGCTCTGTTGGTGGATTGTAAATTGGTGCAGCCACTTGGAAAACAGTATAAAGATTGGTCAAAAAATTAAAAATAAAACTACTTTATGACCCAGCAACTCCACTTCTAGGTATATATCTGAAAGAAATGAAATGACTATCAAAAAAGATGCACATCGACATTCATTGAAGTGTTATTTATAATAGCAATGACATGGAAACAACCTAAGTGTCCATTGATAGATGTCTGAATAAAGAAAATGTGATACAGTATATATTATATATCACATATTTTATTTATGTTACATTGTATAACAATATTATCCAGCCATAAAATAAAAGAAATCCTGCCATTTACAACAGCATGGATGAAACTTGAGAGCATTATGCTAAATGTAATCAGCCAGAGACAGACAAATATCATTTACTTGCAGAAACTTACACAAATAATGTCATAGAAACAGAGAGTGGAATGGTATTTGCTAGGGGTTGAGGGCCGAGGGGAAATGGAGAGATGCTGGTCAAAGGGTACTAACTTCCAGTTATAAGTAAGTTCTGGGATCTATTATTCAACACAGTGAGTACAGTTGACAACATGTATTATAAACTTGAAACTTGTTAAAAGAGTAGATCTTAAATTTTTTCACCACACACAAAAAATGGAATTATGTGAGGTTATGGATGTGCTCACTAACCTTATTGTAATAATAATTTCAATCTACATATACCAAATAATTACACTAAAGACCTTAAACTTACACAATGTTATACATCCATTATATCTCAATAAGGCTGGGGGAAAATAAAGAAAATATAGTTTACTTTTGTTAGTTGAGTAATCTGTTAAAAATTTTAGGTCTTGCTTTAATGTGGGGCTCTCTTTCCTCCTCAAGTCTAGATCCAGAAGCGAGACTGCCTATGAATAGCCAGGGCTGTCAGCGAGAACAATAACAAAGTGACAAACCACTGCCTCCAGAGAGCCTGGCTGGCCCGCAGAGAGATCAGGGTGCAGCAGGAGTGTGCGCCCTTGACCGCGCGGAGACCCTTCCCCGCTGTGCTCTTCAAAAAGTGAGAGAAAGCCAAGAGTGCCCTTTGTACCTGAGCACCAGGTGTGAAAAGAGGAAGAACAGAGCCCAACTCTCGTCACGAGGGCAGGGACCCGCAATGCCATCCAAAGAATAGTCTGGATTCTGATCAGTCAGAATAGTTGTCTTTGCCCGGGAGAGGACTGATGAAGGGATGAAGGGAGTCTGGGAGACCGACAGAAGAAAGAGAAGCTTTCTCCGCCCAGGAGGGCACTTTGGGCTGGAATTTCTCCTTTTAATTGTTCGGTGTCAAGTGTGGGCGAGTTCTGCTGATCTCTGTGAGCACCTTTCTGTTTGCCTCCCCTCCTTTAAGAAAGACAAAGGCAACCTTGAATTAGAACAGCTACTGCTCTCCAAGGAAAGTGCTTGACCTTTGCATTTGCAGATGCACAAAGTTCATTAAGTGTCTCTCCACTGATTTCTATGGGGCCTTGCCTCTTTCATCATGCTCTAAAATTTTTGACTGCTTGCATTTTTGTGCTTGGAAAATGTCTTAGGACCACCTGCTTGGCTCCTCAGTTCTCTCCCTAGTCTGAGTTTTTGGTCTCTGTGTTGAGTCCCTAAATGAATGAGGACCATTTTGGGTAGGGATGTAAATTACAAGGAACTCCTTTTTAAAATAAATACTTCTCGCTGATGTCTGAACAGAAACCTAATCTGCCCCCTCCCCTTGAACAGAGCCATAACGTTAGCACAGTTAGCTGGTTATTAATGAGGAAGGGGGCAAAGGGAGTCAGACATAGAGCTTAATAAACCAGGGCGCTGAACCAAATAGTAAGCTAATAAACTGGGAAGCGGAATTACATATTAGGACAGCATTCCATTAAGCTCACTAGGAAGATAGAGCATTTACAGACTCATTCACACACTCCAGGGGGCTGCTGCTGAGGACACTTAATCCTCGGAGCAAGTTCAGGATCATCAGAGGGAGGGGGAGGGAAACTACCCTGCTGGGCACACTGCCCTAGAAGTCAGAATGGCGCAGTAGATGGTGCTTCTATGAGGCATGCCCATGAGGGCCAAGGTGAGGACCACAGAGGCCTGTGGTTAGCCTGGGAAACAATGGATTGGAAGGAAGGCGGGTCCAGTGCAAGCCCACGAAAGCTTGGGAAGTTGATTGGTTATTTTGAAAAAGTTCCTGGTCCTTCCCAAACCCGAGATGATGTAACCTCTGGGAACAAAGCGTTCTCACTCTTGCTTGATAGCACACGCTCACCCCATTCATTCCTTGTTCTGTCTTTGTAGCTTTGAGGCCTTAGTTGCCACATGGCCAACAGGGGTAGGAACTCCAAATGCAGGCCCCGGGCCAGAGCCTGTGTACATCACAGTGACAGATCACAGCTGGGAACAGAAGCTAAGCTAGCCGGATGGTGAAAAAGGTGGGACTGGACCAGCTTCAATATGGCACAGAATCTCTGGACATTGGGCTTATCTCTGGTTCTGATTTTCTATGGTGAAACAGATGGAGATGGGACATTGGAAACCCAGGTGCCTTCTATTTTTGTTACTGGAGAAAATCATGCCTCATCTTCCCCTGTTGCTAGTAGGGGTGGGGTCCTTGCAATATCCCGAGAAAAGTAATTTTCTGAGACTTGCACAGGAGTATGCAATATGGTAGAAAGCATCCTTTCCATGGAATTACATCTCTGAGTTTCCAAAGTCCCATTTCCCCTAGTCCAGTCATAGAAGAAATGTAGCTGGGGTTTCAGTGGGGCTAAAATCAGAGACAGTGTCCAGAGCATCCATTCTATGTTAGAGCCGGATCCAGTCCAGCATCAGGCTCATTACAGCCCATTAGTCCATTGCACGTGGGGGTCCGCATGGCCATGGGCCACACAGGATAATGCCAGGAAGCCAAGCATGAGCCATGAGCCAAGTGTGATAAGAGAAACAAAGAGAGTGAACTTCTTTGTTCAGGGGATTGTATATCTCAAATTTTTGTGTGCTTGCAGTGGTCATGCCCATTCTGGCCAACCTTCTCTGTCCCCTGGTGTGGTTGACAGACAGGTACCTTCCCTATGTCATCTCAACTTTACTGGGCATGAATCTATGTTCTCTATGTGGTTCCTTCCTCCAGTGCTTTACAGGGAACATGGTATAATGTCTGGCCTTCCCTTTGCTCCTTTCCTATTGTTAACAGCTAGCTAATTACAGTGGTATCATTTTCACTCAAATAAGTCTTACCACCAGGCCTCATCCTTCCTGTGGGTCCCCCAAAATGCTTTTTCTCAAGACACCACAAGAGTTCACTTCCACTGGCAACAATAAGACATCTTGTGTGACATCATAAAGCATCTTCTCCCAGGTCCCTGAAAGTAAACGGGGGAATTAACAATTAATCACAGGTAAGTAGGTGTAATGTAGCATAAATTAGAGATTTGAACAAGTTAGAGCACAGGCTAAAGAAGGAGTGATAGACCCAGTCTGAGAATCCTGAGTAGCCATCAGGCTTCTGTATTTCTTGTACCTCAGTCTGGCGTTGGTGACTGGTCATCTACCATCTTTTCTGGGTAGTATAAAAGATGGGAAGTTGCTAAGTTATACATCTCCAATCCAAGCTCCTTCAAAACAGTCATTCAAGGAAAACATATATGTAAGTCCTGGTGAGAGAGGTTAATCCAGTGTATGAGCTATGGAAGTCAATACTTTATTTTTGTTAGGGATTATCTGCATTTTCACTTTAATATTTTTTAAATGTATGTGGTGAAAGATGGTAAGAATAAGGGAGATTTCCCTAAGAGAATAAAGTGACAGACCACTGAATGGATATGTGGGACTATCTCAATGCTCATGGAAATGAAAGTAGTGAGAAAAATCCCTTTTCAAGAAGGGATAACTATCTTATTTTACCCAAAATAACTATCTATTTTACCCTTGCTCCTCTGTATTTTGTCTCTGCCATACAAACGCGAAGCATTTCAGTGTAGTCCTACTGTCCCAAATAAAGCATTTGGAGCCCTGGGAGGACCTCAGACAGCTCATCATGAGATTCTGAGAGGGGTTGGGGCCCCCTGGACCACTGGGGGCTGTTCCAGTGGCTGCCACAGCTATCTCTATCATTATTGAACTGGAAATTTTTTGGATGTACCTATACTTAGCAAAAAGGCTAGTAAAAGAAGGCAAAGTCATTTGGAGGAACATGTGGGGAAAGTTCATGAAGCAAAAGAAACAAAAATACGTGTTTCACTCTACCTGGTGGCGCACCCTAGTATGAAATTAATTTTAGGAAATATTGAAAGTGTCTAAGATTGGAATCCTTCTCCTTGTTGGCAAATGAGTGAGAAGAATTAGGTGCTTAAAAAATTTAACACTATCAAAGTACAACAGGTTCATCTAGAGGGGAAAAGCATTTTCAACTCTAAATTTGTTCATGCTAAGAGCAAACTAAATGAAGTAATTACCATTTTTTGGAAGAAGACATAAAATATTATCTAAAAAAATCATCTCACCATAAGTGTCGAGTTAATGTTACAAAGAAATTACTGAGTGAAAAAAAAAAACCCTGAATTCTCTTAGTTCATAATAAAAACAGCTGGCATTTGTATAAAACTATGATATTTCTTAAATGCATTTCACAGACCAACAGTGTCTCCATCCCCAAGGTGCTTATTGAGAACTCAGATTCCTGAACAACTTATTCGGAATCTCTGCAAGTGCTACTCTGGAGTTCACATTTACCATCTCTGGGTATGTATTAGTTTTCTATTGCTGCTATAACAAGTCACTGCAAATTTAGTGGCTTAAAACATCTCAAAGGTATTCTCATACTGTTCTGGAATCAGCTTCACTGGGATATAATCTAGTTACAGTCTTCTGAAGGCTCAAGCAGAGAACCTGTGTCCTTGCTCTTTCCAGCTCCTGGAGACCACCTCCATCCCCCCGCTCATTAACCCGTCTTCCCATAGCTCCAACGTGTTGCTTCTGTTGCAACGCCTACTTCCTCTCTGCTCTTTCACCTCCCACTTTTAAGGGCCCTGTGATTACATAGGGCCCACCTAGAGAATACAGAATCTCTCTATCTCAAGGTCATGACTTTAATTATATCTGCAAAATCCCTTTTACCACATAAGGGAACGTTCCCAGGTTTCTGGGATTAGGACATGGGCATTTGGGGGGGACCATTATTCAGCTTGATTCTTGTGCAGATGAACATTTTGGAATCATTGTCGCAGTGTACATAGGGTAGCCTACAATAACAGGATGTTTAAATGTGTAAAACTCCAAAAGAGATCTAGATTACAGGCCACATATAGAAGACATTCTAAGAAATTAAAATACCAGCTCAACTATCAGTAGAGCATTATCTCACCCAGGTATGTAAAATAGATTGAAAAGCTGAGAATGAGAGGAGCTTTCGGAGAGCTTTGCTGGACTTCATGGAGGGCGGGGCTGAGGGAAGGGCTGTTCCCTCCTCCACCTTAAGCCCAACCAGAGCAGTGCACAAGCGGAGACTCAGAGAGCTTGCAATGCATCTGAGATCACAAAGCCGAATTATATCTTACTCATAAGTAACAAGCCTGGAGATGAGTTTCAAAACAGGCCAGAGTCTAAGGAGATTTTTAGAACCTCTGCTCTTCTCTTTTCATTTGAGTTCAATGTATTTTCAGTTGACCTCATCCCTCAGTTTCGAAGCCTTTGGTTCTGTGAACTTACCCTTCGGATCTGGGGATATTTATTTTCCGTGACACTGAGAAAACTCACCTCGCTGAAGTACCTAGGACAAATCAACTTCTCCGAGTCTATTTATTTCCTAGTGTCCTGGTTCATATAGCTCCTGATGAGCTGTAATTCCTGTGTCCTGGGACAGTCCTCCCTGGTCCTCAGCTCTGTCCTCTGGGCTCTTGGTTTTGCTGTCCGAGCCTTCTTTCTTTCTCATGATACTAGCACACCGTTTGCAGCCGAGTAGTTTTATCAGCCTGCTTGCCATGACTGTGGTTACTCCTATCCTCCAGACATTATTCAACAGCAGTGGACTAAGGAGAGGGAGAGGGAACAAGGAAGGGGCCAAGACTGCATCATTTTTGGACTCAAACAGACCCTCCAGCTATCATTGTTCACTAAGCCTGCCTCTGTGACTTGTGCAGCCTTGGCTCACTTACTTAAATTCTTTGATCCTCAGTTTCCTCATCTCAAAAATAAGGATATTATCACCAATCTCATAGTATTGTTATAAATATTATATTTTTAAATGTTTTATTATCTTATAATAAACCAATTAAGTAAAGTACTTAGCACAAGGTCCTTGGACTTATTCAGTGCTTGGCAATTACATTATTGGTATTTTCCTCATTCTCTTTCTCTTTCTTTTATATTATTATGAATTTTAAACAATAGTTCTCACATTGGCTATATATTGTAATGACCCAGGAAGCCTTTAAAAAATACTAATACCTGGGTCCTGCTACCAGAGGTTTTGATTTCACTGGCCTGGAATCTGGTATTTGTGAAATCCTCCAGCTGAGTCTAATGTGCAACTGACCCTGAGAATCATTGTAAGATTTTATAAATAACCACCACCTGAACCTTCTCAATGGCTTTCTGCTTCTGGTCACCCCTAGATGGCCCATGCATAAGCAGTGGGCTCCAAGGAGCTCCTTAAGGCCTTTCCCAAAGCAGCCTCTCCCAAAACCCCCTCAAATACCCAAATTATCGCTAATCTAGTCAGCTTTCTGTACAGCATTATAAGATCCTGTTACGATATGTTGGCTTTGTTGTGTTTAATTGGGTGGGGTACTTCTCTCATGGTGTCAGGTGCACCATCCTTTCCTCCTCGTGACGGATAGTTTGTCAGAAGAAGCGGGACATCTGAGAGCAGAAAGCAGAACTGAGGGAGCCTGGGGAAACTGAGTCAGAGTGAGGGACTAAAGGGAGTACCCATAGATGAGTGTGCCCTTGTGAGCGCAGCTGTACCTGCACAGAAACTTCATTTCTTTCATGGACCTTCTCTGCTTCCCTGCCTTTTGATTCAAACTGGCCTTGTCCAGCCTAAGAGCACCCTGACCCGCCGCTTCCCTCTTTCCTTGCCCGGCTACTCCATAACCATTAAGCCCTCAGGGAAATTGGGTTCTGGTCGGCATCAAATGGTCTTAGAAACAAAGCCTCCCCGCCGGGCGTGGCTCAGCGGTTGAGCATCGACCTAGGATCCAGGCGGTCAGGGTTCGATTCCCGGGTTGCGGGCTCGATTAATGACTCTCTCATCATCGATGTTTCTATCTCTCTCTCTCTCCCTCTCCTGCCCTCTCTCTGAAATCAATAAAGATATATTTTTTAAAAAAAGAAAAGAAACAAAGCCTCAAGTCTGTCGACCACAAAAACAGAGTTTTGGTCAAACTAAAGATAATGTCAGTTTTGGCTCAACTCCAGATCCGAAAAGCAGAACCACCCCACCTACCACACCCTCGCAAAACCAGACAGGGGGACGCCATGGCTGACCGTGGCACCAGATGCGACGACCTACTACTCCCGTCCCCAGCACCAACCAGGCAATAGAGGCCTTGACAATGACCATGTCCCCTTACCTCCCTTAGTCCCCTAGAAGCCATTTGGATAGCCAGGTCTCAGGGCACTCACCTGCCCGTGACTCTGGGCTTGGTGCCGTTTTCTTAAGTAAACCTTCACTTTCTTTGCTGCAAACCGCTGCTCGTGTTTGATGCAGGCAGGCAAGCAAACCCCGTGAGTTTGCTGATACTGGTACGGCTGAGAGAAGCCCTGAGGACACCAACCTGGAGAGGGAGGTGGGGGGGGAAGGAAGGGTGGAAGGAGGGGGCTGAAGTAAAAGAGAATTCAGAATGGAAGGGCTAAAGGACCCAGAGGCAAAAGGCTGGCTTTCCGCCCTGGTTGCGTGTCCCGGGCACGCGAGCCGCCTCGGTGCGTTTGCACAGAAGCTGCACGGTCTCGTGCTTCCAGAGCACAGATGCCCGCACCCTTCCTCTGATTAGAGGCTATCAGGGTCCTGGGAGGGGGGTAGGACTTTGATAACGCCAGCCTAATTAATTATGTTGCTTAATCGCTTAAGAGTCTTTAATTAAATGGCTTAGTTGCTCTGTCAGTCTGTGGGTAATTTATTAGATGCAAGGCACCCTGCTAAGGCTCCGAGGTATCTGAATGCATCCAGTCTTCAGGATTTGTACCTGAAGGAAGCAGCTGCGGCTTTTATTTTCTCTTGGTGACTGGGAATTAAACTCCCTGTGGGTGGTGGTGGGCAGTGCAGGGAGAGACAGCTGGCAAGGGAGGGAGCCTGCCTTTAGTGCTGGCTCAGCCACCCACAGCCACCTGACTTAGAGGAAGTGGCCTCCCCTCTCGGATCACCAGTCCTCTGGTCCAGACAATATATACATCAAACTTGATTTTCCCCTCCCAGTGCTGGCATTCCCGGAATCTGTGATACTGTGCTCAGATGTGTAGAAAGTCAACAATATGAAGAGATAACATCGGTTGACATTGTTTGGAGGATCCTCAGGCAAAATCGCCACAATTTCCTTAAAACCTCAGGGCCCTGTAGGTTTCTCCCTGCTCAGGGGGTCAGGTTGGAATTCTAGATACAAACCCCTGTTGGGCAGGAAGTTACCCAACAAGGGATTCTGAACTTCCTGTAACAAAGACATATAGGGGACTATATGACAAGCTCCCTTTTGGTTATCATTTGTCCTGTGTTTCTCTTTTTTTTAATTAAATTTATTGGGGTGACACTGGTTAATCAAATCATGTAGGTTTCAGGTGTACAGTTATATAATACGTCACCTGTATATCATCTTGTGTATTCACCACCCCAAGGCAAGTCTCCTTCCATCACCATTTACGCCCCCTTAACCCTCACCTACACCCCTGCCCCTTTTCCCTCTGGCAATCACCCTACTGTTTCTCAAATGCAGTCAAAGAAAGCTGTGATGTTATTGAAGACCAGGGCAGGGTTTATGAACTGAATTTCACCTGGAGATCTTGCCTTGAGGAAAGTTGGCACCCATAAATCCCTTCACCCTGGCTTCCTGAGGACGTTTCCTGGGACCTGGCTGCGTTTCCTGAATTACAGGCTGGTGTTGGCCTCTCCCTTCTCACCAGGCAAACTGTGCCAGTCCTGTAACAAGGACAATATGAGTGAATGAAACCAGCCCTCTTCCGATGAGGCCTTGGCAGCACCGGGAATCTCCAGCTTTTGTTTGATGTAAAGCCTCCGATGTACCTGTCTTCACCTTATTTTAATGTACACAGTTGTCCCAGGAAAGCCAGGTCTCCTGACTGGTGGCCAGATCCAGGGCTGATAACAAAAGGCCTCGTTTGTTTGATGGCAGCAGCCCTGGAGCTGCCTGCACAGCTCCAGTCTGGCTGCCTCCGTATATCTCCACAGGCAATTATTCCCGTTACGAAACTTGCCTGTCCCCTGTCTGAACCTGTAGTCCCTGGTTTATAACAGTGACATTCCTACAGCTGACCAGGAATGTTTTGCCCAAGTTGATTATCTCAGAGATAAGATCACTCTAATCCCTTTTACAAGAAATGAAAACATTCAAAACTTAGTTCAAACCTACAGTAATCAAAAACAGTGTGTCCCTGGGCCAGGTAGCTCAGTTGGTTAGAGCATCGCCCCAGTATGCCAAGGTCGCTGGTTAGATCCCTGGTCAGGGCACATACAAGAATCAACCAATGAATCCATGAATAAGTGGAGCCACAAATGGATGTCTTCTCTCTCTCTCTCTCTCTTCTCTCAAATCAATTTTTTTTAAAGTTTAAGGAAAAAAACAGTGTGTTACTGGATAAAGACAGACATATAAACCAACAAAGTAGAATAAAGAACCCTTCCACATGTGGTCAAATACTTTCCTCCAAGGGTGCCAAGACCACCCTTAAAACAGGCTATGCCTCCACTGGGAAAGTACTATTTTTTCCACAAACTGTGTTGGAAACACTGTTTATTCACATGTAAGAAAAAATAAAGCTGAGCCCTTATCTTACACTATAAACAAATACTAACTCAAAATGGATCAAAGACCTAAATGTGAGAGCTAAAACTATAAAACTCTGAGAAGAAGCATGAGGGAAAAGCTTTATGACATGAATTTTGACCCCCAAAGCAGAGGCAATAAAAGAAAAAATAGATAAGTTGTACTTCATCAAAATTAAGAACTTTTGTGCAGCAAAGGACACTATCAACAGAGAGAAATGACAATGTATAGAGATGGGAGAAAATATTTTAAATTACATATTTGATAAGGGATTGATAGCCAAAATATATAAAGAACTCCTACAATTGAACAACAGAAACCAAATAATCCTATAAAAATACAATTTTGCTATATGGAAAGTTTTAAAATAAAATTTTAAATGTATATTGTACGTCATCTTATTATTTAATTTTTTAATTTCTCATTTTATACTAAATAAAATTCATACTTCAAGAAAAACTTTCTTTCTCCATCTTTTGTCACTTCTCTTAGCATATAATCTTCAACAGGCAGCTAATAAATATTTATGTGACTTATGCCCCATATTTTACGTTTATATTTTAACAGGTGAAAACATCTTTTATTCACTTCTTTGTTAAGAAATTTACTTGTTTTTGCCTTAAATAACTTCTTCCAGAGAAGAATCATCTGCTAGTATCTTTCCAGAAGAAAATTCATATACTATATTGAGACAGTATTGTTTGAGGGTTTTTGGTGTTTTGTTTGTTTGTATTTGTCCGTGTGGTATTGTTTTTTTAAAGAAAGCAGAGGCATGGCCTGGTCCTGGCTGTGCGCTCCTCGAAACCAGCTCCATGCCCAGCACCCTAAATCTAGGACCGCAGCTTTTGCACTGGGGCCGCCACTGTGTCTTCACTGTTTCTCCCCTCCCCTTCCCTCCCCCTGTGGCTCATCCCTTTGCCCTGGGCTAGGTATGTCGCCCTGACTCCGGGACTAAGCTGCCCGGCTTCTCGCCGCCCGTCGTGACAAGGTGGCGTTGCAGGTGGAGAGCGTGGACCTGTGACGCAGGAGCTGCCACACTCGGCAGGACTGTCTGTCTGGGTGGGATGGGCTGGAAGCGGCCGTGGTTCTGGTGGGAACCAGGCCGACCCCTCAGTGCGCGGGGGAGCTGTTTATTCACGCCCAGGGGGGCCCAGGGGCCGGTCAGGAGCGCACTTTCCCCTCTGGCTCCCCGGAGCACGCACCCTGGGCTCAGTCCCAGCCTCTCATGCTCTCCCTATTTAATGGCAATAATAATAATAATCACAATAGCAATAATAATTGGTATTTGATGAGGCCTTTTTAGCACCCAATCCATGTGAAATGTCCTACAATCATTTACCCAGATCCTGAAAATGTGCTAGGGGCATATCAAAGGATATGTCCCCATTTGGAACGTTTCGAACATATCCCAGCCACTTGCCATCTGCCTGTCCAGACATATGGATTGCTGTTCTCATTTTCCCTGGCTCGCTGATGCCTCTTCAGATCTGCACCCCAGCTCCTGCCCTCAGGGACCACTATTCTCTAATTGTTTCCTTCCAGCCCAGTCCAACCCACCCTACCTGGCATAGCCCTGGGATCAGGGACATTGTGGTTGTGAGCAAAAATCTATCCACCACTGGAGCTTATAATTATAATAAAATTTAAATTTCATTTCATTTATATTGTTATTAATAAATGTAAATGGAATTGAATTGATATTTAATTATAATTGGTAATATAAATATAATTTTAATAAATTTAATTATAATTAGTTTTTAAATCAAAACTCATTTTCCTACTGAAGTCACTGTATCTATATTCTATGCTCTTGAGATTATTTATGCGTATTGCTTCTACATTTTAAAATACATACAATGGTGTACTAGTGTGCATATCTTCCCAGCACTGGGTCCACCGACATCACATTAAGAGGTTAAATCAGCCATGGACCCCCTGGCCAGTGTGGCTCAGTTGATTGGAGTGTAGACTGCTGCACTGAAGGCTCCAGGTTCGACTCCCCGTCAGGGCACATACCTAGGTTAAGGGTTCGATCTTTGGTAGGGGAACATGCAGAACACAATCGATTGATGTTTCTCTCACTATCTCTCTCCCTCTTCCTTCCTCACGCTCTAAAAAAAATAAATAAAAACATATCTTTGGATGAGGATTTTTTTAAAAAAATCAGCCAGGGATAAATGTGTACCAGGAAAATAGACAAATCCTACAAATCATGACTTGGTTTGTTGTTTTGTTGACTACACTAGGGATCAACAAACTAAACTAAGTGGGTCCAATCTGGCCCACAAGCTAATAACCAGCTTTACGTCTTCAAAGGTTTATAAACTAAAAACAAAGAGCATGCTGCCCAGACCTCGTGTAGCCCACAGAACTTAAAATATTACTAGTTGGCCTGTTACGGAAGGGTGGCTCACCCCCTCTCTAAAGCAAGGTTGGGCACACTCTGGCTATTAGCTAAATCCAACCTGCCACCTCTTTTTCTAAATAAAGTTTAATCGAAACACAGCCAGGCTCATGCATTTCTGTACTGTCCATGGCCACCTTCGAGCTACAATGTCAGGCTGGGTAGCTGTGACAGAGACTGCCTGGCTGCAGAGCCCAAAATATTTATGCTCTGACACTTGACAGTAAGAGTTTGCTGTCCCTTATCTAGACCAAAGAGAGTAATGGAGGCCTAAGAGAGTAATAATGACTTAAATTTCCAAATACTATGTTATGTCTGTAGTCAGGCCATTGAAAATAGCACAAAAATTTAGAAAACGTTCTGCCAGTGTTAAAAACTCATTATTTGAATCAGGAAAGAACTCACTCAGTTCACACAAATGAGTTATAAGTTCCAATATGTCTTCGTTCTTTCAGTTTTGTATTTTACTTGTTAATGCCAACAAAACATTACCAACACTGTGCGGGAACCACTTTTGTTCATTAATTGCAACCATGCATTGGTATAGATATGAGTTCCACAAAAACCAACAGAGCACCCTGTGAGAATCAATTCGCTACATGGAATTTATAACACTATAAAGTGTTGTATATTCTATTACTTGTATATCTTGTGCCATATACATGCTTTATATCAGTACCACCTATAATAAACAAGTGTATAGTATATGTATTTATATATATATGCATGTGTATGAATGTATGGATGTGCATACACACACACACATTCTTTTTTGTTCAGAGTCAGTGTTGAAACATTTACCAACACATCTTCCAGCTATTTTACAGGACCTGGAACTGCTACTATGCAGAGAAACTGTAGTACTATTTGAATCCTAGATGGAGGAGGAAAGTCCTATACAAAGAAGTTGGGAAGTAGACAATAATATTAATAAGTAGTGGGTTTTTTTACATCAAAATTGCTAATGGAGAGTGGGTTAAAATTTAGAAAAGTGCCCACACTTTTAAAAAAGTGCCTGCCTCAGCATGAGACCTGTCATGTCCTGATCTCGATTCTTTCTGCTCCATCAAGTCAAGTCGCTGAAGGAATTGGCCTCCCAGCTCTCTCCCAGCCTCACAGTCCGTGCAAGACGGGGCCTCCCCCATAGCTGCTGAGTTCGGGCCTGACTGGGCATGTCTGCCCCAAAAGGACTCGGTCACTTAAGGGTCAACCCAGGGAGAGCTGAAGAGACTCTGCCACTCCCGGGGAGAAGAAGACACATGTCAAGTGAGGAGCTGAGCTCCTCTCGAGGTGTCTGCGAAGGAACTGAGAGGCTTCTTGGGGAAGGATGCCCACGAAGTCAGGGAAGATGCCAATATCCCAAGGAGGCCTAGGACAGCACCTCAGTCACTGAGAGAGGGGTGCTTATTTAAGCTAAATTATTCTTTTTAGATAATTAAAGTGCATATGCAGCTGTAGGAAATAATATAGAAAAATCCCATTTACCATCACCACAAACATCCCTCAGGTTCCCCTTTTATAACCACGTCCACCTACCTCTGATCCCCATGCCCTCCTTCAACCCCTGGCAACCGCTGATCTAGTCCACATTTCTATCAGTTTTTTCAAGAATATCAGTTATATCAACATATACTATGCAAGCTTCTGCTGTTGGCTTCTGTCACTCAGGTTCTCTGGATGGTCCTCAGGGTCGCTGCCTGCATCGATGGCTTGTCCTTTTGATTACTGAGTCGCGTCCTACAGCTTGTTCCACCACTGTCCCACGGAGGGGCCTCCCGCTTGGGCTTTAGCCTTTATGAAGGAGGTAGCTGTGGACGTTCGTGCACGTGTCTTCTTGTGGTCTGTTTTCATTGCTCTGGGATGGACAGAAGTGCATTTGCTGGGTTGTATGGTAGTAACATGGTTAATTTTATTACCAAACTGCCAAATTGTTTTGCAGAGTGCCTGCACGTCCTCACTAGCAATGCGCGAGGGATGGAGTTTCTCCATCTGGCCAGCATTTGGCGCAGTCACCATTTTCATTTTCATTTTCATTTTAATCCATCTGATATGTGTGTAATGATACCTCATCATGGTTCTGATACCGTTATAATTTAACCTAGTTTTCAATAACTGGAAAGGAGCAAAGGGAAGGCCAAATATTGTAGGCATGCCCAGCCAAGAGTGGATGAAGTAGGGAAGGCACTTGCCTGTTAGTCACACCCGGGAACAGGTCACCGGCCAGAGCAGGCCTGGCCACTGCACGCACCGGCAGGTCCGAGACACATGTTCCTAAACAAGGGCCTTTGCTCTCTTGCCTCCCGTGCTCTTGCTCTCTTGACGTGGCCTGCGGGCTCTCGTGCGCCTGCTCGCCTGCATTCATTCACCCACATGGCCCGAGCCACGTGGACCCGGCACAGTGGGCTGACGGACTGCAACCAGCCTGACTCTGTGCTGGACCCGGCTCCTCCAGGGAAGGGAAACTTTGGACAGTGGCTCTGCTTCTAGCTCAGCTCGATCTCCACTGCGCCTCTTCTAGGACTGGATTAAGGGAAATGGCACTTTGGAACCCCAGGGATGTAATCCCACGCCAATAAAGATTCCTACCACACCTCATTCCCCCATGGGGGCCTCAGGAAATGCTTATTCCAGTGGCACCTTAAGACCCCCACTCCCACTAAAAATGGAGAAAAACCATCCACGCATTTCTCCAATAACAGTTTTAATACGCATTTTTCTGTTGACTAATGATGTTCAACCTTATTTGACCTCCGTATACCCTTTTGGTAAAATGTCTCTTCATTTCACTTGTACATATTCTAAACAGACAGGTTTATTTTTATTCTATGTTTTGTTTTAACTGCTGAGATCTGAGAGCTTTTATATATTCAAGATATTAGTCCTTTGTCAGATATATGGTTGCATATATATTCTGCCAGTCTGTTCAACCCAGTTAATCTTTGTAGAAAGCAGACCAGGAATTAGGGGTAAAAATCAATGTATGTGTTCAGAAAGTGCATTTACAGGAGTATCCCCGGGGCCATATACCCCTCCTCAGAAATATCTTTGTGTGTGTGTCGAGGAGGAGTGGGTGTCAGTGAGGGGGAGGTGGGATATGTGGGAAAGGAGGAGCCTGGGCTGGTTGTTCCTGTCCAGGTTTGGCCTGGTAGTGGGAGAATCAAAGGTCCTCATCTAGGGCAACTGTTCTCCATAGTGACAGCCAGCACATGACTGGCTCCATTTCCTGATTTCTTCTTGTCTGGGGTGTTTTCTCTAATATTTTCCACTCATCAGCATCCATCATAAAACATTCACAAAACTTGAACTTTTGGTGGGTTCTGAGTATAGATACATGAGTAAAACTCAGTCCCCATCCTTGTTGATGAGAAAGCTACCAAGGAATGTGGTAAATTATTTATGAAAGTGGCCTCAATTGTCATCTCTTTGCAATATGATTTCCACCCTTTGTGTTCAGTGGGCCTTGAATCTCTCAGTGCAATGCAGGAGAAGTGGCTCTGTGGCATTTCCAAACCTGAACCTCAAAAGGCCTCCTAGGCCTCTGCTCTGGCTCTTGGATCTCTGCCAGGCCCTAGTAATAAACTGGGCGAGCAGGCTGAATTTGGGGAAGAAATGTGGCCTAGTTCTGCTGTGCCCCAATCAGCATCCACATAAGTGAGGCCATCTTTAATTAGCCAGACCCCAGGTTGCCCACAAACTGACTCCAGACACATGGGCGAGCCCAGCTGAGGTCAGCCAAGTCTGCTCAGACCAGCTCCTACCAAGTCCTACTCAGCTGACTCAGATTCATGATCAATAATAAACAACTGTTATTTTAAGCCACTAAGTATTCAGTTGGTTTCTTAAGCAGCAAAAAGCTAACTGGTCCTGGGAGACAGAAGCGTAAAGAAATCCGATAAGTGAAGTTTTAGTCGTGAGCCCAGGATTCTTGGGTAGCACAAAGGAGAGTGGCTAGTCTGTCCTAGAGGAGTGGATTATGTTGGGTAAGAGATAACTCACAAGGAAGAATTAGTTACATATATTATTAGGGTACGTGTAGGTGCAGAAGCTCACAGGTAAGCAAGAAGTGCCATGTGTGTATAAGAAAATGCAAGAAATACAGAGTTTTAAATATGGTGAGTCGTTAGGAAATCAGGTTAGAAAAGGAAGCTAAAAAGTTTGCCTCCCAGTTCAGGGACCCTTCAAGTCAGTTCCCATCTTTGTGAGGGTGTCCTGGCCGCTCTCTGTCCATAGCTGGCATTCACTCTTGTGGCTTCTCTGGTTTTCTGAGATTTTCCTGGTCTTTGCCTTTCACTGGGCATGCGCTCAGCCTATAGGAAATGGTAGTGCCCCCACCTACCAGCTGTGAGGCAGCGATTCCATCCACAGGTTCCAGGTTTGTTTTGATCTCTGTAACATTCCTGTTTCATGTCTGTAACAACATCAATTGATGAAAAGAATGATAGTTCACTTCAACCCACATTTGTTGGTCATCAATTATTTGTAGAACAGTGTATTCTCCGCTTTTCCTTCATGTAAAGTGAGATAAAGTTGATAGGAAGATCTTCCCTGGGGCTCTTTGGGGTCTAGGGCTCCAGTTACTCAGCTGAATGAGTCTGAGTGTAAAAAACACGCGGAAGCTGCCATCCATCTGGGGACAGAGCAGCTGGGCACCTGTGGACCCACAGCACCAGTCTGGCAGAGCCCTGAGTGTGGGTCCTGGTTCTATTACTGGCTGACACTCTGACCTTGTGGGAATGTCTTGCTTCTCATCGCCTTGGTTTCTATATTTATGAAATAGAAATATTATTAATTTTTTAAATTTAATTTAAATAATGACATATGACTAATGGCTACCATATTGGACAACACAACTCTGGAGTCTGAATGCACTAATACAAATCCTCTGTATATAACTTAGTAGCTGTGTGACTTTGGAAAACTTACTCAACCTTGCTAAGCTTTGGTTTCCAAATCTGCAAAATAATTTAAAAAAATATTTTAAAAGTTAATGGGAGGCTAAAATAAGGTGTGAATTTAGTAATCAGTATTCAAAAAACTTTTAATAAGCATGAGTTTTTATTTTGTTGCTTTATAACTTCAAGCATTCGTAATTTTACAAATACACTGATTATGTCTTTGTCTCACAAGAAAAAAATGAGACAAGTGAAACAGGATTGTGAAGGTTCATGAAGTTCAAGGCCCTCCCTGAAGGTCAGAGGTAGATGCCCAGTGAGCAACATGTATTTTCTGGGCACTGAGGAGCTTTGTGACATTGTGTTAAACACAACTAGGGTAACAAAAGACATGTGCGATGTAGGCCCTGTCCTCAAGCTGCTTAGCCTTCGACAGCAAGGTGGAAAGACATGTGGGTCAAAGAAAAATTCAATGTTCCCTTGAACGGTGTGGTTCTGACCAGCTGCAGCATCGACCCAGCGACATCCGCAGGACTTGGGGCTGAGGAAAGGAGCCAGCTGCTCAACAGTGGTTAGGGAACTGGGCCAGACCTTCAGCATTTAACAACTTATTAAATGCTCATGCCGACCCTTCAGTAGTACTACTGCTCTACGGATGAGCAAATTAAGAATCTGAGGAATAAAATGATTTGATCTCTGACATCATCGAGTCTGGGATTTGGTTTTGCCCTCTCCAGCTAATAAGTTAGCATATTACTGTTTCATGGAAGCTGGCAGGAGACACAAGATTCCTGATCAGAAACAAGGAACTTCTTTACTCACAGCACAGCCAGTAGCACAATTTACATTGGTTCCTTTACCCCCAGTCCCCCCGTGGGCCCACGGGGATGGAGTGCATGCAGGCTGTTTGTATCACAGTTTAAAAACATGGGGTTTGGGAGATCTGTCGTGTTACAGCAAGTAGTAAGCAAACCTGCTCTTAGTCTTCAACAGAGACACGACCTCATCCTGTGGTTGCTCATTGAAAACATCGCCCTGGAAAATGTTTGGTAGAGGGTCATCGGGCCTTTGCATACTTGGCCTACTCAGCTAGGAGGTTTCAGAGAGACAGGGCTGCGGCTGACTGTCCTTCCCAAAGATCCCAAGTAAGAAGTGATGAATGTCCTCTGGCTTTAAATTCCCACATGTCCCACTATAATACCATGCCCCATGGCCATGCAGATGAGCCCAACCACCATGCCCTGTGAGCCCCACTGGCATGTCCTTGGCATCACCTAGTGCAGATGAAATTTACAATGTGATCATTAGGTTAAAGGAAGCTACATTCTTTACCTGGTCTCTAAGCCACCTACATATATTATTTCTAACACTCAAAAAACTATTTTGAACAAAATTGTGTCCTTATTCTATCTGAGATAAGGAGGAAATCATTAAAGAGACCTGCCCAAGGTGACTCAGAAGCTTCCCTTCCGGGAAACATATTTCCGTTTATTTTTCCCTCCCCGTCGGAGGAGGCAGTCCTTCACGCTGTCAGTGCTCACAGCTCACACCTTCCTGGTATGGGCCAGTTCCCCACCTCATCCAGCTCTGAGCCTAATCATACCAAGGCCAGAAAAGTCAATACCCTCAGTTTTCCTTTTTCTCTTTTGTGGGTGTGAAGGAGATGCATGCAGACCACCAGTTTAAAAAAAGCAAGGAACATAAATCATTCTGGTGAAACTCTGCTAAAATTGAGCTATTTTTATAGCATTTAGAGAGTTCTTTATTCCAGTTATACAGAGTGTAAATGATCAAACAGGTGATGAATTTCTCAGAGAAACATACCATGATATGGTTCTGAAAACATAAAAAGTAGTATTATGTGCCATAAAGTACAAAAGGATATCTTTCTCAGTCCTTACTCCCTCCAGATAGCATCTTCTGACGCCTTCAGTTGGGGCTTTCCAAGGCATGTTACCACATCTGTCAGCACTCCACTTTCCACATGAGTCACAAATTAGCACCCAGGTAGTCATGCAGCAGATGGGGCCCCGATGGATCCTTATCAGGGTGAGGGCATAACTGAGCAGAGCCATAGCTCATGGCGCTGTTTGCTTTTGAGCATTTCACAGCAAATAATTGAGAGCTTGATGGCTCTGGAATGGCCCCTTACTACTATGGAAGCCATGAATATTAATTAGAAGAACTGTTTAGAATAATTTCAAATGGCTTTGGGGATGAAGAGAGATGTCAGGAACTCCCTAAAACCTCTCTTGACTCAGATTTCACTAATAAGTTGGTATATTTGCCCTCTCCCTAACTGAGGGAATCATTTCCCTGCCTTCCACTTAAGTTGAGCCTTTAAAGCAGAGAAGATATTTCCTCTTTTTAAAATACTTTATTTAATCTTAATTGGTAAGATTTAGGTATAGTTTTATTTCACTCATTGGATTATAAACCCCTTCAAAATGTATGGGGAGGGAGCCATCCTATTAGTTGAGCATCCATTATGTGCTAGGTGTCACGTTCACAATTTCCAATCTTCCTAATGTGAGTAGCGGCACACGATCCTCGTTTTCAAATAAGACATCAGAGGCTGAAAGAGTTACAACACTGGCCATACTGCACAGAGGAGGAAAGAAGAGAGGCTGGGACCAACCCAAGGCCACCCTGATCCCGTGCGCGTCCCATCGCAGATAATGGCGACCCAGTCACCACAGAGCAGTCACTGTGGGCTCTGTTCTCTCCGCGCGGTTGGCCATTTTCTAGCTGAACATCTTTGCTTCATTCCTGACAGATTATCACTGCAGACCTGTTGTCCCAGCCTCGGAGACTAGGATTCGGAGTCTGGCCTGTCTGAGGAACAGGTCACCTCTGGCCTTCAGATAGCATTTGGCGTGACAGAAAGACCTCAAGACAGAAGTGGCTTTAGAGCATGAACACTGAGAGAGAGAGAAGCCCCTAAGGGGCACGGTAGCCTGTCCCACTAGCCTGCCCCACCCCCAAGGCTGAGCTGAGATGCAAGGTCACCAGTGAAAACTGAAGAGGTCTTTCTCACAAGGAAATGTGTGGGACACAGAACAACTTCTGTGTCGTTTGAGGGCCCAAGGGAGCAAGTGTTACAAGCAAGACGGGAACAAGGGGCTCCCCAGCTCTGCGGGCGCCTGAGCACCAGGAAGCCTGCAGGGACGTGGAGCCATGTGACCTCTGGAGCAGGGTGTTGGCCCTAAGTGAGGAAACAGCTTTCTTCATGACAAGACTGAGGATTCTGCCAGCGACCTCAGGGAGGGGCCAAACAGGGGGACGCAGGAGCCCTGGAGAGCCATGCCCCAGCCGTCTTACCAACCACAGGGGCCCAAGATGGCAGAGGGGCCTTTATTATGCAGCCGGAGGGCACAGCAAGGGGTTTCCAAAACTCAGGGTTATTTATTTACTTTTTTAAACTTGAATATTTTTTTGTATTACAGGTGTCCCCCGTTGCCTCCCTTGCCCTCCTCCACCCATCTCTTTTAAAACATTTGCTCCCACTTCCAGCCGGGCGTGCCTCAGAGGCTGAGCATCGACCTAGGATCCAGGACATCGTAGTTGGATTCCCAGTCAGGGCACAGGCCCGGGCTGCGGGCTCGATCCCCAGTCGGGGGCCTGCAGGAGGCGGCCGACCAATGGCTTTCTCATCATTGATGTTTCAACTCTCTCTCTTTCTCTGAAATCAATAAAGATACATTTTTTAAAAATAAATTAATTAAATAAAATAAGACATTTGCTCCCTTAAGCCAGAGGAATTCACTTCATGCAACTGAAGACACAAGACATGACGTTAGGTGAAAGATATTTATTGTTTCCTATTCTGATCTGTTCCATCCTGTTCTATATATACTTAGATAAATTAGGCAGCATGGTGGTGGTGCCCCTGCCAGGGGCCACATGCATCGCGCTCGGGGAGCGCGCCGTGGGCGCTGGAGCGTGGGCAACAGTGTTCGGCTGGGCCCCTGTGTCCACGCCTGCTCACCCCCCAGGCCCCGTGGGGAGAGGGACTGTGAGCCGATGGGCACCAAGTGATTCTTTAATGCTGCGGCCCCCAGGCGTGTGCATGAAAGGAACGAACAGAACAGTCATTTGTAGCACATTCTGTGCGAGCAACAGGGAGGCGAGGGCCCCATTATGCGAGAGTCAGGAACACGGCCAGGGAAAGTGCTGTACCCTCGGGCCTGGATCCTTTGCGCCTCCCTCGCGCGGAGGGCAGAGCTGTGTGTGCAGGCAGCCCTTGCTTGACGTGGCTGCTGGGCGCTGTGCTTCTAAGCAAAACGAACCCAGTTTTATCACATGCGACTCAATGCGGATTCTCATCTCCATTAAAACAGGGGCTTGCGGCACTGACAGCAGTTTCAGCGGTAACATCAAAAGCAAGTAGGCACGTAAATCAAAATAAATGCTCATTCCTTTGTCCAGCCGTCCCGCAGCCGGTGACCTCCCAGGAGCGGCAGGGGTGAGCGGGTGGGCTCACAGCCCTCGGCGGGCCCACAGGCGGGAGGTGGCCCTCAGGGGCAGCCGAGGAGGGGGCCCTGAGACGCCCCCCCGGCCCAGCACGGAGCCGAGGTCCGGTGCAGGCACGGAGATGGGAGATGTGGCGCCTGCCCGCCCAGGGGCCCAGCTTCGGGCAGATGGAGGGGGAGCGCACAGAATTAAGTGCTAAGTGGGCTGGCTCTTCTTTCTCCACAAAAGCAGCATAGAAATGGGGGCTGTTCCAACAATCATTTAAAGGCATTTAACCCTCCAAATTAAAAAACGTCTAATTTAAGAAGAATGAAAACTTTTAATTCATTAATTTTTTTTCCTTTTTGTTGAATGTATTGGGGTGACACTGGATAACAAAATTATACAGGTTTCAGGTGCACAATCCCACAGCACATCTGTATTGTGTGTGGAGTGTAATGTGTGTTCACCCCCCCGAGTCAAGTCTCTGCCCATCACCATTCACTCCCCTCTATACCCTCCTCCATCTCCCCCACCCACTCCCCCGGGCAGTCACCACACAGCCCATGCCCATGAGTTTTTTCTCTTTTTCATTTGCTCTGTCCCTCCACCCCCACCCAGCCCCACCCCCAATAGTTGTCAGCCTGCCCTCTCTCTATGAGTCTGTCTCTATTTTGCATTAAATATTTTTCTAGCCATATTTCCAGGACACCTGGCCACTGCAAATGTGATTTGTAGTCATAGCTCTACATCCCTGAGATAAACAGGAAAAGACAAATTTAGGAAAGTCGGAAATCCTTGGTCAGAGGCAAAACACTTGAGGTAGAGAAGAGTAGAGAACTGTTCTCATGAAGATGTCTATTCTTAGCCGAGAAAGTTTCCCAGGTGCTGCTGAGATAAGCAAGCTGCTGTTCATACCACACAAAGCAGGTGAACACAGGTCCCCATCTCCCTGCCTCTTTTCCTTTGCCACCCACAAGGCTCACCCATAAAAGTTTCAACGTAAGTGGCCTTCTCCCATCAGAAAAAGTGTCAGATTTTATATTGAAAGTTACCAGAGAAAGAAGGTAAGATTCACTCTACAGACAAATTTTTTAGAATGAATTTATTCCTTCAATCAAGGGTGCCTTGCCAAGAAAAAATAATTGGCCCATTTATCTGTGATAAACCTCATCTCATGGACCAGTTTAAAATAATTCAGACCACTTAAGTTTTCTACAAAAAACTTATTATCGCTGATAATAAATTCTGATCTCTCTTTGCTTAGCTACATGAGAGAAGAAAGAGGATTTTTTAGTTTCGTCCCCAGAATCTAGGTCAGTGCCTAAAACATATTTGGTGAATGAATAAATGGATGGTGGGAGTTGGGAGTAACTCTGCATGGAGGAAAACACTGAAAGCAAAGACACAGACCCATGAATCTGACTTATACCATCTTGGGAGGGGTGTCTTTAAGTTCTCCTGTTGCCTTAGACCATAAACTCTCCTTACAAGCTTAGAAATAGCCAGCGGGATGCTTGGCAGAATAGGAAAGGCTTCGCCTGCTCTGAGGGGCTTAGTTTTCCTTCACTAAGTTCTGGCCAAGACAATTGTTTCCAGAAAGGTTACTCACGGCCTCTTCCAGTTTAACTGGAGAAATAAGGCAACAAATGGATGTCAAAGCAAACGAATTTGTTATAAAAAAATCAAAGGCCTCAAAAATTGCTGCGTGAGATTCAGAGGACACGCTGATATTGCCTCGGCCGTGGAAGCTTCAGGGACGAGACGGCTGCTCACTTGAGCTTTCAGGGTACCTGCAGTGCCAGCGTCTGGTTCACAGGAGGGACATCGGGGCCTGGAATTAGAGAAGCTGAGATCAGGTTTGCGCTCTTCCATTGTCTGGAGCAAGGGTTGGAACTAGGTTTCCTGGGCTCAAGTGCTCCACCTTTAGCTAAAAAGAAAGCAAATGCAAAATTAAAAATGAAGATGAGGGTCTAATGTAGAACATGGTGACTAGAGTTGACAACATTGTACTGTATAACTGAAATTTGCTAAGAAGGTAGAGCTTAAATATTATGAGTAAATAAATAAAAATTTTTAATGAAAAAGGATATTACAACATATTATTGGAGCTTTGAATACTCTGATCCCTTTTCACTCTTTTGGTACCAGACATGCTGACATAGAAATGCTGCCTGATGGTCGTGAGGCTCCTTCAGTACCTGGAACAGCTGTAAAATCAGAGGCTCCCAACGTTCACAGGACCCTGCACAGTGGAGAGCCCTGAAGTTTAGTTTCATGATGAGCATGTCTTTTCAAACCTCTTAAATTCTTGATTTCTTTACATATAAAATAAGTATTGGTAATTCTTACAGCACTATGTTCAATAAGAATTAAATGAAGCATCATATGTGAAGTTGCATTGGATAGCCAGTGTCTTTAGAAAAGGTTCAGTGTGTGTACAGCGTTCCGTGTGCAGTACAGCCCACACGCAGGGCATGAAAACTGGGGGTGACGTAGAGAGGAGAGTGGGGGTAAAGAAGGCTGGGGAGCATTGCGGGCAGGAAAAGCAGTGCAAAAGATCAGAGCCTACGTAAGCTCTCTGCTAAGAGCTAATAAAGTGGGGGGGATCCATAGTTAGAGCATAAAATAGAACATAACTGTGTAATTAAAGGGGCATTTTGACAAGTGAATTTAGGATATAATTGTGATATATTGTTATCAGCTATTGGTGCTTTAGATCAAATGTGCTAATATAAAAATTACATCTGACATTGGAAATTGGAGTGAATGGCCTTGTAGGAATGATGGATCAGACATGTAAGTTTTGACAAGTTGGTGAGAAGTGGTAGGAGAATATCCTGACAATTGAAAGCGTAAGTCTATTATGCCCGCGGGGACTCCTGGCTACTGGAGGGCACATAATGGGAAACGGGAGGCGCCTGTTAGAAGGAGAGACCCAGGGAAGGAGGAGAGCACAGCCAAAGGCCAACACTATGAGCGTGGGTAAAAGAAACACGGCTGTGTGTCAGCCCCGTTACTTATCAACTGGTTGATGCTGGGCAAGTGACTTACCTTCCTAAGCATCAAAGCATCAGCTTTCCATCTGTAAAATGGATACGTAATAATTCAGAGAATTTCCGGACTTGCAGGGTTGAGGACAAACCCTCCAATGACCCTGCATTTCGTTAAACGTTGAATACACTTTGCTTTGGAGGTAAGAATAGGTAAGCTGTGCACAGTCGGTGAGTGTGTGTATGTGTGTGAATGTGTGTGTGTGTGTGTGTGTGTGTGTGTGAGTATGCATGAGTGTGTGTGTGTGTGAGTGTGTGTATAAGTGAGTGTGTGCAGGTGTGTGTGTGCACAAGTGTGTGTGTGAATATGTGTGTGTATGACAATGTGTGTGTGAATGTGTGAGTGTGAGTGTATGAATGAGTGTGTGTGTATGAGTGTGTGTGCATGTGTGAGGAGAGTGTGTATGTGTATGTGTATGTGTGTGTGTATGGGAATTGTGTGATCAGCCAGAGACTACAAAGTATAGACAGAGAATCTGCTTTCTTTCACTGGCCAAGCTAAACTCCTCAAAGACATCTCGATAGAATCCACAGCCTCCCTCTTCCCCTCCCAACAATGAGGTTTCTTTTTCTGATTCTCTGATTAATCTGGGTAAACATTGTATTTTTAATAGGAAAGAGTGCCTGCTCCTAAGTGTGTCTCCAACATCACATCTGCCTCCTTCATCACATTTTGTTTTTAGATTCTATTTTTTACTGAACTTATTGGAGTGACCACATGAGTTAAGAAAAGTATCCAAGTTTCAGGTGTACGATGCTACAACACATCTTCTGTGTGTTCAGCCCCCAAGTGAAGTCTCCTTTTTCAGCCATTCATCCCCCTTTACCCTCTCCTGCCTCCCGCGACCCCTTTCCCTCTGGTTGTCTCGCATATGAGGTCTTATTTTATTCTTTTTTGCTTAATGCCTTCACCTTCTTCAACCAGCCCCGCAACCCCCACCCCGACAGCTGACCGTCTGCTCTCCGTATCTGTGAGTTTGTTTCTATTTTGTTTGTTAGCTTATTTTGTGGATTGGATTCCACACGTAAGTGAAATCGTAAGGTCCTTGCCTTTCTGAGCAGATTCCTAATGGACTTGGCCTAGACCATCAGCGAGCTCTCAGTGAGACAATCGAGTGATGTCGTCTAAAAAGCCGTTTGCGGCTCAGGATGTCCCCATCCTCACTGGGACCCTGGGCCTCACTGCACATTCATCAGAGCTCCCAACATTCACATGGAGTCCTACATGACTGTCACCCAGATGGCATTCTCTTTTAGGTTTTTCAGAATCAATTTTAGCAAATTTTCCTCAAAGAATACGAGGCGATGGTCCCACGCCTGGATGTGAAGTGGCCTCCGCAGGACCACCAGTGAGTCTGGAACGTGCCCCAGGCCCATGCGCTTGTTCTTCCCGAAGCCCACCCTGCGCAGCCCTCCAACTGCCTTCTCTCAAAACCCTAAGCAAGGCCGGGAGGCACTGCAAGTCAAGCATTTGACAGATTATGTAGGAGTTCCATTTCCAGGTGCTTTTTTTTCTCTTAAATGGTTTAAAATCCCAAACTGAATGTGCTTAATAAGAAAGAGGAGCCGAGCCTAATGGGCAAGTTCGTGACTCAGGCTCATGCCCAGCCCTGCAGAGAATGCAGAGCAGGAGCTCAGACTTGGCAGAGGAGACAGAGGCTTGGTTTAGTCTGCTTTTTGCATTTTCAGTTTATGTTTTTTATTTTTTGCTGCGAAGTTAAATTGCTTTGTGAAAGTATTAGAAGTGGCCTTTGACAGCCAGATGGGACTGAAGTAAAATTTCCATTTTCGTCAAAGTGGCCTCACACACTGTGCAATTTTCTTTATCCCTCAGTTTAAGTTCAAGGCTCCTCTAGTGATATCACACTCAATCACAGCCGACAGGTTATTTTATTAAAGTTGGGGGTGAATGGAGACTAACTAGGACGGTGCTTCCACTGCGAATATTCCATTCCAGCAGCAGAGGCAATACCTGGGGTTGAGCAAGAAGATAAAATTTCTGGTGCTGCTGAAATTGAAAAACAGCTTGGTAGGGTAATTCGGCTTATTTAAATAAAACCACTGTTTCTCTTTATCTTCCCTGAATTACAGAGCCCCCCCGACTCCCCTGCTGCCCCTCCCACCTGCACCTTCCTGAGGGTCTTCAGTACCCCCTCCCGGGAGAGCCGGCCCCTCGGACCCGGGATGAGAGGACGGCAGCGACGGGGCTGCCAACCTGCCCACTCCTGGGTACCTTGCAGAACAAAAGCCCATTTTATTGCATAATCTCTGGAGGGGAGGGGAAAATACACAGTTCTGCTTTCCACAGACTTCAATTACACCTTCAAACCTGCTCTGTGTGGTCCAAGTGTAATAAAAGCTAATTCCCTACAATCACGTTGGCATCTGTTAGAGCCAAGACTGCTGTGGGTGCTATGAATTCAGAGGAAGATGAAATAACAGTTAATTAGGTACATGCCTCTGTGTGTAGCTACCACTGTTCCTTTTGGAAGAAAGACAAATGAAACTCAACTAAACGTTAAATCCTTTTAAAACAAGCATTTACTTGTCAGAGCTACAGAAGGTGCTTCTGTAAAGATCTAAACGTTAAAAGCAAATCACACAGTGCAATACACAGATCTGTATCGTAAAAGTCTACACCTGAAGACTAGATGACCCTATTAACCAATGTCACCCCAATAAATATGATAAAAAAATAAATAAAAGCAAATCAAAGGACACCCAAAAGTGTATTTCCCAATATAAGCGAAATGAGGCCATGATTCTTTACGCATTCATCAATACTGAGTGAGCATCTTTAGGCGCAGTACATCTGTACCGACGGCACTATGCTCAGCACTGTGGCCACCACAAGTGTTGGGAGATAAAAATATTGAATTTGGAGCTATCCCGGGGCATACAACCTCCACAGTTCAGATATAAAACAAGGTGGCGGTGGTTGGGTAATGTTTCAAAGCCAAACATTTCCCAGGTCAGTTGGAGTTCATGATACAGCATTAGTTGTCTCTATCGTAAGTTCAGGGATCCGGCTCTTGCTGTGGCTCTGTCAGCTGGAGTTCAGTTGGAGTTCACTACACAGCATTAGTTCTCAGTATCATAAGTTCAGGGATCTGGTTCTGCTGTGGCTCTGTCTCTATTTAACTGCGTGAGATGAGACAAATTTATAAGCTTTCACCATTAGTGAAAGAAAAGTAGAAGTTATATACAGTGACAATCCTAGAAGTATCTCCAAACGTAACATTTATACGTTCTTAGTAGAGATAAGCACTGTAATTCAAAAAAAGGCTTAATCAAGAAAATTTCATGAAAACGGGTATCTCTGCAGGCAGGCAGTAGCAAAGTGCTAAGCGATAAGGGGAAGGAGTGAACCTGGCACTTGGGGGAGGCTCTGCAGATACAATAACTCCCGACACTCCTGGTGTGCCAGGCTGCCCCCACCTGTCTCCCAGGACAAGCATCTTCTGGACACTCAACCTAGACTCAGCAAGACAGCAAGAGAAGGTTCCAGTATTGCCTGGCTACTGTGGTTCAGTGGATGAACATTAACCAAGAGGTCACTGGTTCGATTCCTGGTCAGGGTACATGACCCGGTTGCGGGCTCGATCCCCTGTAGGGCTCGTGCAGGAGGCAGCCCATCAGTGATGTTTCTCTCTCATCAGTGTCTCTATCTATCCCTCTCCCTTCCTCACCCTCTAAAAATCAATAAAAACATGTTGAAAAAATAAATTTAAAAAGAAATTGAATAAAAGAAAGAAAGAAATAATGAAAGAAAGAAGAAAGAAAGAAAGAAAGAAAGAAAGAAAGAAAGAAAGAAAGAAGGAAGGAAGGAAGGAAGGAAGGAAGGAAGGAAGGAAGGAAGGAAGGAAGGAAGGAAGGAAGGAAGGAAGGAAGGAAGGAAAGAGAGAGAGAGAAAGAAAAAAGAAAGAAAGAAAAAGGAAGGAAGGAAGGAAGGAAGGAAGGAAGGAAGGAAGGAAGGAAGGAAGGAAGGAAGGAAGGAAGGAAGGAAGGAAGGAAGGAAGGAAGGAAGAAGAAAGAAAGAAAGAAAGAAAGAAAGAAAGAAAGAAAGAAAGAAAGAAAGAAAGAAAGAAAGAAAGAAAGAAAGAAAGAAAGAAAGAAAGAAAGAAAGAAAGAAAGAAAGAAAGGGAGAGAGAGGGAGGGAGGGAGGAAGGAAGGAAGGAAGGAAGGAAGGAAGGAAGGAAGGAAGGAAGGAAGGAAGGAAGGAAGGAAGGAAGGAAGGAAGGAAGGAAGGAAGGAAGACAAGGCTCCAGAATCTCCCAGAAATCCACAAGGATTAAGTGTTTTATTCCACAGTAAGAATGAGAGTAAGTAGGTCTGAGAGAGAGTGAAAATGGAATTTCCCCAAAAAAGAAGCACATGGAAGCTCTTCTCCTTGCTCCTGAAGCACCTGCTGCATCGCTCCCATGGGGACATTGAGCATCTCCCAGGGCCAGGGCGGTGCTAGGCCGGGGCAACAGCGAGCATGGCAGGTGCCCACTGCCCAACAAGGGCCTGAGAAAGCCCGATAAAGGCAGAGCGGAAACCTGGGTTAGGCGCCAAGAATATTAGCATGGTGGTAGGTGAGAATCAAGGGCTTTGCTTAAGAACTGTTCCTCTCCTGCCGGGGCTGGGTAGCTCAGCTGGCTAGGGCGCCATCCCAGTGTAACCAAGCCTGTGGGCTCCAGCGCAGTGAAGGAAGCCCGTCGGAGAAATACAAGCACCGTGGGATTTCGCTCGTATGTGGAATCTGATGAGGAAAACTGATGCACAGCAAAACAGAGGCAGGCTCACATCGAGAGCAGGCTGAGGCCTGGGGCGGAAGGATTGAGAAGAAAGGAAGCAGCTCCAGCTGGTTGCTCAGTGGTTAGAGCCGGCGCACAGACTGAGGGGTAGAAGGGTCGACTCCCAGCCAAGGGCACGGACCTGGACCTCGGTTGCAGGCTCGATCCCGGCCCCATCGGGGTCCCTGCCGGCAGCAACCAATCCATGTGTCTCTCTCCCATCATGTTTCTCTCTCTCTCCCTTTCCTCCCTCCCCTCTGTCTAAAAAAGGCAATGGAAAAAATATCCTTGGGTGAGGATTTTTTAAAAAGGGGAAAAAAAGAGAAAGACCTCAAGGACATGGACGAGTGTGGTGCTTGGTGGGGGAGGGTTGGGGAGGGGGAGGGAGGAGGGCGTGGGCGTTAAGTGGTGGTGAATGGAGACGACTTGGGGTGGCGAACCCACAGCACAGGGTGCAGATGATGTGTTATAGAATCGTGTACCTAAAACCTGTATAATTTTGTTAACCAGTGCCACCCCAATAAATTTAACAAAAAAATAAATAAAAGTAAGTAAAAATAAATGCAAAAAAAAAATCAACCAATGAGTGCATAAATAAGTGGAACAACAAATTGATGTTTCTCTCTCTCTACCCCTTTCTCTCTCTCTAAATCAATAAATTTTTAAAAAAGAAATATTCTCAATAGTATAATACTAAGAAAAATGCTTAGAATTTATTGAATGCTTTTTTATCTCAAACTCATCGTTAAGTATTTTACCTTCATAATTTCATTTAGCCTCTAAAACAACACCTGAAAGTAAGTGTAATTATTAAACGCATAAAAGCAGATGAGGAGACTGAGTTGGGTGCATTGAATAATGTTTCCAAGTTAGGAAATGGTAAACAGAGTCTGAGCAAGTCTCTTCAAATCGAAACCACCTTCTTATATTGACAGTTTTCTCTTCCTGCTTTCTATTGAAATGATTTTTATTTATTTTTCTTTCCCCTATATTGATATATAAATTTATACATTTCATTCCCTTTCCTGAAAAGCTCACTCTTACTTTTTAATCAACATTATCAAGTCATAATTTATTTACAATAAAATGTATCAATTTTTAATATGCAGTTTTATGATTTTTGACACACCTGTGTGACCACCACCATAATCAAAAGATAAAGCGTTTTCATCACTCTGAAAACATCTCCCAGCAGATCGCACCCTTTTTCAACCCCAAGCAACCTACTGAGCTGCTTCTGTCATTACAATTCAGGTTTGGATTTTCTAGGGACTGACATAAGTGAAATTAGAAAGTAAGTAGCCCCTTTATTCACTCAGTGCACCGGCAAGATTTCTCCACACTGTGTGCATATGGGAGAGTTCATTCCTTACGACTGCTGAGGGATATGCATCATATGGAATCACAACTTGTTTATCCATCTGTCGATGGGCACTTGGACTGCTTCCACTTTTTGTCTGTAAATATTAAGCTGTAAAAACATTAAAGTACAAGTCTTTGCATGGGCATATATTTCATTTCTCTTGGGTAAGTATCTAGGTCTGCAATTGCTAGGTAATCTGCTAACTGTACATTTAGCATTATAAGTATATCATCTATACATTTATTATAAAAGTACAAAACAGTCCCCCAAAGTTTGTACCATTTGCTATCCTCTCAGAAATGTATAGTCTTGCTCTATAATCTGGCCAACATTTACTAGTCACAACTTTGGGCTTGGCTGTTCCAGAGTAGGAGCAGGAGTGTTCTATTTTGTTTTAATTTGTATCTCCCTGCTGCCTAATCATGCTGGCAAACTTTTTATGTGCATATTAGCCATTTGTACACCTTCCTTTGTTCAGTAACTGTTCACATCTTTTGATAACTATTCTTATTGGCTACTTGTCTCATTGTTGAATTGTAAAAGGTCTTTACAAATTCTATATTTAAATCTTTTGTCAGAAATATTCATTGAGAATATTTTCTTCAGTCCTGGGTCATGTCTCAGTATTTTTTTAATTGTATCTTTATCAGAAAAAAATACATATTTTTAATTTTCTGACTTTATGTTTCATTGATCTCTGTATTTATCCCTCTGCCAATACCACCGTATCGAATACTGTAAGCCACAATGCTAGGGGCAGTAATTGCTCCTACCTTAATTTTCTTTGTCAGATTGTTTTATATGTTCTAGAGACTGTGAACCCTGAGAAAGATGACATCTACTAAAAATGGCTCCTGGTAAAATAAAAATAAAAAATAAAATAAAATAAAATGTCTGGCAGCCGTTTCTACACAGGGGCCTCTCACGCAAACTGCACTTCAGGGAGAGGCCTACAGTGAACTGCCTGCCTCTGACTGACCCGCCTGCCTACCCTGTGTTTCTCTTCTGGGCCAGCCCTTCTTTAAAGGAGATCCTGGAGTCCTATTTCAACTGGCAGGACTGCGGCTTTCCACATCCACTTGGAGCTGCAAGGCTTGGGAGCCCTTATTTGCATGAGGACACACCAATCAGGGGCTGGGGTGGGGACTTCTGTCTATATAAGCCAGCTCCCTCTGGCTCGGGGATTATACTTGCCTTTTCCACTGAAGACTGTTTCCCTGGCTGAGCTGAAACCCTAAAGGTGTCTCACCAGAGCAGAGCACGGCAGATCAGCACAGGCCAGAGCAAACTGGCACAGAGCCGAGTGCAGCAGACTAGGGTAGAAGGGAGCCGACCAGCACAGCGCAAGGAGCAGAACAGAGCCGTCCAGCGGGATGGGGCCTGGCCCCAGGGCCGCCTCGCAGCTGTACTGAATCACCATTCAGCTGCTTTGCACTGAATAAAGTTTCCTTCTTTACTGTTCCCCAAATTGGGGATTCCTGTTGGTGTTGAATTGGCACCAATGACAAATTAGTTAACAAGCCTGTGCATGTCCATATAAATATTAAGATAAAATTGTCTGTGCCCATTAACAAAAACTTGCTGGTATTTTGATAGAAATAGTGTTAAACATATAGATAAATTTGGAGAGAATTGATATCTTTACTATGATGAGTCTCCCAATCCATTAATGTGGTACATGCCCCTACATATGTAGATTTTCTTTCATTTATTTTATCAACATTTTGTAATTTTCAAAACAAAGTAAAAGTAGAACTGATTTCATTTTCCACATGTTTGTTTTTAGAAACGTGATTTATTTGTGCATGTTGATCTTGTATCCTGTGACCTTGCTGAATTCATTTATTAATGCAATTGTTTGTTAACTTAAAAATTCTTAATATTTTTATATAGAAAACAATGTTATCTGCAAACAGAAATCTTTTTTTTTTTTTAGGTTTTGATCTATACCTTTTTTTTTTCTTGCCTCCTGGTTCTCTGGCAAAAATGTTGAATAAGAGTGATGAGAGTGGATATGTTTGCCTCATTTCTAAGTTAAAGGAGAAAGCATTCAGTTTTTTGCCATTAAGTGTGATGTTCAGGGTTTTGCAGATTCTCTTTATTGCTGAAAAGCCTATACTTCCATCTCTATAGATTTCCTGCTTTCAATTTCACTGATTACGGTTCTTTTTTTTAATTATATTTTTTCTTCTGCTTGCTTTGGATTTATTTTTATTTTTTCTAGTTCCTTTAGGTAAGAAATTAAGTTATTTTATTAGATAACTTTTTTGTTTTCTAATGTAAGCATTTAGTGCAATAAATTTCCCTTCAGGATTTGTTTACCTACAACACACAAACTTTGACGTACTATGTTTTCCTTTTCATTCAATTTCATTTTTATTTGTTCCCAGCTTTATTTGTTTCCATTTGCACAGAATATTTTTTCCATCCCTTCACTTTCAATCTGGGTGAATCTTTTGTTCTGAGGAGGGTCTCCTGGAGACAGCATATATATGGGCCATGTTTTCTTAACCATTCCTCTACCCTATGTCTTTTGATTGGAGCCTTTTATCTGTTTACATTTAAGGTTATTATTGATAGGTACTTATTTTTTGCCGTTTTATTCTTTATTCCTATGTTTCTCTCTCAATTTATTTTATTATCCCTTCTTAAAGCAGGACCATTTACATTTCTTGTGATACTGGTTTGGTGGTAATAAACTCTTTTTGTTTGTTTGTTTGTTTTGCCTGGGAAGCTCTTTATTTTGCCTTCAATTTTAAATAATAGCCTTGCTGGATAAAGTAGTCTTCATTGCAGTTCCTTGCTTTTCATCACTTTGAATATTTCTTGCCAATTCCTTCTGGTCTGAAGTGTTTCTGGTGAGAAGTCAGCTGACAGCCTTATGGAAGCTCCTTTGCAGGTAAGTAATTGCTTTTCTCTTGCTGCCTAAGATTCTCTCTTTGTCTTTAACCTTTGGCACTTTAATTATGAAGTCCCTGGGCATGGGCCTCTTTGGGTTCATTGTGATTGAGACTCTCTGTGCTTCGTGAACTTGTGTGACTTTTTCCTTCACCAGGTTAGGGACGTTTTCAGCCATTATGTATTCAAAAAGATTCTCAATGCCCCACTCACTCAGTACTTCTTCTGGTGCCCCTGTGATGCAGATATTGTTACGCTTGATGTGTCCCAGATGTCCCTTAGACCCCCCTCTTTGTTTTGTAATTCTTTTTTTTTTTCTTTTTTTTTTTTTTTGATGCTCTACTTGGCGCTTACTGTTATGTTGTCCTCTAAATTGCTGATTCGACTCTCTGCTTCATCTAACCTGCTCGTGATTCCTTCTAGTATGTTCTTTATTTCAATCATTGAATTCTTCATTTCTGACTGGTTCTTTTTTATGATTTCTATGTCCTTTTTACTGCTGTGTTTAAGTTTTCACAGAGACCATCCATTCTTCCCCTAAGGTTCCTGAGCATCCTTATAACCATTGTTTTAAACGCTGCAACTGTTATTTTGGTTGCTCCCATTTCATTTCATTCTTTTTCTGGGAATTTCTCTTGTTCTTTTATTTGGGGTATACTTCTTTGTCTCCCCATTTTGTCTCTGTGTATTAGAAAAATCTGCTATGACTCCCATACTTGTTATGATGGTTTTATGATGAAGGTGTCTTGTTGGTCTCAGTGGCACAATTTTCCAGATCACCTGAGCTCTGTGCTCCAGTAATGTTTCTTGTGGGTTATGTGAACCCTCCTGATGTAGTTGAGTTTTGAATGCTGTTGACCCTTTTGTGGGTGGAGTTAACCCTTCAGGCTGGCCGATTATAATGATAAACCTCATCCATGTTTGAGACACTGTGCAGGGGTTCCCTCCTGAGGCAGATTTGTTCCCAGTAGGGTCTGGTGACTACCAGAAATCCCCTTTGGGAATGTAACTCGTGTGACCAGTTGAGTTGAGCTCTGGTATGGTCTGAAGCCCACCATTGGTTGTATTTTTTCTGGGTCCACTTCAGGTACATGTCAAAGTCAGATGTTGTGTATAACCAGCCGTGGGCTACCTGTCTGGAGATACCACACTGTTCACTGTTTGTGGCTGCATCTACTGGGCCTTGCTGTGCATGGGAAGGGCCAATCTATGTACAAAGGTCAGCTTCCTCCAGCTTAGAGCTGGCGGCTGATCTTTAAAAGGATCAAGGCTAGCTGAGGTCCTCCTCCACCTGTCAGCTATTTTGCTTCTTCCTGAGGTTGTCTGGTCTTTCTCCAGAGCCTTCCAAAGAAAGACTGCAGAGTGGACCCAAGCTGGTTGCTACCCACAGACCCTTTTATAGGTTGTGAGCTCAGTAGGATGGGAAACCAGGGTCAGGAAGATGAGACTAGTCAGTCCCCTACTTGGGAGTCATGTGGTTAGGAACTCAATGAGGGGAAAGTGGCCCAGAGCCAAACCACTCAGTCTCTGCCAGAGTCCGCAACTCCAGTTACCCCAGGAGGGGCATGCTGCAGGTTAAAATCGGGTGTAGCCAGCTGTCCTCTCTGCAGGAGCAAGTCCAGGCACCAGGCTCAGGAGGACAGATCAAAAGAGTCTCCCATTGTAGGTAATGCCAGCCCAGCCCTCAGGACAGGGCTAAGTACCTTGTCCTCACCCTAGACAATATCTCCTAGGAACTCACACACTGAATGTCCCAGCTCTGAATAGCTCTTCCTTCCCCAATGGAACTGAGCTCAGGGGGCTGGAGTATCTGGGACTTGGAAGGGTAGATCCAAACAGTGTCTCATTGCGAGTGGTACCCACAAGCCTATAGGAGGGGAGCAGACACTTTTTCTCCTTCCCAGGTTAGCATGGGCTAAGCTTACAGGGAAGATAGGAGTAGTCCTCTCATAATATAGCTACACAATCCAGCACCTGCCTGTTTGATTTCCAGACATAAGCTTTCCCAGGATATACTCCAAAAGTCCCAGCTTTATGCTGCACTCTGTTTCCCCTGTGTGGCTGAACTCAGCAGCATGGAGCTGGCCAAGTGATTCAATAGGTGGTAGGGTAGAGGGGGCACTGGCTCTGTGCTCAAGGTAAGGGAAACCAGTCCTTTTTCCAAAGCCACAGTTTAGTCACTGTCTGTGTCTTTACCAAGAGCCTCCCCAGAACATGAGGGCCCCAAAGGACATCTCTGGGTGTAGCCAGTAGACCTTTCTGCAGGATTTGAGCATGGCAGAGTGGCCTCACCAGCAGTCAGGGACTAGGCTGGTGTTATAACAATAAGAATGCTCATCCTTGGGAAGGTGGTGTCTGGGTCTGTAGCAGACTCCCTTCTGTCCTAAGTGGACTAAATCCACACTGATTTTAACCACCAAATCATATGTGGGCTTCTCTTCCTGTTTCTCTTGTTCTGGGTTGGGGATTTCTACATGGCACTGAGAACCCACACTCCTTGTGGGAGGGAGCTCTGCAGCCTAGATATTCTTCTGGATTCTCAGCTGCCACACCTGCATACAGGGGCCAGTCTTTTCCAGGTCTCTGTCTTTCCTACCAGTCTCTATCTGGCTTCTTCTGTAAATCCTTAGTTATATATAATATTTCAGCTCAGCTATCCTTCAGTTGGTTATTCAGGTTGATTGCTCTATAATTTAACTGTACATTCAGTTTGGAGCCAGAAGCAGATGAATATAGCTTCCACCTACTCTACAGTCATCTTGGAATCTTCATTTTCTAATAATGTGTGTTATGGGTTGAATTGTGTCTCTGAAAAAGATGCACTGAAGTCCTTCCCTACTGTACCTGTGAATTTGACCTTGGTTGGGAATAAGATTTTTCATAAATTCCCAAGGTAATTTGAGGTCATTAGAATGGATCCTAAACAAAAAACACAAAAATGCACAAAGTGAAGATGCTGTAAAGATGACAATGTGACAATGGAGGCAGAGATTGGACTGATGCAACTGCAAGCCAACGAACATTAAGGGTTTTTAGCTGCCACAGGAGCTAGGAAGACGCAAGAAAGATCTTACCCAGAGTCTAAGAGGGAATGTGGACCTAGTGACACCTTTATCTCAGACTCTGGAACTGAGAAAATAAATTTGTGTTGTTTTAAGCAACCCAGTCTGTGGTACTTTGTTATAGCAGCTGAAGAAAACTAATGTAATGTGTAAGAAATTTTTGTATCTATTTTGGAATCAGTTGTCAGTTTTTACCAAAACATAAAGCTTCTCAGATTATAATTAGTATTCTGTTGAATACATAGTTCAATTTGAGTAGGATTTAAATCTGAACAATATGTAGCTTCCCAGTCCAAAAATATGATATATATTTCTCCTCAATAGCTTTTCTATAATTTATCTTCTAATGTCTTTGTCTGGTTTGACATCAAAGTGATACTGGCCTATAAAAATGCCTTGGTAAGTTTTCTTTCCTTCTCTATCTTCTGAAATACTTCCTGTAGTACAAGTGCTATTTCTTTTTGATGTCTGACAGATTGATCAGTGAAACCATCTAAGCCTGGATATTCTTTGAGGAGAGGCTTTGCCTTACAAATTCAATTTCCTTAATAGATATTATGCTGTTCGGATTTTCTATTTCTTCTTTAGTTTTGGTAATTGTGTCTTTGAAGGAATTTTTTCATTACAGTGTCATAGTATTTATTGGTATTTAGTTGTCCATAGTGTTTTCTTATTGTTTTTAATATTTGTACCATCTGATGTGATGGTTCCTCACTTATTCTTAATTTTAATAAAGATTTGTCTCTCTTGCCCAGCTGACATGGCTCAGTGGTTGAGGATCGACCTATGATCCAGGAGATCGCGGTTCGATTCCCAGTTGGGGCACATGCCCAGGTTGTGAGCTCAATCCCCAATAGGGGCGTGCAGGAGGCAGCTGATCAATGACTCTCTCATCACTGATGTTCCTGTCTCTCTCTCAGTCTCCCTTCCTCTCTCTGAAATCATTAAAGACATTTTTTTAAGAAAAAAAAACAAACATGTCCCTTTTTTCCCCTCAAGGAATCTAGGTAAATGTTTATCAGTTTCATTGATCTTCTAAAATATGGACTTTGAACATTGACTTTATTGTCTTGCCATTTTCTTTCCATTAATTTTCCCCTTATCTTTAGTGTCTCATGATTTCTACTTATTTTTTATTTATTTTTCTCTTATTTTTTCTAGTTACTTGATACTGAAATTGTACTCATTAATTTCAGACTTACCTTTTATAATATAATCATTTAAAGCTCTAAATTTCTCTCTAAGCACTACTTTAACTGCATCCTAAAAATCTGGATATATTTTGTTTTTATTTTCATTGAGTTTATAATATATTCTAATTTCACACATGGTTTCTTCTTTCAGCCTTGAATTATTTATGATTACATTGTTTAATGTCTACGTTTTGGAGAATTTTCTAGATATATTTCTGTTAGTAATTTATCTAAATTTGTCTCTAATCAGAAAATATATTTTGCATGGTTTCAATTGCGTAAATTTGTTTAGACTTCAATTTCCCATATTCACTCAGAAAGTCCTTTCTGTGCTTTGTGTTGCAGTGCCCTATAAACGCCAATTAGATTATGTCAGTTGATACTATTATTGCAGTCTTCCAGTTTCTTAATTTTTTCTACTTGTTCTATCAATTTATGAGGAAGATATGGCAAAATATCCAAATATAATCATGGAGTTTATTATTACTTTTTTTTAATTTCAAGTGTTTGCTTGATACATTTTGAAGCTTTGTCATTAACAGCATAAAATCTATGAGTGTTGTTTCTTCCTGATGCCTAGACCCTTTGTCATTATGAAATGAAATGTTTCTATCACCTTATTTCTTATTCTGAAGTCTTATACTAACATAGCCTTTTTAGCCTTTCTATGCTTATAATTCTTATATCTTTTCCCAATCATGTACTTTTATTTATTTTTGTCTTCATATTTAAAATGCATACTCTGTAGACAGCCTAGGATTATACCTATTCTATCCAATTTGACAATCTCTATCGTCTATTTAGAATAAATAAATAATTTACATTTAATGTACTTATCATTTGGGCTGGGAATCATCTGTCATGCTTCTATTTGTTTTGTTTTGGGGGGGGGTTGTTTTATTTGTTTTTTGCATTGTTTTGTTCTGTTTGTTTTTTTGTCCATCTTGTTAATCTGAAAATAAAAGGCCGAAATGAGAACCAACAACATTTGTTTGAGATTAATAAAAAATAGCTCTTCAGGAAGCACTGATTCAGGCAGAAGTCCAAACAGTGTTGCCATTAGGAGACAAAGGTAAGGGGTTTTATGAGAAAGGGAAGGGGGAAAATTACATCAACAGAAGGAAGACATTTCTATTGGTGCAGATAAGCTAACAGAGTCACACTAATTCTAAGCAATATTTTTTAAATTTTCGATCCAGTAGTCGTAATATCTGCTTTCTCGGCATCCTTGTAGACAGCACTTTGGACACAGTGTTGTTTTAGCCGCAGTCCAAATGCTGTTTGCTCTGGGGTAATGCTGCAGGATTTGGGGGACAACGCAAGCAAGGCAGTTCCAGGGGGACGGCAGGTCCCCCTCCATTTATAGTTGTTATAGCTGATCTTTGTAATATTGTGTTTTCTTATATTCTTTGGATTATTTTGTATTTTTATGATTTGATTTTAACTACTATTGGTGTACTAGCTATACTTTTTTGTCCATTTATTTCATTGTTTCTTTCTCTTTTTCTTCCTTCCAAGTTTACATTTAAATATGTATGTTTAACGTATCACAATTTACCTTCAAACGACATTACACTACTTCCAGCCACATGTCAGAATTTTACAAAAGTATATTTTTACCCTCCCATCATTTGTTGTGTTGGTTGTTGTGAAATGGTGCTATTATTTTTACTTTAAATAGGCAGTGATCTTTTTAAAAACTAAATATTTTTTTAAAAGCAGTTAGTTGGTTTTTTCCCATGAATATGCTACTTCCAGTGTTTTCACTCTTGTGTACAGAATCAGGCTCCCATCTGGTATAATTTCCCTTTTATATGAAGTGTTTCCTTTCATATTTCTTTTAGTCTAGTTTTTGGTGATGAATTGTCTTACTTTGAATACTTGGGGGGAAAACATTTTGTATCTGCTTTCATTTTTGAACAATATTTTTACTTTAGTGAAATTCTAAGTGACAGGTTTATTTTCCCCACACTTTTAAGATATTCTTTCATTGTTTTCTGGCCAGCACAGTTTGTGAGAAGCCTGCAATTATGTTTATTTGTGTTCCTCTGAACTAATATGTCTTTCTGTAGATGTCCGTAAGGTGTTTTTTTTCCTTTAACATGATTTTTGGGTAATTTGATTATGATTGCCTTGGTGTGATTTACTTTATATTCATGTTTACTGACTTTTTTATTTGCAGCATTTAATATACTCTTTATCCTATCATTTGCACTTTGAATTTTAGAAAAACATTTTCCTTTTTTATTTCTAATTATCTTCCATTTCACTGCTCATTATGTTTATGTTTTCTTAAAACCTATAAGAAGCAAGTTCTGGATGTAAGAAGTTTGGAAGTCAGCACACCATCCAAGCACGTAAAAAACTGAACTAACTAAAAAGTCCACAACTCTTCTTGGACTTGTAAGAGACAAGGACAGGGGCAAACTGCTGTTCCACGACTGCAGAGCCACACCGGCGAGCGCAGAGGGTCGCAGCTGTCGGGCAGAGCCCCGCAAGCGCACCGTGGGAACCAGGCCTGGGGGAAGCTGAGCTGGATCGCGGACTTGCTAGAGGCTCAAGTGTGGGCAAGGCTGTGCAGGAAAGGCCTCAGGAAACCCAGGCATGGGAGATCTCCACAGTGTTGTAAAATGTCCTTCTAGAAGCTCCGCCACGTTCCCATAGCAGATATTGGAGAAAAGTCTCTTAGTGTTTCCAGAAGAGGGAGGGAGAAAGGAAAGCGGGAGGATGCTGTGCTCCGTCAGGCCTGCACTCGGGCCCGACGGGGCGAGCACCCAGCCCTGCCCGCTCTGGCCGTCTGTCCCCGCTCCAGGAGGGAAGAAGCTGATGGCCTCCTGTGGACCCTGCAGCCCAGAGCATAGGCTCCCGGGAAGACTGAGCCCCGCTCCCACAGTGGACACTCCCCTTACCCACACCCCCGCCGCGGAGCCCAGCACACCGTGCCCGCTATCAAGAAAGTGACACAAGCACGTCAGAAGGAAAATGTAATCTGAAGAGAAAAACAAGCATCAGAAACGGACATGTCAGAATTTTGAATCTGTAAGATTAGGCATTTAAAACATCTAATAAGTGGTTAATATCCAAAATATACAAGGAACTCATACAACTTAACACCAAAAAAGCTAACGCTCCAGTTAAAAATGGGCAAAAGGCCTGAACAGACATTTCCCCAAAGAGGACATGCGGATGTCCAAAGACAGTTCAACTTTGCTAAACAAGGAAATGAAGTTGAAATCATGATAAGATATCATTTCACACCTGTCAGAATGGCTGTCATTAATATGGAGAAAAGGGAACCCTCCTGCACTGTGCATGGCATTGAAAATTGGTTTAGTCACTATGGAAAATAGTATGGAAGTTCAGCAAAAAATTAAAAATAAAACTACCATACTACCCAGCAATTCTGGGTGTTTATCTGAGAAATCCAAAATACTAATTCAAAAAGATAAATGCAGCCCTATGTTCACTGCAGCTTAAAAATAACTATAGCTAAATCAACTTGTTAATGGATATAATATAAAATACGTAAATTGTGAAATCAAACACATAAACTATATGGTGAGAAAATGAGAAAGGATAGAAAGTATGCCACTGTAGAAAAACATGAATTTACAAAGGAAGGCAGCAAGAGAAGATGAAGGGAAATGGGATATACAGAATACTCAGAAAACAGTAACCAAGATGGCAACAGTAAGTCTTCACCTATACATAATTAATTTAAATGTTTATAATAGCTTTCCTCTTTTTTTATTTCTGATATTGGCAATTTCTGTCCTCTATCTGCTTTTCTAAGTAGCCCGACTGAAGGGTTATTAACTCTATGGATCTCTTCAAATAATCAGTAAAAGAGTGGGTGAAAAAGCTGTGAGACATTTACACAATGGAATATTACTGGGCCATAAAAAAGAAGGAAACCTGACCTTTTGCGACAGCATGGGGAGGACCCAGAGATTATTATTCTAAGTGAAAAAAGCCAGTCAGAGAAAGACAAGTACCATGTGATTGCATTATATGTGGAATCTAAGGAACAAAATAAAGTAACAAACAAAATAGAAACAGACTCATATATGCAGAGCTGTCAGATGGGAGTGTGGTCGGGAGGCTGGACGACACAGTGAGGGGATGAAGAAAAAAGCTCATAGATTCAGACAACAGTCTGGTGATAACCAGAGGGAAAGGGAGGTGGGGGAGGTAGAAGAGGGAAAAGTGGGGATGAAAGGTGATGGGAGGGGACTGGACTTGGGCGGTGAACACACAATACAATATACAGATGGAGTGTTATAGAATTGTACACCTGAAACCTAGATAATTTTATTAATCCATGTCACCCTAATACAAAGAAAAAATAAATAAATAAATAAATAAATAAATAAATAAATAAATAAATAAATAAATAAAATAAAAATATGTCAAATTTTTAACAAATACCTCATCAAAGAAGGTAAACAGCTGATAAGTAATCATAAGAACGTGCTCAGGGAAATGCAAATTCAGACGACAATGAGAGCTAAGACACTGAGACACCCCTGCTGGGTTTATTAAAATGGTCAAAATCCAAAACATGACACTACCAAATGCCGGTGCGGGGAGGAGCAGCAGGCGCTCTCATGCGCTGCTGGGGGGAAAGCAAAACGCTAGGGGCACTTTGGAAGACAGTTGGGCTGTTTTTCACAAAATAAAACATACTCTTACTACACAATTCAGCAATCCTACTTCTTGATGTATACCCAAAAGATCTGCAAACTTATGTCCACACAAAAACCTGCACACAGATGTTTATAGCAGCTTTATTCATAATTGCTAAAACTTGGAGGAAGCCCAGATGTCCTCCAGTAGGTGAATGTATAAAATGGGGCGCATCCAGACAGTGGAATATTTTTCAGCGCTAAAATTAAATGTTCTCAAGACATGGAGGAACTTTAAACGCATATTACTAAATGAAAGGAGCCAACCTGAAAAGGCTACGTACTGTATAATTTTAACTATAGGACATCCTGGAAAAAGCAAAAATGTAGACAATGGAAAGATAGGTGATTGAGGTAAGAAGGGAGGTATGAATAAGTGGAGCACACAGAATTTTTAGAGCAGTGAAAATATGCTGTATGATACCATAATGATGGATACATGGCATTACACATTTATTCACCTCATAGGATGTACAACAATATGAGTTAGTCGTAATGTAAACTATGGGCTTTGGGTGATTATAATGTGTCCATATAAGTTCATCAGCTTTAACAAATACATTATTCTGGTGGGGGGTGTTGTCAATAGGGGAGACTATGCATGTGCTGGGGCAGGGGGGTTATGAAAAATCTGTACCTTCCTCAATTTTGCTATAAACCTCAAGCTGTTCTAAAAAAGTCTTTAAAATCTATAAACATTATAATACTTATAACAGCTCTTTTAAATTCTTCAGCTGATAATTCCATCACCTGTCATTTATGGGTCCATTTCTAAAGGATGAATGTAGCCTAATTGAAAGTCACAATTTGCTGCATCTTTGCATGTTTAATGATTTTAAATTGGGTGCTGGACGTTGTTGTTCTATCACTTTGAAGAGCGCTCATGTTTGTTTCATGGGGGAATTAAGTTATTTTGGGTTAGGTTGATTCATCTCAGACCTGCTTTAACCTTTGTTAAGGTGGACCCAGTGTAGCTTTTACTCTGTACTGTTTTAGCAGTACTACTTAGCCATACTAAAAATAAGTGACATTTTTTTGGATTTCTATTGATTATTCGGCATCTCTAATGTGGTTTATCTTGTCTAGTCAGACAGAATTCAGACATTTCCCAATGGTATGTGAACTCTGGGAATGAGTCACTTTGAACCTCCTCAGAAGCTGTTCTTTTTCTGACCTCGTGGAATGTCCACCTGTGCACGTGCAGATTCGTTACAGCCAGGCATTCCAGAACACCAAGAAAAGTTTTGAAGTCTTTTCTGAGGGCATCTCTTCTGGCTGCTACTCTGCCCCACCAATGCCGTCCACCTGAGCTTCCCCAGACTTTGTTCTCTGTCCCCCCAACTCAACAAGTCTTCTGCTCTGCTTTTGTTCCCCTCCCAGGAAACACTGTCATTGTGAATCTGGGCCCCTGAGGGATGACCCCATTGGCTTCTTGTCTCTGCCAGATCACAGCCATACACCACTGGACAGCTGGTTTTCTCTGACAGGAGAGTAAGTCTGGTCCTGGTTACTATTTCATGACGCAAAGCAGAAAAATATACTAAGGATACCTGAAATTAATTAATGCTTAGATAAGTTAATGACGATTTTATAGTTAGTATTTGAAGTGCTCACGGGATATCCACTTGAAAATAATCAACAAGCAATTAAATATTTGACAATTCATGACAGTGATTTAGACAAAAAAATACTGGAGATTTATTTTCATAGACCTAAAAATTTATGGCGCATGAGTAGAAGAAATCAGAACAATTATAGTCAAGTGATGGATACATTAAATAAATTGCTGGGTATTAATGAGTGGTTAGAAGTGAGGACGTGGTGACTACATATTATGGATTAAATTTTGCCGGAAAAATATGCACATGATGATGGAGAGATAGCAGTTTGGAGAAAAATGGCTTCCCTGTTAGGAATCATTCAAATTAGTGGGCACTTGTACTTCCCATCTCATGTCAGAGAATCTTTTTGAATATTCTGGAGCTCATTCCCAGTTTTTATGGCTATGCTGCTCAGGAGCTTAACCAAGATGAAAAAAAACAGATGAATTAACCGCGACAAGCTAATTGCATTTAAGCTCTACAGAACTCAAGTGATATAGGCATGCCAAATATGTACATATATATGTATGTGTGTATGTGTGTGTGTGTGTGTATATATATATATATATATATATATATATATATATATATATATATATATAAAGAGAGAGAGAGAGAGAGAGGGAGAGATTTGAAATGCTTTGGGTATGTCATGTACCATCCAGGAAGAATATTAAGACATAGAACAAAAATATAATAACCAATAACTAAAAATATCTTGTCTTTTTATTATTAATGCACTACATATTTATAAGCTATCGGTGAGTGCCAGAAGTTCTGATGGACTAGGTATTGTAATTTCGCATCTGTGTGGAAGCCAGTGCCAGGCAGATGCAGCAGTGCAGCCACCGTGTGTCACGTTGGGGGCAGCCCCAGAGCTCGGTGGGACCCAGGGCCCGCCTGCCCTCCAGGTCTCTCCGTGAGGGGCTTCTGTCAACAACCAGCCAGCCGTCCACGACAGGGCCCGGCTCTTCCTGAGCACGAACTCAGCTAAATCCCGCTCCTGCGTGAAGCCAGTCAGCTTCGCCTGCCCCACGGCCTGCAAATTAGCTTCCCCCCCAGCGAGCTCCCCCCCCAGGCCGGCGGCTGTGGGGTGAGGGCGCGTGTGCCTAGAAGCCGCGCGCTGAAGGCAGGGCTCCTGTGGCTCTGGCCCCCACGTCACTGGGAGCCTCTTTTGCTCTCTTCTGCCGCCTCCACTGGAACTTTGTGAAAATGACAAACACAGTTCTATGGTCTTGTCGCTGAGATTTAGGGAGTGATCTTTCAAAGCTGTGAGTGCTACCTTAATTAATGAAGGTCTACAACTGTGCAAAATAACAACGTGAGACACGTTTCAATAACTAAGAATAGAGGCCACGGGGAAATGGGTGCAGAGAAGGGCACGTCCCGAAGGCACCGTCCTGCCCGTGTGCCCGCCGTGCCCGCGCGAGCCTCTCCGCCGTGCAGAGCCCGGCTGGGGCAGGGCCGCTGCCTTGCAGCCCGGCCGGAGCTCGCGCAGCCAGGGGCGCCCGCTGCAGGGGAGCTAGGCCCGGGCCGCGCGGAGGCGGGAGCCGTAGCTTTGGGCTGGGGGCAAGAAGCCCAGGAGCCACGGACCAGCACAGGCAAAAGTGGAATGTGGGCTGAACGAAACAGGGTTTTCGGGGGGGAAAGGCATACGTCTCTTAAATTGTTCTTTATGAGCCACTGGGACATAGTACACTGGTGGGTTTTGTTTTCTTCACCTGATTTTAGAGAGAAGACACCCATATTTCTTGACGGTCATAGTCATAATAGTGTCTCTCTTCTGAAAATAACCTGAGATCAAGTATACATCATCCTTTCCTGGAAGAAAATTGGCCATCCATTCCCATTAGCAGCCAGTCCTGGTCACTCAACATCACCCACAGAAGGCACTTAAGAGAAACTGCAGAAGCAGGTGGCATGGACAGGTCACCACATCAATTTTCCCTGTGTTGGAATTTGCTCACCTAATTTCATTGTCTCCCTTAACGCAGTCATCCATCTGTGTTCATTGACTGGTCTGGATTTACATGGGTTATTTGAAAGATAAAGGTCAGATACACACCACATTGCTAGAACCATATTCATTAAGCACAGCCTCCTCTCCCCACCCCGCCTGCTCACTGACTTTCAGCATCATCTGGAACCGGAGGGCTATAAATTCAATGTGGCAGAACGTGAAACGGGAGCCAAGGATGAAGCCACAGATTAGTGATAGATGATGCCAAGTTCAACCTTATTAGCCTTGGAAAAACCACACTGCTCTTCCAAGACAGCATCGAACCTTGTTATATAGAACACCTACACAGTGCAATCGCTGCTGGTTTTAATCAGCAGATGACAAAGAGGCAATTAGATACAGCTTGGAGATGAAGATGAAGTCTTTCCTCAAGGGGATTTGCTGCTGGCTGAGATTTCAGCTTATAAAGTTGTGGAGGGTTTTATTACTTATTGATTTGAGAGAGAGAGGAGGGGGAAGAGAGAAGCATCAATTTATTGTTCCACTTATTTACACATTCATTGGTTGATTCTTGTATGTGCCCTGACCAGGAATGGAACCCACAGCCTTGGTGCATCAGGACAACACTCTAACCAACTGAGCTATCCGGCCACAGCCTCAGCCCATAACGTTTGGAAAAAATCTTTCTTCATTCTCTGCCCTAGAGCCTTGCTAACTTTAAACCAGCATCCTTCAGACTTTGATTTTTTTTTTAAGATTCACATGTATGCATTTATAAAACAAGGTATCCTCAAGAAAGAAAATATTATGTACAGCTCCCATGCAAAGCAGAGACCAGCTTGCTCTCCCCTAGTTTCATCAAACTCTAACCGCGATGCTGCCCTATGGGCAAGGTCTTTACTGAACGCCAAGCACGAGAACTGGGATACACCCCAGGCTGCAGAATCCGTGAAGTATGGCTGATCTTCTGCAATTACTGTTAGGATGACCAAGCTATAACTGGTTACCTTTCTCTCTATTAGTATTGTGGGGAGTGGCAAGCTGTTCAAGGGGCCAGGGTGAGGATGCTGGGAGGCCCTGAAGATTGACTCAGTATCACAAAGTCCTAAAGGCTTGAGTCAACTAAGATGGTTAAAACAAGATGTCAAAAGGGATCTTAGTTAAGGTAGATCAGAAAATGGTTCCTGAGAAGACCGGGGCATGCCCTGCAGCATGCCTTAGCTGCAAGCCAACAGTGCGTGTTAACCCCATACGGTGAGGTCCTGGAAATGCAACTTTTACATAGAAATCCAAATTAATTATATCTAGCACTTGAGCCTGTTCTGTCTGCTATACTCTATATGCTTTTGATACTAATTGAAAGACATTACTGAGAAAACAAGAAAGTTTGATCTTCTGCATATAGGATGTAAGGAAAAACTGAAAGAGGGAAAACAAAAGCCATCAGGGTGAAAAGAATAGAAGAAACCCAAGCTCAAAGCATACTCCTCGGCTGTTAGGAGCAGAGATACAGGAGCCAGAAGTTTAGAATGAATAAAGTCAAGGATCAGGCAAAGGCCCTAGGGCCTTATTCAGAGCAGTGAGTCAAAGCCTCCTCCCGAAAGCAGGGCCCAGGACCAGCAGCATCTGCATCTCCCGGGAGCTCGCTGAAGATGCCACACTCGGGCCTCACCTGCTTACTGAGTCAGACTCCACCTTCGAACAAAGGATTGAAAGGCTGTAAGCACTGCATTCAGATCTACATCAAGATTTCATTCCTTTAATGGCTGAGATTATTCCATTTTATATTTATACCACATCTTCTTTACCCAATACTTAGGTTGCTTCCAGATCTTGGCAACACTTAGGGTGCTTCCATAGTTTGGCTACTGTAAATAACGCTGCAATAAGCATAGGGTGTATATGTCTTTTCAAATTAGTGTTTTGGATTTCTTCAGATAAATACCCAGCAGTGGAATTTCTGGGTCACGTGATAGTTCTATTTGTACTTTTTTGCGGAACCTCCACACTGTTTTCCATAGTGGCTGCACCGGTCTGCATTCCCCCCAGCAGTGCACCAGGGCTCCCCCTTCTCCACACCCTCGCCAGCACTTGTTTGTTGATTTGTTGATGGAGCCATTCTGACAGGTGTGAGAGGATACCTCATTGTGGTTTTAATTTGCATCTCCCTAATTACATGGATGGACCTAGAGGGTGTTATGCTAAACGGAATTGTTAGACAGGGAAAGACAAATACCATATGATTTCACTCTTATGTGGAATCTAAAAAAAACAAATGAACAAACAAAACAGAAACAACGAATAGATACAGAGAACCAATTGACAGTTGCCAGATGATGAGATGTTGGGGGGCTGGGTGAAAAAAATGAAGGGATTAAGAATACAAATTGCCAGTTATAACAATCATCATGGGGATGTAAAGTACAGCATAAGGAATATAGTCAATAATATTATAATAACTATGCATGATGTCATATGGGTACCAGAATTATCAGGGTGATTACTTCATAAGATATATATTTGTCTAATCACTAAGTTGTATACCTGAAAGTAATATAATATTACTTAATGAAAGTATTATAATATAGCATGTAAACTGTAATTTTAAAACTTTTTAATTTTTAAATTAAAAAAACATAAATTAAAATATCTGCAGCAAAAAAGGCAAAGCAGTGTGACCTCACAGAACCCCATAAGTCTCTGAGTAAGGGGATGTAGCCACCTCGGCCTCTAAGCCAAAGTCCACACTTCCTGTGAAGGCTAAGCTGCCTGCCTGGCTGATTTGGGCTCTGGGAGAAGTGGGACAGTCCCCTGGTGGTGTGGCCTCCACAATGGACAAGACAGGAAACCAAGAGAGTGGGTCCTGCTCAGGCAGAAATATACTCGAGACCACATGCCATGCCCACCGCATCCCATCTCCCTGCTCCTGGCCCACACGCTGAAGTGGATCTCAGTGGTTCACTGATAAAGAGCTACAGGGGTCAAAGCAGACCTACCTGCTCCTGAAAAGACCAGGCCAGTGCCTTCACCAGCTCCCCCAGCTCTTCATTCATAGTTATAAACAGACAACCAAACCACCAAACCTGTGAGTAAAATAAACACCCTAAAGAAATTTACAATGAAAATATTTAACAGCTGGTGTGGCTTGAGCTCCAACACCTTAAAACATGTACTAGCCAGAAGCATCCAGAATTACCACATGAGAGCCAGATAGCAGTGGCATTTATGGACTTGAAAGAGTATAGCCCAAATCCGCGGTGGCCAGCCGTTGAGCAGAACCGCCCAGAGAGCTGCTGGGAACACACCCGGCTGCCCCCCAGTTCTGCCTCAGTGGGGCTGGGCAGGGCTGGGTGATTCGCACGCCTCGCGAGGCCTCAGGTGGTGTTGATGCTGCTGGTCCATGACCACAGTTTAAGAAGCACTGGCCCAGATGATCAAGCATAACAATCAAACTGGGAATAAAAGCAGAAATTATTCGGATAATTAATTAACAATTCCAGGTGTGAGAATCTAAAATGTGTCCAGACATTGCAGAATGTCCCTAGAGAGTCCAGACACGCATTGTCCCCAGTTGAGAACCACTGGCTTCATCCAATCACTTGTGAGAATAAAGGGGCCATGTCACCACTTGGACCAATGGGTCTCAGACTCTAGAAATGTATCAGAATCACCTAAGGAATCGTTGAAACGTGGGCTATGAGCTCGGCCCCAGAGTGCCTGGCTCCCAGTGACTCTAACACTCTAATACGGTGGGTCTGTGCACCACAGTTTGAGAACCACTGGTTTCCAGGGCTTACCCCAATCCATTTTTAGGCCCTGGAGCTGGAGACAGGACTTCCCTCCTGAAAGCATGTGGATTCAAGGCGGAGGACAGCCCTCTGTATACCTGTGTTCTGTTTGAAAATTAAAAGCGGGGAGTGAATGCTGTTAGGAGAGCAATCAGCAAGCTCTGCTGCTCTTCACAATCACAGCGCTGGTCTGGCTCGTGGATCTCAGCGGCCCAGGGGGGACTGAGGCGCGAGAGGAGGGTGTCAGAGGCCAGGGCAGGATGCTGACTGCGTGAGACAGGGCGCTGCCACCGCAGAGGCCTGGGAGGGCGGGCCTGGAGAGCGGGGTTTAGGGTTAAGGCCCCCTCTGCCTTTGACCCTGTGCCCCAACCCTGAACATCAACATCCTGAAACCTTAGGCTCTTACCACCTTTTAGCAGCCACAGTAAGAAGGAATTTGGTGTGTGCCCAGAGGACATGGAAGAGAGGAAGGTGAAGAATGACAGAGCAGATCACAGCCCCCTCTTAATACGCAGTCGTCAGCCTTGGACAAGTTCTGGACCGTGAACAAGACTGTGAGTGGGGTGGGAGCAGGAGGGTCGCAGTGGTGGTTGGGCAGGAAGGACACAGTGGGCTCAGCACGCGGAGGAGAAAAGCACTCCCCCCAGAGGACAGTCTCCTCCCTCTCACGACAGGGCGCCCGGGTCGCCTCTCGGTGCTGCCCAGCAGACCTCGCTTTCCTCTGTGGCCCACCTGACGTCTCCCTGCTTTCTGCCAGCCTCCCCCCCGACTCCTTTCCTGCACCATCCTGCCCTTTCTAACTCTCTTGCATATTTAATTCTGTGCTGTCTTTCACTGTGAGGTCATTTTTCTTTTTTTTAGGTGGGAAGCCAGATTTCTCCAAATAAACTGCAAAACTATATGTAACTCCTCCCGGGCTACAGCAGGGATATTTTTGTTTGCTTCCTGCATGCCAGGCCAACGGACTAGCTTCAAATATCCACTCATCCCCACAGTGAGAGAGAAGCACCACAGAAAGCCCAGGGAAACAGGACAAAGTTACCGAGCAACTATGACTCGAACCCCCCCTCCCCCCGCTGTGCGGCCCCTGCGGTTCCACCGCGCCTCGGCCCTCCAGTTCCCTTCTGCGGGGAAGACGATAGCGATCGCTTTCAGGATCCAATACGCTGTACGCAAAAGGCCTGGGACGAAGCCTTTCCAACGGTGGGGCAAAATACATGCAACAACTCCTGTTACTGGAAGGTCAGCATATGGTCCCCCGCTTTGTTTACCTCTGATCTAACTCGCCCGGGCCTCCCAGGCATCCACCTCACAGCTCATTGTTTCCCATCAGACATCTCTTGTTCTTGTCTCTTTCTGACGTAGATCTCCTCTTTTCTGGAGCTGGGTCCCATGTGGGCCTTCGGGGACAGCAGGCCTCCCAGTGGGTTCAGTCCGCTCCCGCTCACCAGGACCCTTCTACCCGGGGGTCCCTTGAGGGCAGGGCTCACAGTGAAGTCTGTGCACATTGCACATGGGACCTCAGGTCGCTGAGGAAGCTGGAGTTAACCATAACATCATAATGAACTTTTCTTCCAGTTCTTCACTTAGCTAAGAAAACTGAAGTGCAGGCAGCAAGGGGGAAATCCGTGAGCGGCCCACGGCCTCGGCCCTGGAAGGTCAGCTCCTCTTTAACACCCCCCCCCTTCGCTCGCCTCCCTCTCCGAAGCCCACCGTGGGATGTCTGTGGGCCCGCAGGCAGGCTACACGTCTGTCCTTGGCTCACGTTTACCCTGGTGCTTGGGCTTTTGTTGGTAGGTTCCTCACTAGGTCTTGTGCTACATGGGGCAGATTAACCCAGGAGGTCCACAGAAGTGGGACATCCATGGCCCAGCTGGACTGCGACGCTGGCAGACTGATTCTGTTCTGTGGCCAGAAATAGAGAAAAGTCTGCTCTGTGATGTTTCATCCTTTCCAAATCTCCCAGGCTCCAACTCATCCAGATGACACCTCTCTGTCTGAAATGCTCAAAACTCTGAGAACCTAGAATTTAGCTCAAACATGAGTTTCTGAAGATTTGAAGAAGACCCCAATGTTTCCATACATTTTTGGCTCACAAGATGTTTCTGTGGGCCTTCACTCAGACCATCCATTTACCTCTTTTACATGTTCTTCTAATGAGCTGAGTCTCTGGCATCCCAGTCATGCCAGGTTGGAAAAAGCAAGTAGAGAAGATAGTAACCTTAGAAAGTTGTCCTCTAACAACAAGAAAAGTCACTTGGCAGGAAAGTAAGGAAACAGAAAAACAGTGAAAATAAGTTACAGGTTTGGGAAATTCATAGTCATGCCAGGGGTTATATCCAGGAGCTTCCAGCGGCTCTGCCAGCCCTTCGGCCCTCATTGTTCCCTCGTTGATGGCAGCTATCTGCTCCTGGTTGTGGGGCGAGTCTCCCTCAGTCCAGGGGATTCTCAAAAGTGTTATTGGAAAGTGATCATAAGCTGCACCTACTTTAATGCCTGTCCTACAGCCTTTGCCTCAGGACACTGTTTAACATGTACCTGGAATCTGTTTTATCTCTAGTGTGCTGAGGCCAGCGGGTCAGGAAATGATTGCCACTGAATAGCAGTTTGCTCCTCGCAGTCCCTAAGAAGAGAGGCACACTGTGCAGGGGCACCCAGGGGAGCCCAGGCTGGCTCCGGAGGCAGAGGACAGGAAAGCATGAGCAGGAGGCTTCACTGCGGCTTCACAGGAAGGAGCACATGAGGCAGGAGAGCAGCTGAGCAGGTTTAGGATGGGACAGTGTGAACAATTCCAGCAGGCTCTGGGCTAAGGGTGATCCCTAGTTGTCCCGTAGCTCACTGGGGAGTGGTTTAGGGAAGGGAAGAACTGTGCAGACTTCAGGAGCCTGAAAGAGAAGGCAGATGGGGGTATGAATTTAGGATTGGTTGCTTGCCTATCAACAGCATGCTCACAGGCAAGTAGTTTACTCTCTAGGCACTGGCTAGTGCTGGGGTGGGCAGTCTCTCCCTGGTCAGCAAGGCCCCAGGATGTCAGAGCATCATAAAATATACAAAAATATAAAAATCGTGATTGATAGAGACACAATCTCTCTGCTGGGATCTGAGGGCGTTTGCACTCTGCCTCTCACGCCTCTCCTGGCCTCCTCTCCAGCTCCTCTCCAGCACGCCCAGGTCCCAGCCTCGCGGGTCTCCCCTGCTGCGGCCACCCATGTTCTCCCCGTTCCTGCGACTTTTCACATACTGTTCCATGTGCTGCGTGTTCTTTTCCTGGCATTCTTCACCTGGCCTGCTCACCTGGAGCCTTCAGCAAACCCGCTCCAATTCCGAGTCCCTTTGGTACACATAAATGTTTCCTCCTTCATTTTCATTTAATTTGTTCTATATCTCATTGTATGTAGCACATAAAAAGTTGTGCATCTGTCACATGTGTGTCTCTGTCACCGTAATAGGAGTCCTATCAGCAGACACTGTCATATCTGTCCTTGTCTCTCACTGACTGACGTATAGTCAGAGGCACGTATTTGATATCCGCTGAGTGCAAGGCAGACCTGAGCCCTTTCCTGTGGACGAGCCGCAGGCAAGCAGCCCCGCGGGCTTAAACAGCTTACAAGGCCGTCACCATGTTAATGGAAAGCTGCTTGGCCTTACATTAGGACTCCAACTTGGAGGTGAGTCTTCTGATAAAAACGGGATTTATTCATAAAGTTGAAAATCACTCTTAATCTCAGGAGTTTGATTGGAGTTTAGAAAGTGGATTTTTTAGAATGAAGACCTAAGCCCCCTCCCCACACCTCACAGAAGCCCAGAGGCTTGCCTCAGTGTGTGTCGAATCTGCTGGAACCAACACTCTGCTCCACTCCGATTGTGAGGTGGGAGAAGTTTCGCTCCTTGTTGAATGAAGGACGCAGGGATGGCCCTGAGGACGGAGGGAGGTTTAGGGGCGCGGCAGGCTCTCCCATCGCCGCTGGAGTCATACCTCGCGGAGGGCCTGACCCTGCCTTGGAGTGACTGGGGGCGAAGTAAGCAGCTGCAGGTTTAACCCTCCCCAGCGCCCCTAGACCAGGCGATGGAGGGAGTGACGCGTGATACTGTCGGGGAGGCATTAGGCCATTTCTTGTTTGCTCAGACGGGGAGTCTTTCTCAGCCCAGTTCATATGAGATTGTGCCCAAGGCAGCTTACAAGCCCCTCTTCCCATAAGGAGCAAATGCTGACCTTGTAGGACCACTGTGCTCATCTCTATAAAAGTATCAAGGATCTTTACACACACACGTATGTGTGTGTGCATGAATGTATGTATTATGTATGTGTTATATAGGTATGTATACACGCATATGAGAAAAAGATATAGAGAAAGGGGTGTAAGGACATATTTTGGGGGTTCTAAATCTATTCAAAATAAGTTTAAACACTTTCAAATAAACCTGCTCTTCTATAATCTAAAAAAAAAAGAAAAAAAAATGAGATGTTTGAAATAGAGCGTAAAACGTTCAAAGTGATGTAGCCTAGAGTTTGTCTTTCCTAATGAGATTTTCACAGAAAGTGAGGATAAGCACCTGGGAATGGCCTTGACTGAGAAACAAACAAACAAACGAAAGGCTTTCATCTTGGAGCTCCAGCTGGGGCTCCTGCTCCCTCCGGGACTTGTGCCATTGGATGGCTCACGTCCAGCTTCGTCCAGTGTCACACTTTCCCCAACTCGTGACAGTCCTATTTAGTCTGACACTACACTGGGCTTAAGTCAAGAAAAAATGACCAAATGTGTCATGGTTGCTCTTTCCTGAAGTTTTTATAAGCACAAGTTCTTAATTTGTGAGAACAAAAGAAGATACTTAAGTGCTGGAATCGATGGGATTTATTAAACACGGGATTCTTTCTGACATTTATAGCGTCACTCAGAGAGCCCCGAGCTGGAAAACATGCACTCATTGCTCTGTGGGATGCTTATGTAAGAGAGGGAGACGGGACCTGGGCCGATGTGACCACCTGGGAGCTGGGCTCCAGTTCCCCGCTCCCTGGCCTTCTTCTCAGCCCCAGCCCCTTCATCATGACCCCTTCACAGGGCCGAGGCCTTCATTTGTTTCCTCTACATACCATATCAAAGCACTTTTACTTTTATTTTAAAGGAATTTAGAATTTAAAGAAAAAAATGACACAAAACAGTATGAAGAATACCCATGTACCATTTACCCAGACTGACCCACTGCTAACATTTTATTTATTTGCTTTACTATCTGCTTGATCTGTCTGCTTACCTATCTATCTACCCAACTGCCTGCCTCATTGAAGATAAGCTAAATACACCAGCCCTTTCCCCTAAATGCCTCAGTGCGCATCCCCTAATGACAGGGATATGCGCTCGGGCAGCCACACTGCAGCTGCCCCTCAGCACGCTTAGCATCGGGGCTGTCCTCTCACCTAACCCCCGTCCTGGGACAGCCGCCTCAGGGGCCTCAGCAAGGCCCTCATACCATCCTCTCCCTCTAGCTTAGGACCCAGCGGAGGCAGCCACTTCAGTTAGTTGTCATATTGCTTTGTTCTCCTTTAGTCTAGAACATTTCCATAGCCTTCCTTTGACTTCTGTGACATTGTCATTTTTGAAGAATACAATCTCCCTTTTTGGTTAAATACAGTGATTCTCGTTCTGTATTTGTCTGATGTCTCTTCACCGTTAGCTTGAGGTCACGCATTCTTGTAAAACTGCGTGGTTGATGTGTTTCTCTCAGGGCTTTGCATTTCCTATGGCCATGTGTCCTTCACAGGTGAAGTTAACTTTGGCCACTCAGTCAAGGAGTTTCCCCGTTTCTCCACTAGATAATTACTGCCTCCCCTTATACCAATAAGCAGATTTTAGGGGGGCATCTCAAGGCCATGCAAATATCCTTCTCATCAGGGAAAAATGGGGGCATCTGCAATACTTTCAACAATAAAGATAATTTTTTAAAAAAATGTCCCTACATGTGGCATCCATTGCTGGTATTTGTCATATGCAATCTTTACCATTCTGCTTGTAAAATAATTTTTTTCCAATTCTAACACTACCTCCACATTTAACAGATGGCCTTCAGCAATCTGCTGTAATTCCTCTCATCAGGGTAGGAAACATTCAAACCTGTAGAGAATTTTTGTGAGTTTATTTGAGCCAAACTGTCAACAATTGCTGGAAAGCGAGATCTCAGTGGATTAAGAAAATGCTCTGGAAAAATGACAGCTCTGCACCTTATTTTATACATTACAATCAAAAGAGGAGACGTAAACAGGTTACATGAAATTCATTGGTGATAGATTAGGGAGACGGGAGGAAGCAAAGCGGGGAAACCTCTGGGATTGGACAGAAAGTAAAATGATAGACACACTTCTGTTACTTAGGTGGGTGCAGGACAGTTAACAGTCAACTGTTAACTCAGTAACGATAACAATGAGGGGATCTGTGGTCTCCTCAGAGTGGCGCCTGAGCTTTGAGGGGTCTGGGGGAAAAATTACTTTGACATTCCAATTGTATGTTATTGTAAATGCAAAAAGACAACAGACAGACTTAATTAAGGTAAAGACTGACTTTTCAGGGAAGATTCTAGCCTAGGACATGACTGCTTTTAGTTAAAAAGTTTTCATTTCAGACCATCCTATGCAGTTACTTTAAGTCTCTGAGTTTGCAAGGTCACCACGCAGGCCTCCCCTGAGCTTGTCAGGTTTAGCATGTGGCCCCTTTTCGTCCACACTCTACAATTTATCTGTCTGTCTATCACCCATTTTGACTCCTAAATTTCCATTTTAAATGGTTTAAAACTCATTACTTCACTTTATTTGATTCTCAGTGTGTCCTATATTTGACTTGTGGAAACCCCTTCTGTGTCCTTATAAGATGCTTCCATCATTTCTTTAACACACCGTATTTCTAACATGTTACAAGGTGTCCCAAGCTCACCTTGTAGCCCCCTGCCCGGCCTGTAACCAGCCACTTCTCTGTTTGGCCCGGTGCATTTCAACGGGAATGGTGTTGGAGACCAAGACCGGCACACTGGCTGTGCTCATTGCTACTGGGAGCGCTTTGTTTCTCGGCTCCGCCACAGAGGCAGGAAACGCTGCGCATTGCTCACGTGAGCATGCAGTGCGTGGAGATGTGCACAGAGCACACATGTGCAAGTCCCGCCATGTACATGTTTTAGAAGCCCTGAGTCCACCTCAACATCTTCAATTCTAATTCACCTCCTATCTCATATTTGTATGTTACTTCTTTTATAGGGAGAAACTTGGCTCCCAACAACCTCAACATATTTACTTATTTGCTCAGTTTTATATCACATCTAAAATGGCTCCAGAATTACACCTATAAATCTAAAATAAACAAACCTTCTCAGAAGTTCAGAGCATTGTGCTCTGAAGCCCCGAACGCACACACTGTCCCACCCTGTCCCAGATTAAAGGTGTGTGGGCAGAGTTTGTGGCCATTAGCTCCTAGGGTTAGCTCTGTTTCTGTTTCTTTCTTTACCCCTTCACTATGTTTATGGGAAATTGGGGTGTCCTCTTTCCTACTGGATGCTGGGGGTGGGGTCCTTACTATATCTCAATAAAAATAATTCTCTGAGACTCACACAAGAGGACGAGTGATTTTTATTTGCCTGCAATTACATCTCTGTGTTTCTAAAGTCTCATTTCAGTCATTGAAGAAGTGCAGCTGGGGTTTCAGTGGAGCTAGAAGCAAAGCCAGTGCCCAGAGTTTCTGCTCCACGTTGCAGCCGGGTGGGTCCAGTTCAGCATCAGGCTACTTACAGCCCATTAGTCCACTGTGTGGGCCCACGTGGCGTGGGCCATGTAGGCGAATACAGGGGAGCCAAGGGAGTGTACCTGCTGCAGGCGCAGCCAAGAGCAACCAAGAGAGCAAACTCTTTGTTTAGGGGATTAAATATTCCACATTTCCACGTGCTTGCAGTGGCCACGCCCACTCTTCCCCACCACCTCTCTCCCGGGGTGTGACTGGCAGCAAGCACCTCCCTTAGCCATGCCGCTTCCCTGGGCATGTGCCTGCCTTCCCTACGTTCAGTCCCCTGGGGAGGGTAAGGCTGTAGCTTCCTGGCGAAGCCCCCCAAATGACATGCCTATGATATGTGGCCTTCCCTTGATTCTTTCTTACTATTAATAATTGGCTAATTACAACGCTATCAATTTGAAATATAAATTCATTTGTTTCAGTTTTAAGTTTAGTCTTCTTTACATTCTTATTGATTTTATTTAGTTTTTACAATGTGTAAACCTTTGAAAGGTTTTAAACCAAAACATGACAAAAGTTATACTAGCAACGTGTTCTTCTCTCTTCTATCCTTCAGCCCAGCCTTCTCCCTTCTGTCTTCTTGTAGGTAAAAAACCTTATTTTTAAATTTATTATTCCTATGTTTCTTCCACATAAATCTCTGCATCTAAGTCTTCTTCACCCCAAGTGGTAGAAGTACAAGAAAAACTCCTACCTTCTTCAAGCGCCTGACACCTCTAATCCTCAGAGCACCCCTGGAAGTAAGGTACTTTTTCCTCCTGAGATAAGGGGATCTTCTCCTGGAAAACTGCTCTTCATCTCGGAACAGAGAAGAGGAGAGGATCTGACACATCTTCAACATTTGGGGCTAGAGGGTCAGGAGACAGGGATGGACCAGGGCCTGGCTCTCTGTGACTGGAAACCCTGCAGACCAGCCATTCTGAGACCATGGGCATGCCTCAGAAAATGCTCTTATAGAAGAGTAAAAATTAGAGAAGGTGGGTCAACTAAAGAGCTAAAACTTTGGGAGTCAAGACCTCTGGTGGCCACCACCAGTGAGTACCCTGACACCATGGAAGAGAGACCCAAGCTCCAACAGCAACTGTGGACTCTCCAAGCCCCGTCTGCAGGGGATGGAGATGGCACCTGGCTGCCTGGCCAGGTGGTGACTTAGCAGGGATATGCGGCACTGTGTGAGCACCCAGACCGCCTGGGTTAGAGCGGGGCACTATGGTACAGGGCTTGGTGACCACATTACTTTTTCTGCAGGTGAGAATGACCAGAGTTGACTTCCAGGACTGAATGAATTCACTTGGACGCACTGAAGTCACCCGACCAGGAAGGACTGTAGGACAGGGAATGGCACTTTAAAAGCCAGCTGCATGGAAAACCCTGAATCATTTAACTATTGCAAAGAATGTGCTCATATTTTGTACCTCAGCCAGTGGGGGTTGTGCCAGCTTTATAGACGAGACAGCAGGCTCAGGAGGACTAGCAGCCTGGCGAGCATCGCACACTGAGAAAATGTTCTAAGTACTAGACTTAGAACCTTAAATTTCTAAATACAGAGTCCAGGCTCTGAGAACAGCACGAGGAAGTCGGGGGCCTGGCGTTCCACCTGCATAGCCCTCCCACTGCTCGCTTTCCCCGCCTGTCCGGTAAGGAGGTGGGTAGTTCTATGTTTAAACCACCTCCCAGTTTCAAAGGGAAGTTTGACCTTGTGAGTGTGTGTTGGGGGTGGGGAAGGAGTCATTTTCCACGGACACAGGTTATAAGCAAAACAGAAGAATCAACTCAGGTCATGGAAGTTCAGCCCAGGGAAGATGTAGGAAAGACACAGGTAAGCTGGGGTGTGGATATTGGGGGTTCCTGGTCCCACTGTCATGACCGGTAGAGGCAGAGGGAGGTGGAGGTGCTGGCAGAGCCCTGAGAGGGGACCCCAGTGGTTCTCGGGTTGAACCAAGTGAGTCAGGATGGGAACAAGAGATGACTGCTGAAAACCTCTTGGCATCTTTGTCTGGCTAGAAGCTTTTTATATACATTCACATTTAATTGTACCTTGTGAGGTAGACAGTAATTCCCATGTACCTGTGCGCAGATTGAGGGGTGAAGGCCTTGCCCACAGCACGTGGCTAGCCAAGGAGGGCAGCCAAGTGCAGCGCCAGCCTCCCTGCTGACCCAAAGGCCACCCTTTCTGCCCCGAGCTCGAGCCCTGTGCCCCAGCCCGAGGAGAGGGGTGGCGAGGGCCGGGCTGGGAAGAAGCCACATGACACATGCGCTCTGGCCTTGGAGATGTTACCGTGTGGAAGGAGCCCCTGCCTGCCTTCCTCTCCCAGTTTTGTGGGGAGTAAAACAGGACATTTGGTAATTAGTCTTTCAGATCCACAAGGCTGGTGTAGAAAGGCTGTCAGTACATTAAACAACTCTGCTTTTCGACGCATCCCCGAAGCGATAATGCACAGCTTTTATTAAGGCTCAGCTCCAAAGCCCTTGCCCTGCTTTGTGATGACGTTAGGCGTGTGAAACAGAATAATAATTGGACGTGTTTATCTCCTAATTTCTTTTATCTGAATCTGCCCAGCAGGACTGTCAGGAACTGCTCCCTAAGACAGGGCTCCTGTACAAACAAAGATAAAAGGAAAGGGGACGTTTACTATGTAGTTTCCACCTCATTTCAAGATGCTTGGAGGGGCCCCACAGCACATGCAATAGGACAGAAGCATAGAAATAAAGAGGTCGGGGAGGATGGGACCCTACAGTGTGGGAAACTGGGACTCGGAGGACAGCAGGTCCAGGGTGACAGTGTCCAAGCGGAGAAAGGTTTGTCAGTGGTTTGATGGCAAAAGATGAGGGGACAGGTGAGCATCGCAGACACAGTGAACAGAGCGAGACCTGCAGACCCCATGAAGGGAGCTGACTTCGGGGCAGGTTTATTGTATCGGCGAATGAGTGGTCACAGCAGGCTGGGGGTTTGGCCATGGGACGGGGAGACCGTCCAGAGCTCTCCAGAGGGCAGGAGAGCAGAGGTCAGCCACAGAGCAAGGTCTCCGGCAGGTGGGCTGTGGCCTCAGCCCTTTGACCTTTGACAGAGGTCGGAGCAAAGTGTGGAATCGATGCCTCGGAGATTAAAGGCAGGCACCACAAGCAGAGCCAGGGCTAACGAAGTCAGAGATCGAGCAAGGGCCCCCTAGGAGGCTTGGAAGTTAGGCCAGGAGACGGGATAGGGGAGGCAGGCCAGCCGCACATGGTGGCCGTCTTGTCACTGCGGCCACAAGAGCGAGTGAGCAGCACGGCCGTGCAGCCCAAGTCCAGGCTGCCCTGCCACCTCCCAGATCTGCAGTGACTCACGGCTGGCGTGGGCCTGCGGGGGCAGGAGCAGAGCAATCCTCACATTAAAATGAAACCAGCTATGTGGTTTGGTGTATGTAGTAAGTGGGCAACCTATAGCAAATACAGGGTGTAGCTAGCATGTGCCCGGGGCTGCACCAGGTTCCCGGGATATGGAGATCGACCGACAAGACCAGGCCCTGCCCTGTGTTGAGATGATTAAACCTGCGTGCAGGTCACTGTTTGCACAGCTGTGATGGCTGCTGTTTTGAGTTCACAGGGGAGGAAACCGTTACTTCTGCCATGGGGAGTCAGGGGAGCTGCAGGAGGAAATGTGACATTCAGGCTGGATCTTGAAAAATAACGAGGGATTTTTCTAGGAGCAGAGGAGAGAGTGAAGAAGGACACTTTAGACAGAAGAAACTGTGTATTCAAGGTATAGATTCCTGAAAGCACAGAAGTGTGATCACTAGGCTTGCCCATGGCAGGAAAACCCAACTAGACATTTACAAGGTAAAAAGAATTGACTGGAGTTGATATAGAACCGTGAGTTATCCAAAATAAGTCTATTAAATAAAGTTCATATTTTTAAAGTAGACTTTTCACAGTGTTTCTCATAGTTATTTATAGCTATTTAAAAAATACAAACATGTGGAGGAGATTCATTGTCAATCGCTGTGAGGACATTTCAGATTAAATATACTGAAGATCTTTCCTTACCTGCACCACTCCTCAGAGCTTTTAATACATTAATGTGCATTTTGGATTTCAGCGAGGGTGTGAAGCATGAAGCTATTCTTATGTTTACTAGAAGATGGAACAGTCCGTTTTTTCTCAGCCCAGGCACAAATGGGACATTCCAGGAAACTGTGGCTTAAACATTCTGGGTAATGGAAGAGTTTAAGGCTCATGTCACCCTTCATTTTACCTTGTGGCATCTGTCATAGGAGCTTTCATATGGTGTGGTGGTTGTTTCCAGCCCCGTCTCCCCCAAACCAGTGCCGTCCAGTGTGCTGAGCGCGTGCAGTGTTGCCAGGTCGGCTGAGATGCGTGTGAACGGCTAGGAGGTTACTAGGAGGCATGCCAGTGCCTTACGTTACGTTCCCACTGGGCAGCACTCCTTGAGTGAGGAGGTCTTATTTATCTATATATTCCTGATGCTTCACAGATTTCTTGACAAGTAGTAAGCATTTAATAAATGTTTATTAAATAGATAAAATAAGTGAATCTGTATACATTACATATTTGCTGCACTTAAAGTCTGATGCAAAATGCTGTTCCCTTATTTTCTCTCTAATCTTAAAAGCTGTTTCTACTTGTACATAAATGACCTTTTTGCTGATGTAAATGCCTCATTTGCATGTATGAAATCTATCCCCTAAATTGTTTCAACATATCCTGGAAGCCAGCCCTCCAGGCAATAACATTCTCCTGCAAAAGAACCCAGCATTCTGGGCGATGGCACCATTTGCTACGGCTGGGAAATCTGCATATGAGAATCCAACAGCTCGGGCGTCGACATGACTTTCTTCACCTCCTGCATTCGGCTTCTAGACTCACCTCTCTTTTTCTTTTTCCTCCTGCCCCCAAGGAAGCTTCTTTCTCCGGGGGGGGGGGGGGGGGGCACAGCAGTAACTCGCTACACTCAGAGTTCCAGACTTTCTGAAGCATTAATTCTCTCAAACCAGCTCCCTGTTGTTGTAATACCCACCCTCCCAGTGATGCCCTGATCCCCCGGTTCTAACTCCTCTCAAGGGCCTGTCTTCTTCCCTCCCCCTTCTCCCTACCTCGACACTCTTCCAGGTACCTGGATAAGACTCAGCATCTGTGAAGTGGAGGTAATCATCTGTGCCATGACTGCCCGGCACTTTGAAAGCTTGGTGAACCGGTGAAAGCGCGGAGCTGTGTGACCTGCCAGGTGGGCATAGGATGTGAGGCGCTCCCCTTACTCGGTGGGAGTGGAATGAAGCAGGACATCTTGCTACACTGTCCCGAAATTTACCAGCCTTCCTACTCCTTCAAAAAATGTGAACCTATCTCCATGTGCTTAGAGGTGAGCCATCTCGGCTGCTTGGTACTTTTACTGTTAGACTGATACTTTACTTACCATCCCAATTTCCTTCTTTTTTTCTTGACATGTGATTAGAACTCTGGAAGAGTAATTCTACAGTAATGAGTGACCTTTCCTCTCATATCGCTCAAAATATCTCACTGCCTTCATCACTATGCAATTGTAATGGTCTAACACAGAGAATTGTGCTTTGCCTTTAATTGGCTGTAAGTATTAGTATTAGAAATTTAATATACTTTTTCCCCCAGGAGATTCATTGGCTATGTGGATGTTAGTGAGATACTAAACTCAAAGCCATTTAGAACAGTGATTAAATGCTAAATTGTTGACTCAGATCAACTAAGGTTTTGTTGTAAACTGAGAAACTGGCCACATTTCATCCCACACCATCAAGAGGTGGTTTGAACCAGCGTTGGCCACCTGATGAGCTCTGGCAATGGATCATTAGCCATTTAATATAATCAGAGTCATAAGAGTAATTGCTGGTGAGACTTCTCTTCTGTTGGGGAACGTTGCAGGAACCAGCAAGTGAAGAAGCCTGGGAGCCTACTGAGGATGACAGATGTGTTGCCCCTGTGCCCCCATGTTTTAGCCACATGCGAGGCCCTCCTGGACCACGCAACCACTGGGCAACCCACCAGCACGCCACGGACACATAAGAAAGCCCCAAATCTGCCCAGGTAGCCAACAGGATGTGTAAAGAAAAGGTTATTGTTTTAAGTCACTATGTTTTGGGGTGGTGTGTATGCAGCAAAGGGAACCCACACAGAGCACTTACCTAGAAGTGAGGTGCTATCATTAAGAGCAAACTCTCACACACGTGCACTGACTTTGCAGCTGAGCAGCAGCAGAGACTGGAGAGCAGTGGGGAAGCGTTATCAAGGGGGCCAACTCTAGAGGAGCTGCGCAAACCAATGACATTTCATGCAATAAAGCAGTTTGCACAGCGGGTGCCTGGAGTAAACTGAGGAATAAAGCAAGTGACTTACTACTTTTTTTACGTGGTTGAGGAGTTCTCCAGACAGGATGTTGTAATGTCAGCCGCGTGCAGCCATGTGTGCTAAAGTAACAGAGGAACCAGCACTTGCTGGATCGGAAAATAAGACTGTTCTCAGGCCTAGTGCCCAGGTAGTAAAAATTTCCAGATGGCTCTTTCTAGGTTAAGAGGTCTCAGGGTTCTGTTTTGTCCCCTCCTTCTTCAGCACCCCACTCTGCCCTGGAATTACCTCAGTTTCCCTTCTCCATTCATTTTTTGCAGTCTCCAATCACTCCTCCTGCAAACCAACACCATCATCACCAGTATCATCAAAAACCTCATCAAGAAGTAACCTTCAAATGCATATATATATACCCAAGAGAAGCCACAGGGAGTAATTGGCAGACCACCCTGGAGGAAGGAGCCAAGAAAGAGTATAGGGAGGGTTCCCAAGGCCACCTGGAAAACAGACGTGAGAGTGGTGCCTTGGCACTAACAAAACAATGCCATGGTCACAGACACCATGTGGGAAGCGCCAAGGAAAGGATGCACATCTGTGGACCGCAGTGATCTACGAGGGCTTTCTGGAGGGGAGAAATTAGCTGAAATAATACCTTAAAAATCGGCATTATTGAAATGGCTATTCATCTTGTTCAATAATTATTTAATGAGTATCTGCTATGAGCCAGGGTTATACTCCAGAATGAGGGAAATAATAAGAAATAATGATATTAATAACAATGACTCACATCAGTGTTGCATTTTGTAATTCACCATCCAGCCGGGAATGACAATGTGACCTACTATCGGGGAGAGAAAATATGGGCTAGAAGGGGGTCGCTTGGACACCTCTGCAGCCCTAGGACTAAGCCGGCACCTACACCTGTGCTTTTACAGAAACCACTCTCCAAGGTGCATTCAAATGTCATCCCCAATTGGGGTCAAGAAAAAGTAAATCAAGAGAGACGTTAGGCAACCTGAGCAAGTGACAGAGCGTGTGCTGGCAGAGCTGGAAACTGAAGCAAGACCTGAGTTCCTCAAAGCCACTCCTCGAAGCGGGAGAGTCAGAAGGTACAGTCGGGGTTCACTTTGAAGAGAGCCCTGGGGAAGGAGGAGAGGAGTGGGGCTGAGGAGTGGGGGAAAGAGAGGGAGAGAGAGGACCGAGTCCAGAAGAAGGGTCCAGGCTGTTTTCTACAGAAGCCATGTACCCTCACCAGAGACCAGCTCCCTCCCTGGGGCTGGCTGGTTAGCACCTGGAGTACTTTCCCAGTCCAAAGATATTCTTTCCCATAATCACCAATTAGCATCTGTCATTTTCCTGGGTTAGTGGATGAGAATTGAGATTCTGGCAGGTTGGAGGTTTCACTAACACCCTGCAGTTAGTGGTGGTGATATTCAGAGCAGAACTAATAGCTCACACTTGGAACAGGTTTCCTCGCATGGGACCAGACGCTCCCAGGGCCCCTACAGTTTGATTTTCCTGTGCCAAGCCCTTTAACAAGCTCCTAGTAATAAATGTGGGGCGCCCTGGCCAGAGAGCCTAGCGCTTCATCCCTGAATAATCCAGCTGATTTCTTTTATTATTTGAAGAGTTTGTAAAAGGAGGGCTCATGTTCCCCCTGCCCTTAGGAGATTCTCTGAGCCGTCCTGCTCCTGTCACCACACTGACTCTCGGTGCCTCAGAAGTTGAGCCATGCCAGTTCCAGCCGGGACCCAGACTGGGAGGCAGCCAGACTATGGGTTTTCAGGGAAGGCAGTGCCCTTGGCCTTCTGCCCTGTGTTAGATGCAACCATTAGAGGGATGCCCCCAGCGGGCACACAGGCCCTCCTGCTTCTGGCACGCACAGCAGGGCACCTGGAAGGCTCCCTTGCACTGATTTGCTTTCCTGTGAGTCTCCTCCATGTAGCTGTGCATCCTCCCATGTCAAAGACTCTGTGATTTAATCCCTGGACCAAACCCTAGCCCAGGGCCCACCCGAGTACTAATGACCTGAGCCAGCACGTGCTCATTTGCTGTCCCGGCACCTGCTGTCCATTTTCCGGATCCTAGCACTTCACTGTCCTTGGGGGGATCAGCCCTTCCCTTCCTCCGCTCCTGCTATGGGGGGGCAGCAGCGTGGGCCCTGGACATGGGGGCGGGCTCCCTGGTCCAGAGGGATGCCACCCTGGGCATGCCACCCTGTTTGTGCTGAAGAGAATAAAAGCAGGGCCTTTCCACAGTTACCAGGACAGCAGCTCTCTTTCCACGGCAGCTCTGAACTTGGCAGGATATAAGGCTGAGCTCTCTGTGAACACGTCTGTCATTATATACAGAGGATCTCACCAATGAAGAAGAAAAATGAAGGAAAGAACTCTCGGCACCTGCGAGTGACAGAATCCGAATGGCATGGTTTAGCCTCTGGGTCCACCCCTTCCTGAAGCCATTACTCTTGACTCTTGGATGCACTAGACTCCCCTTCTTTCCAGCGTCTTTCTAGTATACAGAACAAACCCTCTCCAAACTTAGCAACATTCAAGACTCTTTCTGCTTCGTTCCCAAAATAGCCCAGTGAGGGAGGCCCGAAAGGGAGTGAGAGGCATAGGGCAGGACTGCAGCGAGGCCTCGCAGACGCCACAGGCTCCTGTGTTGGATAAAGGGAGCTGGGCAGCCACGTCCTGAGAGGAACCCTTCTGGGGGCTTAAACGTCTTGCTCCTGAAGTAGGACGCGGCGCTGAGGCTCTTAGAGATTCCCTCTCACTCCCCGCGGATGGGAGGGCTTCTCAGAATCTGGGAAAGACAGGAAAAAGCAAATGCTGCATTAATCAGCAGACAGAATGAAGACTCACCTGCCACCAGGCCTCCCTCCACAGTCCCCACGAGAGGAACCCTGATACCTCGGTCCCTGAAGCGCTCCCTGGCATCCTTTGGGGGCATGGAGCAAGTTCGAGCTTCATGCAAGACGAGAGAAAAGGGAACACTGTGTGGGTGCTCTGGCTAGTTCACCTCCAGGGCTGGCACGCTGCGGCTCCCGCCCTGAGAAAGGGATCGACCCCAGGAAACCTTTCTCCCTCCTCCAACACACACACACTCACACTCACACACACTCTCACACACACACACTCACGCACACTCACACACACAATCGCACTCTCACACACTCACACACACAATCACACTCTCACACACACTCACTCACACACTCACACACACAATCACACTCTCACACACACACACTCACGCACACTCACACACACAATCGCACTCTCACACACACTCACACACAATCACACTCTCACACACACTCACTCACACACTCACACACACTCATGCACACTCACGCACACAATCACTCTCACACACACTCACACACAATCACACTCTCACACACACACTCACACTTACTCACACACTCACACACACACTCATGCACACTCACGCACACAATCATACTCTCACATACACTCATACAGTCCCACACTCACACACATTCACACACTCACAGACACATTCACTCACACTCGCACACTCACACATATACCCACGCTCACATGCACTCACACACATGCACATCCACACACTCACACACATTCACACACACACACACACATTTACACATACACGCTCACACAAAATATTTTAAAATCTTAGACCCTTTCCCTCGATTTCTTCTTAGGCAATTAGCTTCACGGGAAGTTTCACTCCAAATGTTAGCCCCCGACCACTACAAACCTGTGGGTCATCCTGAGGCTCTCACAAGATCCTCACGCCCTCTGCACGTACACCCAGAGCACCGAGAGGCCAGGGTTTTCACGTATGCTGCACAGTACTCATCACACCACCGGCATGTTTCCTGCTGAGATATACATGTTCCTAACATTGAAGCGAATCCTAACAGCCTGGAAATGTGACGTGACCTCAGAAAATTTAAAATTTGTGATTTATTTTGAATTCTTAAGCCAACAACTTCATTTTCTCTGAAGACTATTTTTTAGAGTCCTGTCTTTTTTTTCATTTTGCAGGAACTCTAATTCCACCTTCTTCACTGATCTTGGTTTATTGTTGAAAATAAATGCCTTTCTTTAAAGTAACTCTCCACCTTTTGTGCTGTGCTTAGAAAGCGAAAGAAGAAAGGTAGCTATAAAGAAAACGATGGCTTTGGCTGGCAGGAGGTGGGAATGATTTGAAACCCTTTCATGCAGTTGAGAGGAAAACCTGTGGCCCTTTGCAGCTGAACGCCCGGCTCTGCACTGCACGTAATTGGAGCCGCGAGCATCGCAGGCAGCGGGAGGAGATGTCACTGACCGTCCTTCTTCCAGGGGAGGTGCTTGCCTCTCGCTTCCAAGGGCTTGGAAGGGACCCGCTCGGACGACAGCGATTTCCCCACTTTCTCTCATTTGTGTGTTCCGTTTTCTTATGCCCCCGGGAAAGGGAGCCTCAAATCAGAAAATGACACAGGGCAGCATTGCCGCTTCGTTGTCTTTACAGATGTCCATTCACAAAATACCCGAGGCCCCCCTGCACTCGTGACAGTGCTGCCCACAGCTGAGCCACGGCGCAGGCCGAGCAGCGGGAGCGGGGACGGTGCACAGCCCGGGCCTGAGGTGCGCCCGGCCAGGACAGGCGCTCTGACGGCCCCGAGTGAGGGTTACGGCGGGAGTCCACGAGCACTCGTGTTTCAGGTGGGTTATGAGAAGGGTGGTGTGAAGATGGGGTGCCTGGGCTCCATTCTGGTTTGCTTAGGATTGCCCAGCAAAATGCAAGATGCCCGGTGAGATGCGAATTTCAGATAACAATGAGTTGCATGGGATGTAATTATACTAAAACATTATGTGTGGTTATAAAAGTTACATGGCAAAACTGGCAACTCTAATTTTGCCATGTATTTGCTATATGACCTTAACTTCTCTGTGCTTTGATTTTCTCACTGGGATAATAATATCCCCCAATAGAGATAATAATAATAACACCTTATAGGATTGCGATGAAGGTTAAACGAGTTAATATTTCTAAAGTAGTGGTTGTTAACTCAACTAGAGCCACTGATGGGACTGTCAAAAATGGTTTGTACTGGATGAAAGCAAACCCCATTAACTTCAGTTCTTATGGAGGGACAGGCAGAAAGTGGGGCTAGAAAGATTCTTGAGTCTGTCTGAGGCTTTGTCCTTTTAGGGGTGAAAAAGAGTGTAAATAGAGAGGAAAGAGCAGAGGTGTTCTTAGATACGATGGTGCCCACGGTCATTTGGTCCCCAGGGCTGCACAGCGCCCCGTAAACCTGCAGAACCTGAAGTGGCTGGAGCTGCGAGGACCACGCACAGCATCCCAGCCCCTCTAATCTGCTGTGCGAGCACTGTGGCACGAGTCACACATTGCTTTTCCCGAGCTACGCCGTCTAACTAGTGCCACGGCTCAGCCCTTTCCCTGGGAGCGGGCGAGGTACACGTGGATAGTTGGGGGGCAGGTGCACTGCTGTGTGGAGGCGCATTGTAGGACCATAGCCAAGAAGAACAACCACCTGTCAAAAGCCAGAGACAGGAGGACGGGCAGCTGCCCGGAGCCGGGAGAGCACCCCAAGCCGGTGCGCACCCGCGGCTGGCGTCCTGAGTGCTGGCCCAGATGGCGAGCTCGGGGGCTTTGCTCTGCTCACCACGGGGCTGACAGAAGCCAGCAGGCCCCGCGTCTCATCCGCATTACTGACCAACAGGCGGCCAGCCTTTGTATTGGTTATTTTGCATTTACATTTCCATTACTTTCTGTGGGGACTGTGCTCTTCCTCCCTCCCCCCCTTTGCTCCTTTGCCAGCGTCTATCAATCCCGAGACATAGGGGCGCCCTCAGACACATTCTCCCCTTTGACCACGGCCCTCTCATTCGCACTCTGCACTCTCCATCCCCACTCTCCATCCGTGGGTGTGACCAGGTGGGGCCTCTCGGGCCCTTGTGAAGGTCTCGAGGGTCCTGCACTTAACAGCTTTCTCTGGGCCTCACTGGGTTGGTCACCAATTGCCACCTCTCAGGCCTGAACCATTTGGTTCTCCTGAGCCCAACAAGCATTGAGTGAGCATCTACCACAAGCCTGGCGCAGTGGCCAACGCGCAGGACATCACGTGATGCCTACTGAACACTGACAATGCGCTAAGCCTGTAAAGTCCTTTTATACACATCATTCCATTTTCTTACCAAAAATTTCCTCGGTAGGTATAATTATTAATCCTGTTTTACCGAGCCCTGTCGCACAGGAGCTCAGAACTCAAGAGGAGGCTCCTAATTACAATACAGTGTGAATGTTTAGTCAAAAGAGTGCCTTAGTCCCACTTAGTTGGCAGGCACTCTGCTGGGTTCCGGAGGCTGGGACTAGATAAGCCTGGCACGCGCAGTCCCTCAGGGGGTCAGCGGCAAGCAGGGACCACAAGCACAACTGTGTAGCCCCTCACCATTTGTGAGAGGACATGAGAAGTTACGAGTGTCCTGCCTCGCTTGGGGGTAACCTTTCTGGAACAAGTATGCTCCAGTTCTTAATCACAGACACCAAAATTTAGCAGCTTAAAACAACGCTGTATCGTTTGAGGATTTATAGACTCGGTGAGGTTGTTCTCACCTGGAACTTCTCTGCGTGTTGCTGTTAGACGTTGCTCAGCGCTGAAGATAACTGAGGCCCTGACAGGCTCAACGCTGAGATGGCTCCCTCACTCACGGACCCAGCCCCTTGGCTGGCGGCGGAACAGCCAGGCCCGGCCACAATCTCCACCTTCATGTGATTTTTCCATGTGCTTAACTTGGGTGCCTTCACAGCATGGTGGGCTCAGAGACTCAAACATCTTACATGGTGTCTGACTTCCTGCAGCGCCAGTGTGCCGGGAGATCGCTGAGGAAAGCACAGGGTTTCCTTCAGCCCGGCCTCAGAGCCACCCAAAGTATCTATGCCACATCCCACTGGTTATAAGTGCATCCCAGGCCAACTCGAATTCAAGGGGAGCAGCCATGCATTCAAAAGGCATGAACACAGGGCAGCTGGCTTATTGGGGGTCCATGGAAACTAGTTACCACAGTGAGGGTGGGGGGCAAAGATATATGTATGTGGTAACAGAAGAACTGATGAGGGCCTAAAGTAATTATAGTAAAAGTTGTTACTGACTAAAGACCTACTCATTAGACAACAGATACTTCATACATGTTTACAGACCAATATGTTGTATATATAGTTTAAAATAATATATTCCTAATTATAACCACCTTACAAAGTGGTCATCACAACTTTTGTTTTAAAAAGTGGGGATTCTGATTCAGAGAACGTCAGTAACTGTGCTCAGGCCACATTTCCTTGCACTGATCACACCAGGATTTGTAAAAAGGTGAGGCTGACTCTTGAGCTGCATTCCGAGGTCACTTCTGCTGAGCTAATCACCGGAGTTCATAAAGAAGGTGATGTCTTAACAGTGTCTTAAAAACACATAGGAGTCTCCCCGACAAATGAGAAGAAAAGAAATTATGAACAGGAAAAGCATATACAAGGTATTCTTGGGTTGAAAGCCTGCGCCCTGCTCAGTATTTGCTAAAGAGCAGGACACAGATACAGAAGCTTGGGACGCACAGACAGGCAAGGAGGTCACGGGGGGCCATGTGCACCGAGGCAGGGAGCTTTCTCCTGTAGCCATGGGGAGCCACAGAATCGCTTCCAGCAGGTGAGAAGCATAGCCTGGCCCTGGCTCTCCTAGAGAAGCATGAGGATCTAGGTCCCACGGGAATCCATGTCCTTTACCCAGCACACAGAGGGACAAACCGCTGTGGCCGGGTGCACAGACTGACCTCCTAGGTGACAGGAAACGTACTTAGTCATGGCTACCTCTTCGATTCTTAGCACGGAGCCTGCCACACATTGGCGCCCAGTGAATGAGGAGGGGTGGGCAGATGGGCTGATAGATGTTTTAAATAAGCACAATGCACCATAACTTGCAGCACTTGAAAAAGAAACCTGCAGGCCAAATTTGGCATTGTCCTTCCCTGTGGGGCTACCCAGAACAATCAGCTGCCTCTGCGTGGCGTGCCCTCGGAGCTCCCGGCCCGCAGCTCCACGCAGCCACCGCCCTTCTGCTTCATGGAGCCAGCTGGCCGGCGCCCGAGCCAGCAGCCTGATGTTCGCGGCCCCTCCTTCCCTCTCCGGGTGCACAGCCGTGGCGGTGATCGCATCCGCCACCTCTTTACCTGGGGCCGTGACCCCCAGGTGACTTTTCTCAAGTTGATGGCCCCAAACCTGGGCGTGCCTCCATCGCCGCTAGTGGAGGGCCCGACTCACCGTCCGGATGGGAGCTCATCGCCTCCCCCTGATGCCCGCCTCCTCCCACAGCGGGCTCGTCACAGCTGAGCCAGTGACACACCATCGGCGCGTCAGACACCGAGCGCCAGCCGGGGCTCTTCCCTTCACTCACCCGCACATGAAACGGTCGCTGAGCCCAGAAGGCCTGCTCTTGGGGAGCTCTCGCAGGTGCCCCTCCTGCCGTGATGCTGGGGGCCCCCTGTCCGACCCCATCACCTTGCAGCTGTCTCAACTAACTTCTCTACTCCAGGCTCAACTCCCATGGTTTATGTCCAAACTATATCCCCAAACACCCTTCTAGAGGGCAGACTCTATCACGTCACTCTGAGATGCAAAAGTTCAATATAGTCAAGAAGTTCAAACCCCAGAGCATAATTCTGTGACACGTTTTCTGCCTCTTACTTGTGTCCCATTGCCCACCATCCTCCCTACATGAACCTGTTGGCTTGGGTCACCTGGGCGTCCTCAGACACCCCCCACCTCAGCTCCAATCCGTCCTGCCTTTGAGCCTCTGTCACTCTGTTCCCTTATTCTTGTCACCTCTCAAATTCTGGGTGAGTGCTTACCCCTCCCGAGAACGCCTGAGCTGTGGGAATCAGCACTGCCGCACCGCCCTGCACCAATTCGCAATATTACCAACCTTCCAGTCACTTCGAGGCGGCTTCTACTGCTCATTTGCCTTCCAGAGCCATCCTGAGGAATAAAGAAAAACAGTCAAAAAGAATTACTCATCATAAAATCTATACCTGAAACCTATATGATCCTGTTAACCATTGTCACCCCAATAAATTTAATGAAAAGAAATAAATAAGAATTCCTCTCCCCACCTGTTCCTTCACCCTACAGTGCTTATCCCGTTCACTTACCTGCCCTTATGGAAGGATACCTGTGACTTACACTCTGTCCCTGGGTGTATTAACCTCTCCTGTAAGCAAGTTTAGTGTACTCGGGGAACAGGGACACGAGAGGGGCCCAGAGAAGGGTATAAAATGCAAGGTTTGGCAATATCACAGGTTGGTTTAGGGCCACCCCTAATGCTTTCTCACCTTTTAAATCCCTCATCCCTCAGTCCACAGCTGAGCTTGCTTTGAATGCCAGGGTGCTCTAGACTGTCAAATAAAAACAACTAAACTGCAAACCACAGACATTCTGTGCACAAGGTGAAACGTTCCAGTCACAGAATGTTCCAGCCACTGGAAGTTTGTACAGAGACCCCCACTGACCTTTCACCAGTGCCCAGGTGGCCGCATTTCCTGCCCCCTGTCCAAGGTCATTTCTGTTTCAAATGCCATCTAGGGAGAGGGATCTTAGGGAGCTAGAATTGGGTAAAGGTAGATTACATCTCTCCGGCACTCCATCAGGCACCGCTTTGTGTAGTATCTCATTTAAGCCTCTCTCAATTTGAAATATTATTTCCTGCTATTATTCGCTTGACCCCAAGGCTCAGAAGGCTGCGATGTGCTCGTGTCGCGTGACTAGTACCCGAGGGAGGCCTCCAGGAGCCAAGCTCATTCTGCCCCAGCAGCCGCGCTCCCCTGGCTTGCCCCCGGACCACAGTGGCCACAGCAGCCACGTCAGCCCTCCACGCCCTCTCCCACACTCACTCTCCCCCAGCCTCAGCCACGAGGCCACAGGCACTTTCTGTTATTCGCAGGCCTCGCTGGGAGCGATTTGCAGGAAAACACCTCGAGTGAGCTTGACAAGGCCCGCGGCGGCGTTTGCCCTCTCGCCTTGCTTTGTCTTTTGACAGCGGATATTCTTCCAAGCCCCACTTTACTGCTGGTATTAAAAACATCCTGTTTCTAGGAAATGACTCCTTAGGGCTCTCCAGATGCACCAGAAGCTGCTCCTCCAGCGGGGGGCTTCCCTCTGTGCGGTCAGCAGGGAGGCAGGGCTGGGGGGCAGCGGGAACCCCGCCGAGCAGCAGCGGGGAGCCGGGCTGGTCACCCCTGGGCGGCCACCGGGGGGAAATGCCAGGGTTACAGAGGCAGAGATGTGGGCACTATTCTAGAAAAACGTGGACAAATGTTCTGGGGACCCAGTGAAGCTGCTATTTCTAATCGTCCAAATAAGTAAATAAAACCATGAATTCATAAATTTGCTTTAATTAGGCAGTGAGTTGAAAAAGACATCATCAGTCGGTATTTAAGTGACCCATTTTAGCTATTTTTCTTCTATGTGCATGTCTCACTCTTAGAAATTGGAGGCGGCTTGTGAGGATACAAAGTATAAAATCACAAAATGCAAATTTAAAAAGGACCGAGAATTATTCATGTCACACAGGGACACACACTACATATTAACTTGAGCGAACAAATGAGGGTCAACCAGAAGGCGCTGGCGGTGTGGCCGGGAGGGTCCCAAAGCCAGAGAAGCCGGGCACAGGACACCACTCATCGCTGTTACCTAGGGACCAGGATGGCTCCACCTTTAGGAAGGTCAGTGTGGAAAGAGACACGACCCCGCGTGCTAGCCGACCCTGCCAGCCACCAGCCTGCGTGTGTCCTCTGCGTGTCACTCTCCACAGCTGGCACAGGCTTCTGGGAGCTCCCGGCAGGAGGAACTGCCCCCGTCCTCACCGCCCCATCAGGGTGGCCCACGTCAGCCTGGCCAACATTTGCGGAGTGAACAGTCTCCAGCCGCTTTACGGGCAAACCTTCGGACTTACCTATTTCCCAGATTTACCTTTTGCTTCTCCCAGTGATGCTGCGCAGGGAGTCTCGGGTGGTCCACACTGCAGGCAGGTGGGGACATGGCCACCGGCTGTCACAGGACTTGCCCCGGAGACGGTCCCTCCCGAATGGCGTGTGTGTGCCGCTCTTCCTCTTGAGCTGACATTTCCAAAGGGATGTGGTAAAAGGCACGGGGACACAGACTCGGATCACAAAGTGCTTCTCTGGGATGATGGAAAGAAAACTCCTGGGAAAAACTAACCTTTTATTGGGGTCCCCTGAGGACCCAATTCCTTTAAGAATATTCTCTGTACCCACCAGCTGAATCACTTGCTGAGACAGGCTGAATGGAATTACAGGGACATCTAATGCCCACTAGCATTAATTCCATCCTTGTTTTGGGGGGAACACACCTCATTCAGTGGGATTTCACCTTACATGTGGGTAAGAGCTAATCCTAGGGAGAAATACCTTATTCTGTAGAATAGACGAATAAATGTATAAGAAAATCATCTAAGCATAACACCTCCCCCCATAGTCTCTGATTACAAATTCTAGATTCAAATGCAGAAATAATTTCTTCTAAGAAAGCTTGTGGTCTGGAGACCACATTTATGCATACAAACAACTTCTTGATAGATACACATCAAAGGGGAAAAACATTTTATAATAAATCATTAACAATACTCAAAGCTAGCTGTTTATGAATGCAAAAGAGCTGGGCTTTTTTTTTTATATTTGCAAGAAATGCTTAGCAATCTAAAAAGGGAGTGAAAAAAACAAGGTTTTCAATTCAGCTAAGCAAAATATGTCGGATGATATATTTCCCCAGATAATTCCCAAATGCCTTCCTTAGTCTCCCAAGCAAAGAGCAGGATGTTCCATCCGATGGTAGACCAGTACTCCATTAGGAACCAATTAAGATGAGATGCTCCTTGGAAGTGAATGCAGGCAAAATACACACACACACACACACACACACACATTCAAATATACATTCTCACAGGCATGCACATGTTCTCACCTTGCAATAATATGAGGAGAATCTGAGCATTAAGATATAACACAAGCTGCAAGGGAATGTAAAACCAATCCATTCTCTTGTAAACTCTGGAGGGACCTTTTCTGCGGGCACCCTCTGTGGGCAATGCTAAATGCTAAATGTATGAAGAAAGATATCTCGAATGTGGCAAAGCTGTGAAACTGTGGCAAAGCCAGGAAGTCTGCGGAGGAGCGGGAGGGCTGGGAAGGGAGCTGTGGGTTCAGATGGAACAGGTGGGAAGGTCTGCCCGCCGTGAGGGTCTGCAGGCTGGTGTCAGGCAGATGCGGGTCCAGGAAGGTGGAGGCCTGTGACCTAGGTTTCGGTGAGTATCAGACGCAAAAAGATTGGAACTTCAAGGACAATATTTGACATGTAAAGTTATATGCACTCGAAGTTATGTAGTAGGTCATACATGATAAAATGTTTTTACTCACTACCACACACACACATTTACATATACACACAAATATATAAATATATGCATATACATGTATTTAATAACATTATTAGAACACACTTTTTGTAGAAAGTTTGTAAGTACTGAACAATAAAAAAATGAAAAATTAAAATTCCCTGTCATTTCAAGAGATCTCCCAGTAGCATTTTGCTGTATTTTGGGGGATGCTTCTTTGTCTATGTAGTTAGAAAACAGGAAAATAGATAAAAAATATATAAGTCTGACAGGGAGATAACCCATTAGGAGGAAATAATTTAAAGGGTTGGAAATATAGATTTATAATATATACTATAAATGTACACACATGTATATTAACATATACATTAGAAACCATGCTATATCCTATGCCATTAAATATTCTTAAGAATAAAACTCTTAAGGATTGATGGTACATCTACATGTGAATGTAACTTATTTATTTCCTATCCTATTGTGGATCATTGTTCTTGTTTCTATTTTGTCTATGATGTATAATATTTAACAAACATCTTCATACAAAATAGCTTTCCTGGTATTTATCATTTGATAGGTATTTATCTGAATTAAACAAAAACACTAATTTGAAAAGATATATGCACCCCTATGCTTAATGCAGCATTACTAGCAGCAGCCAAAGATCTGGAAGTGACCTAAGTGTTCATTGATAGACGAGTGGATAAAGAAGAGGTGGTGCCTATCTACACTGGAATATTACTCAGCAGTAAAAAAGAATGAAATCTTGTCATTTGTGACAACATGGATGAACCTAAGTGAAGTAAGTCAGACATGAAAAGACAAACAGTATGATTTCACTTGTATGTGGAACATAAAACAAAACTAACAAACAAAACAAAGTAAAAACAGACTCATGGAAACGAAGATGAAACTGATGGTTGCCCGAGGGGAGGGGCGCGGAGGGCCGGGTGTGCAGGTGGAGAGGAACATATTCAATGATACTGTGATGTGTACATGCTGACAAATGGCTTCTAGACTTAGCTGGCGATCACAGCATAAGGTATATAGATGTTGACTCACTGAAACTAGTATAATATAATACTGTATACCAACTGTACTTAAATAAAACATAATAAGGGCTCCAGTTGCATATCATTTAGATTGAATTCCCGCACCTCTGTCACTCTCTGACTTTCAGCAATTCAACTAGATAATCTGTGCCTCGGCCTCTTCATTTGTAAAATGGTTATAATAATAGTGCTTATTTCACAGGAGAGCTGTAAAGATTAACGTATTAGCACTGTGAAAGGCATAGCGCCCCGCCCGGCCCGCGGCAGCCGCAGCGAGTGCTCGCCCGGTTAGCCGCCTGCGTACTGCGCGCGGGCGCACACCTGGGCATCCTTTGCACGGCTGGGACGCCCATCGGGTGACCTCCTCAGAGCCTCGTGACGCCAGCATGGCAGATTAGGGTTCCCACGGGGAGGGGAGGTAAATGACACTCAGAAGGGCGAAGTACCTTGCAGTTCAGTGATAGTCTCGAGCTTGAAACACGGGACTCCTGGGCTGGGCTTCCTACAATCGCAGGCAAGATTCTGGGGAACAACCGGTGCAAAGAAACCCAATAGGAATGTTGTGAAACAGATATATACACTATATATATAATAGGATGATATAAGTATATATAAAGCATCCCATTTGACTCTATTTGACTATGTCAGAGAACTGCAAAGTTAGGGAATGTTACCTTCAAGACGGGAGAGAGAGGTCAAGGCAGCAAGCTCAACATGTGGCACCACTTTCCCTGAGTGACCGTCAGTTCCAAGGCTGAGACGCCGAACGGGGGATTCATCAGGGCACCTAACCTACCAAGAAAAAGTGTACCTGGTACAGGGAACAGGCTTTGATTAGGGGTGGGAAAAGGACCACATCTTTGGAATAAGAAAGAATTAGAAATACACAAGACTTCACAGAGAATAACCCTAACTTTTAATCATTTTAGTCCCTAATTATATTAATGCATTCTGTCCTCAGCCTAGCTACTTGCCAGGACAAATATCGATCTTCTATGAGTAAATATAACATTATTCAGAGCTTCAAATTATCTCTAGACATTTCAAATATAAGGTCCAGTCTTAAAACAAAAATTATTATGTGTATAAAAATATATAATTTGATAAAGGGGAAAAAAATCAGATGATAGAAACCAGAAAATCAGTATACTGAAGGGTTACTTGAGGAGATAGTGGCTGAGAATATTAGAAAACTGACAAAATACATCAAGCCTCAGATTAAGAAACACAAATGTTATGGGCTGAATGTGTTGGCCCTCAAAATTAATATGTGGAGCCACTAAGCCCCAGTGCAATGGTATTTGGAGACGGGGCTTTGGAAGGTGACTAAGTTTAGAGGAGGGCATGAGGGTGGAGCTCCCGTGATGCGGTTAGTGCCCTTGTAGGAGGAAGGTACACCAGAGCTTCCTGTCTCCGTCCTGTGAGGGTGCAGCAAGGAAACAGCTGTCTGGGAGCCAGGAAGACAGCTTGCACCAGCTAGGACTCTGCCAGCGCCTGACCCTGCACTCCCCAGCCTCTACAACAGTGAAAAATAAATGTGTGTTGTTCACACACCCAGTCTATAGTGTTGTGCTACAGAAGGCCAAACAGACTAAGACAATAAAGAAAGCCCAAATCTAAGACTCTCATAATAATGCTACTGAAAACCAAAAGCTAAGAGCAAAAGACATATGGCCTTCAAAGAATGACAATAAAACTGGAAGCTAATTTCTTCATAGAGGATAGGAGAGCCAGAAAACGATGGAACATGCGACTATGTTTAAATGTTTAGTGATTGGGGTGAAAAACATGCCGAATAGGAATTCTGTACCAAGCAAAGTATCCTTGGGGAAACGTTGAAATAAAGGCATTTTTACCAAACATTAGAAAAAGAGTTTACTGTGATTATATGCACACTAAAGGAAGTTCTTCAGGCCAAATGAAAATTATGTCTGTTTAAAGTTCAGATATGCAGGAAAGATGGAGAACTGGTAAATAGGTAGCTAAATCTAAATAAATAATGACAGTATATAACAATGATAATAATTAAAAATAGGCAGAATATTAAAATACACTAAAATAATCTTACCAAAAGTGAAAGAGAGTTCATGAGGTTAAAGTGCAAGACTTACGTTATCAACAAAGAGGTTATAAAAAGCTAGTCAACATCATATTTTAAGTGTTAAGGGTGCATGTTGTAAGATATAGAGTAGCCACTCCAAGGGCTTGATCTCAGTGATGGGCTTTCCACTGCAGGTAAGATCATGGGTTTCAGAGCCTGAGTCAGAGACAGGGTTGAAATTCCAGGTACAAGAGGCAACTAGGAGTCCTTGAGTCTACAAGAGACTGAAAACAATTTACCTCTCAGCAGCTTATCCTGAACTTTCCCTGCATTTACTGACAAGTGTGAATGCAAATTCCAGCAGCACACGCCACCCTCTGCCCCTGCAAACCAAGCGGGTACAGGGGACTGTCGATGGGAATGCCAGCTCCGGACATGAGCCCAAAAGCAGAAATCATCTAACATCAGAAGAAAGTCAAATGTTTGAATAAATGAAAATGGACTCAACAAACAAGAGAACTTAATCCATGTCAACAAAGTAAATAGAGAAAACTGAACAAGATAATATCCTCAGCACGATAGGAAGATTAATCACAACCAAAAAGCCTGGCAGAGAACCTGAAAAAGTAAATTATGTTTACTACACAAAAGTAATAGCTGGGATAAAGAGTGGAATAAACAGAGCTGAAAGCAAGCGCAGAGCTGGATACCTGAGAGACACTCCCTGATTGCAATACAAATGAGAAATATGTAAAGCAACCCAACAAAACAAAAATAAGACAGAAGTTTCACCACCCACCTAAAAGAAGATTAAAGGGAATAAAGAGGAAAAGTTACTAATGAAAGAAATGCTAAGAGTGTTCCACAGCTGACAGTATGTGGAAAACTAGGAAAACTTTTCCATTAAAAAACATGCAAAACTCAATGATAAAATATAATACAAATAATTAAAGTGGTTACCTAACATTGCAAAAGTGACAGGAAAACAGTTTTGCCAGTCCAAGCAGGGAGCTAGAGCCTGTGCGCTGGGGCTGCCCTGGGCTCACGCATTTTCTGTAACATGGACGTTGGTTTGAAGGCCACGCAGGAGAAAGGCCTTGGGGTGGCACAAGATGCAATTCGGCGACTGGGACTCCAGCATCAGCATGTGCCCCGCAAAATGGCTTTAAATGCAATGAAGGGTGGACCACAGAAACCTCATCCCTTGAAAATGGAAACATTAAAAAAAATATTAAAGTCTGATCCATGTCAGACTGGACTGGAGGTGGGAAAAAAGTCTCCTCTGAGCTTTCAAAATCAAACATGGAGTGAGAGGTACAACTTCACATTCTTACATGATTGGTCAAAGTCTCACAAATGAAGAGAACATAGTGAAAGAAGCCCTTGACTGGCACAAGTCTGGGGCAACCAGCAGAGCAAAACAACCCCTGTGCCATGGGCAGCCTTCACTGAATTTACCAAGTATACGTGTAGCCTGGAACCTGTGTGTGTGCACGTGCGTGTGAGCAGGTCACCGTGATTATACATCAGCAGAAACAGCTGACCAAGGTTTCAAATAGTAGAATCCTCAATTACAGAACATAAAACAAACATATTTAAAACAACTAAAGGAGATTTAAAAGTAAAATTCAAAAAGTGAGAAAGTAAAACAGGTGCCCCAAAACATCAGCTAAGTCCAGCTTCATACCAACCAGTGTGGGTTAGATTACAAAGAGTGCCCAAATCAAGTTTGGTGACACAGTGGCCCAACTGGACCCTTAAAAATTGTCGGTGGGATGTTATTTGACACAAACTAGACATACACCAATTCTATGACCGAGTATGAGTCTACCTTGCTTCTCGATACACCCCCTATAGCAAAGTGCAGAGTATTCACTGGATGGCCTGGACTGGAATCTTTATAGCATCACTATTTGTAACAGCTCCAGTCTGGAACAGACTAAATGCCTTTACCAGTAGAAGGAATAGATATATACCTAAGAATTCCCTACAGCAAGAAAAATAATAGAGTATTGCTAAGTGCAATGACATGATACATTTCATAACAAGAATACTGAGTGACAGACGATAGATTCAAAACAGTAGATATGGGGCTGCTCCCATTTGAAAGTGAAAGGGGCAACAGTTCTTGGTTGTGTTAGAAAGAAGGAGAGAGGTTGCCTCTGGGAAGGAGGCAAGTGATGCTTGGACCACAAGGAGTTGTCTGGAACACTGTTAATTACCCACTTTTAAAATGTGCTGCTGTTTTTAATTTGGGGTGGGTTTAATTTGTAAAAATGTACATTATATTTCAATTCAGGGGCTACCAGGAAGATTTGAAATCCACCTACATAGAGCTACTGCACAATAACAGACGAGGTAGGATAAAGAATAAACTGAAAACAAAAATAGGTGTGAAGATTTTATCTGGAGGCAAAGAGATGGAAAATGTGAAAGAGGTTGAGAGATATAGAACATAAAACAACAGCATCTGCCCAGCTAGTGTGGCTCAGCGGTTGAGCATCGACCTATGAACCAGGAGATCGGGGTTCGATTCCCAGGCAGGGCACATGCCCAGGTTGTGGGCTCCATCCCCAGCAGGGGGCGTGCAAGAGGCAGCCGATCAATGACTCTCATCACTGATGTTTCTCTCTCTCTCCCTCTCCCTTCCTCTCTGAAATCAATAAAAATATATATATTAAAAGAAAACAGCATCTGATAGATGTCTGAGTTCCAGAAGAAGAAAATAGAGAAAATAGAGAATGTACAATATTCAGAAGGATAATTAACTACCCAAATCATCAGACTCAGGAAAAACAACAAAGTCCAAGCAGAATAAATACAGTGACAGAAAAAAAGCAGAACACCAAGGGGAAAGAGACGATCTTTACAGCAACCGGACAGGAAAAAGAGATTAATAGGAAGGGATAAAGTCATATTGACAAAAGGCTTCTCATAAACAACAAAATCGAAAAGATAACTAAATTATACCATCGAAGTCCCTAGTGGAAATGACCATAAACACAGAACGTTGTATCCAGAGAAAGTACTAATAAGGACAAAGAAGTAAATAAAGGCAATTCCAAATAAACAAACACCCCAAGCAAAAGTCTAGAGATGCGCTATGGGGAAAAAGAAGAAAAAGACCTCAGGGACATTGCCAAGAAAATACTAAGGCATATTATTTGCTGATACAGGAAAGAATTTGGAAAAATTCACAATTTCCTGTAAAATATGATTTTTAAAAAATAACTAAAGGAAATTTAAAAATTAATAGCTCTGTAATAAAGGGATCATATATTCCATTTTGTTGATGTAAATTCTAGCCTGTGCCTATTGTCTCTGCATAACTATTAATAGTGATTTTTTTCACTTTTGAAAGTACACTAGTTTGGATAACAAATTTCATTGTCACAGACCTATAAATACTAAGGCTTTAGTGTCAATTATTAAGACACACTCAAAAATAACATCAAACACATAAAAGCTTTCACAAGAAAAAACACATAACATGCAACTAACGTGAGGTGATAACATAGATTACAAAACAAGACCTGCATGATAAAGGGTAATTATGAGTCACTTTTATTTTTTAATATGAATACAAATTGCCAAACAAAATATACCATATAGGATCCAGCACATTATTGCTAAAAAATGCAAGAGTGGTTTAACATTAGAAAATATGTTGAAATAGTTAACAAATTTTAAAAGGATTAATGTAAGGGTTTATATATGTGTAGAAAATGCATTCAATAAAATTTCTTAAATATTCATAATTAAAAACAAATAATGTTCACCAACTTAGGCATATAAGGACCACCACTAAGTATATCTATCAAATACTTATATTATAGCATTGTTTATATACAACATCATATTAGCAGTTCTAGCCAATATTCTGAGATATCTAGTTAGCTCAGTAGCTGGCTAAAAGAACACACTTTAGTGACCACACATACTGAGAAATACAGTCCTTTCAAAAATAGTTTGAAAGGGTCACTAGACAAATGAACAACTGTGGCCTTCAACAATCAAAACCAGCAAACCCAGGGAAAGGGAAGGATCTAGTTTCCTGAGTTACCACATTATAATATCCCAATGTCTAGTTTTCAACAACAAAAATGACAAGTCATGTAAAAAAGCAGGAAAACATGGCCCATTGACAAAATATACTTGAGGAAGCCAAGACCTAAACTTACTAGACTAATACTTTAAACCAACTGTCATAAAAATGTTCAAAGAGCTAAAGGAAATCATAGACAATAATTAAAGGAGGCTAGGAAAACAAAGTATAAATAAAATTATAATATTTATGGTATGGCAGTTATAAAAGGGAAACAAATAAAAATCTGTCTCTGGAATTTACAATGACTGAAACAAAAAAATCATAAATGGGGTCAGTAGAATGCTGGAGCAAAAAACCAAAGCAGTGAATTTGAATGCAGAGCAATATAATTATCCAGTCTGGAGAGCAAAAAGTAAAAAGAATGAAAAGAGCAAACAAAGCCTAAGGAGCCTGTGGAAGACCAGTAATAATGGATGGAAACTTTATGTATTTAGTGAAAGAAAGAAATTTACACATACAAAGAAGTTTCAAGTATATAAAATCAAAAAGATCGACACAGGCATATTTCAATAAAACTCTCAAAATTCAAAGACAAAGAGAGAATTCTGAAATCAGGAAAATCAGTCTCGGTAAGATTAACAGTGAATTGCTCTTCAGAAACCATAGAGGCAGTGGGCTAAGATACTGAAGGTGCTGGGGAAGAAGTGTCCCCCCCCCCCCAAAAAAAATGCAATGCAGTTCTAGTCCCTATCAAATTTCACTTATTTGCCGAGATTTTAAGATGCTGGTGTTTCCACTTTGACACGTGATTTTCCTCCCACTGGCAGAGCCCTTACACGCGCACGCACAGTTGTGCTCGGCCTCTCATGCTCACCTTCGCCAGGGAAGGGCAGGGCCAGGCGGCCGCCGCTCCGCAGCCTGGGACCAGGCCGCGTGGAACAGCCATCCGTGTCGCCTGGCAGGACGGCCGCCTGACGCAGTCGCTTCAGCCTCCACAGTCTCCCTGTAGGCCTGGGAAGAGGTTTGGATAGTGGAAGCTAATGAACAAAATAAACTAACAAACGAAGTAGAAACAGACCCATGGATACGGAGAACAGGCTGCCAGCTGCCAGGGGGGAGAGCGGCTGGGAGCTGGGCGAAAAGGGGAAGGGAGGAAGCAAAGAAAAAGCCTTATAAACACAGAAAGTGTGGTGAGCGCCGGAAGGGAGGGGGCGGGAGAGGTGGGAGACGGTAAGGGGGTAAATGGTGACGGAGGGAGGCTGGACTTGGGGTGGTGAGCACACAGTACAACATACAGATGATGTGTTATAGATTTATATACTTGAAACCTATATAATTTTATTGACTAATGTCACCCGAATAAATTTTTTTTAAAAAGAAGTACCTGGAAGCCAACTTCTTATCTTAATGATTTACTCAATGAGACAACATTTGCAAGGCCACCACTTAAGGCTGAACACACATTTGTAACTTAAAGCTCTGGCTGATGCTATCTTCCTTCCGCAAAGGATTTATTGTGAGTAGAGAGCCTTCGTTGAGTCTGGTTTGAGCTTGTTTAAAGGTGGATTTCAGCAGTTTCCTGAGAGCTGGCTTTTATCTTTATTCTTACTCTTAGAGTGCATTTCTACTCCTACACTAGAAGTTGGGGTGTACACCAGGGCACCTTCTCTTTGGCCGACCCAGAACTTCCATTTCTCTCCTCAGCCCAGAGAGACTTCCAAAAGCTCTGCTCGTGTCTCTGTTATTTCATCTATTGCTTTTCTCTTGCCTTCTTCACCCCTCTGCCTAAAGCTGAGTAAGTGTCCTAATAGGAAGGGTGGCAGGTGGTTTTGTACATCTCAAGGCACTTCCTCCTCTCTGGTATCTTGGTCTACCCTCAGCTGACTGACTTGAAGCCCAAGAGGCCACGTTTCGTTTCATAGCCTCAGGAAACTGCATGAGCCTCTGCGTTCTGCTTGGCTTTTGAGCCTCTGAGCCCCACGTCACTTATGAACTGTCAAATGCCCCCTGGGAAAATCCCTCCAGACCTGGACCCATCTCAGAGTGCTTTCCTTCTTTCTCGAATTCTGGCCTTTCAAGTTCTGGTTGACTTAGTAGTCCTCAAATACCTTCACAGAGATTTGATTTTGTATTTTTTACACTTTGTAGTTTTTCTTAGGATGAGCATTGGCCCATAACAAGCGCTCCGTACTAACTGGAGAAGGAAAATCCAAAGGTTATCTATGGACTCACGATATTGCAATAGTGGTTGGATTCTCCCAAATGCTGTATGAAAAGTCAGCCTCCTGTTTTGCTTAATACTGTGTGTTTTTCCATGTTTTCTCCCTGCCCATTTACCCAGATAAGTGTTGTCCTTCCTTCCTTTACATCCAGTCCGTGGTGATCAAGTGTTGTGATTCATTCTTGCTTATTGGAAAAGCCACTGTTTATTTGGGGTCTGGGCTAAAAACTACTCATTTTGAAGAAATATGGATATTATTGCACCATTAAATCTTCCCACATGCTATAAAAGCTAGCTGTAACTGTTTAATGATCACACTTTTAGAAACATAACAAGAGCAACTGTGCACTCCCTAACCCTAAGCCTTCCTAACTTACTGACTATAATGGATGGTTTGGGGCTCCAACCAGATCCCTACTTCAAATCCAAATAGTCACATCCCAGCTGCCAGGGTTATTGGATGCTGAAAATTCCCAGCTCTCTCTGTTACTGGGCATTGCCCTCAGCAACAGGGGACTGTATGTCCAAGGTTATGCCACTACCAAGGAAGCTGGTACAGGGAAACAAAGGACTGGTCCCTGTGAAGAGATGTCCCAACTGGAGAGCTTCCTGGGGCTTATCTGGGCCTTAGTTGAGACCACATTGCAGGTCAACTTTTCCCCCTGCGTAATTCTGACTTCTCACTTCATTCAAGGTTTACTTTCTGTGATCACAACTCAAAAAGTCTTTGTATGCCATTCGCATCTCAGAGTCTATATTCGGGGACCTACTCTTAACACACGGACCTAATGTTTGCTACAATCTGTGACTACTGTTCTTCCTGGTCCCCATACCAGCTTGGTGTCTCTAAAATGTCATCTTCAACCCTAGACAGATGGCATCTAACTGCCTAGATGTAGCCTGCCTGCTCAGGGGCAATTTGGGTCAAACCAGGAAAATGTTTAAGAAACGCTAGTAAGGAAATTATGATGTGCCCACGGAAACCAATTTTTAATCAGCTCAGCTCTGCAGTTTACAAGATAAACACTAGAGTGAACAACTGAGATTAGCTGAAGCTGAATGTCTATTTGCCAGCTTCAATAATGAGCTTATTATAAAAACAGGCACACAGGAGAATGTGAACTGAGAAGACAGTTCAGAATAGGCTCGTGAGAGTCTCCATCTTGCTGTCTCTAGTGACTTCTGGGCTCAAAGAACACTAATTATCATTGGTTTGATTTACTCCTACCTTCTGGAAATCATGAGGTTAGGGCAAACCACTGGAGGAAAATGTAGAGCAAGATCTCACTGCAGAGAAAATTCAAAATTAAAAGGTAACCAAAATACTAATAATTAACCAGATGACTAAAGATAGCTATAAGTCTCAGTTATTTGGTATCTTATAATGCTGATAAAGAGCAATTGGTTTTTATTGATTCTGTGCAAGCAATTTGAACAGAAGGAAAGTTAAATTCATTACAAACTCTTTGTTGGAAATCTCTGCACATATTGATGGATGGTAGATTTGGGAAGCAGTCAATACTGCTGTAGACACAGGATTTACCTTTAACCAGCTTGTAAAATGTCCTTTTACGCTAAATGCCAAGTGGCCTATGCTGCACAACCTGCTTCACTTGCTCGCAGTGTTTCTCTTTTTAAAAGTCTGGCATTCAGTACAAACACTTTTAAATTATATTCTGATAGAAGCTTAAATTATATTACCTTAAAGCCCTGACACATTCAATCTTTTGCTGAAAGCTACACTATAAAATGTTCAGTATTATTTATAATTAATCAGAAAAACTAGTATCTTATCAAACTCTCCTAAGAGAAACTAATAGAATTTGGAGGTAGTGAAGGTGAGCGGTGTAAGAAGCTTTTACAATGGAGACCTGTGGAAGTCATGCAGATGTATTTGAATGGTATTATCCCTCACTAGAGTGAAGATAAGGACTGTCTTGTCTCCCACTTAGACTAGTGCTTTGTACATAGCAAGGACTCAATACGTATTGATTGGATTAATAAAAGAAAGGCTGAATGGAGCTGTGTGATTAATTTCTCCTAGCAGTGAAAGAGAAAAGATGCATTAGATTTACGGTAAAAAGTAGAAATTAAAATTTTCATGGGAAAGCCGTAGACTTTTATATGTTCAATATTCTGTCCATGACACTAAACACCACTACAAAATAAAATTCATAAGGATTCCTGTGCTTAGTAAGCTGATAATAGTGTTGATAGTGAAAGATTACTTATGGGACGTATTCTGACAACCCTGGCTTACAACAGCAAAATGAAGATATCTTCTTAAAAATAAACTTGGAAGAAAGAAAACAACAATTAAAGATAAAACAATTACAATAGAATATAGATAATCCAAAATATACAATATATGTAGAAAGTATAGCAAATACTACAAATGTTGGTCCAGGATAATACAGACCACATAGTGAAAATATGTGCTCGTCAGGTCTATGAAAGGACTAGAAGTTTGCAAAACATGCTTTTTACCCAAGGAACAGAATAATAGAATAAGTGCTCTTTGAGTTGAAATGAAAAAATGAAGTTCTTCAAAAATCTGGAGGAGTATCTCTGAAACCTGTTTGATATTTATGAATCACCAAAAAATATGGGATTAGACAAGAAGGTACCAGGTATTTCAGGAAAATATTACTGTTGCCATGGAATACTGGAGGAGGAACTGTGGGACGTAAAAAGCTCTGTGGCTACTGGTCTTTGTTAAGTCTAGAGAAGTAGAGGTTAAATCTTGCACACACACTCATACACACTCGATCTTTACTCAGGACTTTATAATTCTAATCATTCTACAAGAGAGCTAAGCTTGAGGGCAGATGAACTTTAAATGGACAAAAAAAGGTTACTCAAATGGCTGAATTTCTGCAATAAATACTTCCAGTATCTTCTTAAGACTATATTTTTCAAAAGTTAGCCCATTAAGACACTCTGTACTGCCTCCTTCCTTTACCTTTTTTAGATATGAGTGAGCATTAAAAATAAAATATTAGCATAGCAGGTAAAAATATTCAACGTAAACAAGGAAGAAAGAAAAAAACTACATAGGTAACTGATTAATATACATCAGGCATATTACACAATCCATGATGAAAGTGGTGATTAATATTTCTCTATCAAACTAAAGAAATAATCTATGGTCTCTATAAAGCAAGAATTCAAAAAAATACATGATCTCTAATAAAAATACTATGAAACAGCAAAATGAAATAAAGAGTGAGTTGTTCGCTATGATCATTAGGATTTCAGGAAGATGTGAACGGCAATATAGCTTTTTAATTTCCCTAATTCCTCTAAAATTCTCTCTGTCTCTCTCTTTTACACACACACACAGACACACACACACACACACACACACACCACAGCCAGAATAAGCTAAATAAAAACATACAGACAACATTTATGATAAAATTTGATGAGTAGGTATTCTACAGATAACAAAACAGGAGCAAGGTAAAAACATTGACACCTATATGATTGACATTGAGTAAGACAATTGGGTTTATCATGACTATGAAAACAAACTCCAAAACTGAAAAATATTCACTGCAAAGTATGACAAACCAACTTAGAAGAGCAGCCAAAATTTGAAGGGAGCGCTGAAGTGTTCAATTCCGATTACTCCCAGAGAACCTTCATGCTGCGGCAATGTGCTTCTATGGAATCTCCAATTTACAAACCAAGTCTCCATTCCCGGAATCTCCAATTTACAAACCAAATCTCCATTCCCGGAAACATCCCTCCTCTAAGGAGAAACTGCTTAGGTATAGAACACACATTAAACAGCAGAATCAAGTTTTTTTAAAAAGATCCAAATATAATAAAAAATGGAAGCAGAGAAGTCAGATCTCAGAAAGCATGAGGCCATATTTTTCTCTCTTTGTGAAACAACAGATTTACCTTTTTGTAAAACAATGGAATTTCCAAAGAAATAAAGCTGTAAAACTTATCCTGATGCATTTCTGTCTTTAAAGGTTTAGAAAACAGCCCTGGACAGTTAGCTCAGTTGGTTAGACTGTTGTCCTGATATGCCAAGCTTTGGGTTTCAATTCCTAGTCAGGGCACATACAAGAATCAACCAATGAATGCATAAGTGAGTGGAACAATAAATTAATGTCTTTCTCTCTCTCTCTCTCTCTTTCTCTCTCAAATAGATTTTAAAAAGAATTTATACAAAGGTTTAGGAAATGTTCATTGAATAAAAAGCACCCCCAGTAAGATGTACCCACAATATTAACCAAGAGACATTAAGGAGAGGATAGACACCAAGTAAAGGCAACATAAATTACAATTAGAAAATACTGAAAAATTAGGTGATAAGGTAAAGAATGGTTTAAAAAGAGAGGTGATAGATTTCAGGAAAGTTATTTAAAAGAGAAAACATCATTTCAGAAATAAACACTTAACAAAAAGATTATAAGATAAGTAATATAAACATCATGATTTGTGATAGAAAGAGAAAATGAATATTTAAAATAAATGAAGTGGAGACCAAAATACATTCAAGAGAAAGTTGTAGATATGTAAAATCCAGTATACTCAGATTTGGAGTTTCCAAAGAAGAAAACAAAAGTAATGAATGAAACAAATACTAAAAATATAATTTAAAGAACTTTCTGAATTAAAAATATCATTTAAATCTATACGATAAAATAACATCACGTAATTGTGAAAATCTACCCAAAACAACCAAAACTGAGACATATCAAACTGAAATTACTGTAACACAAAAAAAGAAAGCATTCTTTGGCTAAAAACCAAACGGCTTATAAGGGCAAGAAACTCATGAGGCCATGAGAATTTTGATAGCAACATTTTATATCACAGAATATTTAAGGTATTCAAGGAAATAAAATATAAATCAGGAACCTTATATCCAGTATAACTGATATTCAAGTACAAAAGTCACAGGCACAGTTTTATTTCTATACGAGAACATAGAGAATATTGTTTCCATAATTCTTTCCTGAAGAATTAAAAAGTGATATTCAGACAGCCTAAATGACTGAAATTACATCATCAAGACAGGTTCCCATGGGTGTCAAATATTGTAAATAGTGCATTCTTGGGGATCATGATTGTAAGGAATACAGTAGAGTAAGTTCTGACAATATGCTTTGACAGTGAGGATTTCACTTAACTATCAAAAATAGGAGAGAGTGATCACCAGAATAGTGGAGAGATTATCTCAGTGAGCTGCTCTCACACAAAAACATTTTTTAAAGCCTGACAAAGTGAAACCAGACACAATGGGTCGAGGCTACCTGTCACTACTGCTGCCAATTAAGCAAAGACAAGGTTGAATCATATTTGAGCACTTATTGCAGTATTGCTGGCAAAATGGGAGAGCAGTGGGATCCATTCACATAAAATTTGCTCTGCCCTTCCTTGATTACCTGGCTGGTTATACAGAGCTGCAGGCTGCATGCAGGGGAGAAGAGGGGAAGGATGGCTACAGGATCTCTGGTCTGTGTGTCTCCTTCCAGGATCTTGAAGTCCAATAACAAAGTAGTTAATTTTCAGTGGTGTTAAAACCCAGTTCCACCAGTGCCTAGGACCTAAGAATGGTCGGCATTGCTAAGGCAAACTCCCAAAGAGGGGTCAGGCTCCAAGTACAGCAACCAAATCAAAGTGTATCCTGTCCTTTGTCTGTTCTCAAAATGCATTTTCTTTTCTGAACAATGGACTCATCCAGGCCCCAATGTGTCTCTTTATCTTTTTACAACTCTGTTTTTCTTCTTGCAGCACGTCCTTCAAGTTTTCCAGAGTCTGTAAGAAAACTCCTTGTCTATAGTTAGTAAGGTGAATAATCATTAAAAACTATGGTCCTATTCCTATTAAGTGTCTTTCTCCCCTTTCACAATCATGATCAACAGACCTGCCTCCAACAGAAGCAAAACTAACCATTAACTAGCTCATAACTCAAAATTAACTAAAGCAACAGAAAAGTTAAAATTATTTATCTATGGGAAACTATTGAATCTCCTCAACACAGTAGGGTATGTAACATTTAACTTGGGGTTGTTCCCATATTCCTTCATCCCCTGCTCAGTGATGTGGTAGCCATGAAAAGCCAGTGTTGTTGTAGCCAACAAAGATGACTGACCTCTTCTAAAATGCCTTTAAAAGCACCATCTTAAAAGCACAGTAAATGTTGTCTGAACTTCCTTCCGGCTGCCAGGAAAATCTCTATTGCCAGGTGTTGTGGTTTTCAATTCAACTCAGAGCTCATCTCAACAAGGGAGGAAAAACAAAACAAAACAAAACAAAAAACCTACCCTTAGGTTATTACCAAAGCAACATCAACCACTTGACAACAACTGCCTAAGGCTATAACTTGATTTGCTTGTGGCAAACAAGAGCCTAGCCAGGAATATAAAAGGAAATGGGGGAGAACAAGATAACCATATGGAGTTTTAAAGGCTCTGACATATTTCTGGAGATCTCAGTAGGCTCACACACAAGGCTATGCACATGCCCAGGAAAATCTTGGTGAAAGACCCACTCTGCTTGGGTTGAACTTAAAGCCCTGCACCTGGAGGAAGTAAAAGCTAAGTCTGTCTTGTAAACTGCCTGAAGGCTGAAGGTGTGTCTTCTTACACAGATTCCCTTGGCAAAGAGAGAAAGACAGATAGGCAGGGCATTTATGGATACCTTCTGACCTGCAATGGTTGACTACTACATTATCCTGACTTAGGAATGAACCCTAGAAAGCTAAGTACAAAAATAAAAACAAAAACTTTTTTTTAAATGTAGCAGAGAACTTAGTGGTTTCAATTACAGACAATACAGAATCTACAAAATTAATCCAGGTAATTCCCTAAACGAAAAGAGCAACAACAGTAAATAAAAAGAAAAAAGAAAACAAAAAGGAGGGGGAAAGAATCTGACCAGATGTGCTACAATATATTATCTAAAATACCCAGTGCTCCGCAACAACGGAAATACTATCAGAAATGGAATGAAATAGAAAGGCATGCCACATATACAGAGGAAAAGAAGACTCAACAGAAAAATGTTCATGAGAGAAGTCAGATATTAGACTTAGTGACACTTTAAAGCAGTTATTATAAATATATTCAAATAACTAAAAGAAATGATGAATAAAGAATTAAGGGAAAGTATGAAAACTATATCTCATCAAAGAGAGTGTCAATAATGTTACAGAATAGTCCTATACATTAGGATTGTAAGGTTTATGTAGGGAATCTTGTAAACAACAGTAACAGGACTGATTTGGAATGACCTTTTTGGCTATTTTGGACCACTATCCTCCAAGCTTTGTTTTTGTTGAAGACCCCTTAGATGCAGCCCATGCTGTCCGAGAACTAGATGAGAACATCAAGTAAAAGTTAAGTGTCCAATGGTGAAAAAAAAGTGGAAATCGTGGCCCACTTCCCTCTTGGGGTCTTTACGCTCAAGACGATTATCAGAGAAAGAGTCCTCCACCTCACTGAAGATCTCTAAGATGAGAAGTTTCTCCTGCAGCCAGAGCAGGTCCTTTTCCAGAGAGAGGAAAGTGATCACTGTCTCGGGAAGAGAAAGCTCAACCCATCCAGATCAGCTAAGAATGCCCCATTCAGCAAAACTAACCTTCAAGCCAGAGAGGGGGCTGGGTGGATGGGGCAAAGTGGAGGGAAATGGCACACATCTGTAACAGTGTCAACAATAAAAAAAAATGAACCTTCAAAAATGAAGGTGAAATTAAGACATTTCCAGATAAACAAAAACTGAGAAAATGTCACTAGTAAACCTGGCTTACATAAGTACTAAAAGGAATTTTTTAGGTTTAAATGAAAAGACACTGGGTGATAAATTGAATCCACACACACAAAATAAAGAGCACTGTGAAAAGTAACTAGATAGATATTATGAAATATGGTATATTGTATTTTTGTCTGTAACTTTTCTTCCTATATACAATTCAAATACAACAAAATGCAATAATTATAAAAGTGTTGAAGAGTTTAAAATATTAAAATCTGTCACTTATATGACAATAAGAGTATAAAAAGGGGGTTAGAAAATATATATATATTGGACAAAAGATTATTTATATTATTGAAATTAAAGTAATAATCTAAACAAAATTTTTAACTTAAGATGCTAATCATAATTCCTAGGAAAACCAAGATAAGCCAAATGCTAAGCCTTACTAAAGCCTCACTGAATTTAAACACACACACACATTTATATAAGATGTGAGACAAAAATAGGTTTATAGTTATTTGTATGAAAAATAATATAATAATTAATAAATAATAATAAAAGGATAAACTCTCATATACAACTGTAAACATACTTTTGCCCTATGTGTAATATATATATTCTCTAACCAAAATGGAGTTAAATTTAAAATCATGATGGCCAAGACATGGAAATAACTAAAGTGTCCTTCAATAAGTGATTGGATAAAGAGGCTGTCATACATATATACAATGGAATACTACTCAGCAATAAGAAAAATGAAATGCTACTATCTGCAACAACATGGAATGGACCTTGAGAATATCATGCTAAGCAAATAAGCCAGAGAGAAAAAATCAAGGACCATATGATTTCACTCATATATGGGATATAAAACTGAAATCAAAAAAATCAACAAACAAGATAAACAAAGAGAAACCAATAGACACAGACAACAGTATAGTGGTTACCAGAGGGAAAGAGGGACTGGGGGTGGGGGAGGGTAGTAAAGGGTATAGAAGGTCAAATATATGGTGACAGAAGAAGATTTGACTTTGGGTGGTGGACACACAATGCAACATACAGATGATGCATCATAGAATTGTATCTTTGAAACCTATATAATTTAAATAACCAATGTTACCTTTGGGGCAACATAAAACATAACAATATTTGCATCATAGGGGTACCAGAAAGAGACGAGAGAGAGCAAGAGATTGAAAACCTATCTGAAGAAATAATGACTGAAAACTTCTCTAACTTGGTGAAGAAAACAAACTTACAAGTCCTGGAAGCACAGAGATCCCCAAACAAGATAAACCCAAAGAGGCCCACACCAAGACACAACATAATTAAAATCCGAAGGTTAAAAACAAAGAGAGAATCTTAAAAGCAGCAAGAGAAAAGCAATTAGTTACCTACAAGGGAGCTCCCATAAGACTGTCAGATGATTCCTCAACAGAAGCATTTCAGGCCAGAAAAGACTGGCAAGGAATATTCAAAGTGAAGAAAAGCAAGAACCTACAACCAAGATTACTCTGCCCAGCAAGGTTATCATTTAGAGTTGAAGGAGAGATAAAGAGCTTCTCAGACAAGAATAAGCTAAAGGAGTTCATCACCACCAAACCAACCAGTATTACAAGAAAGAAGGAGAAGAAATAAAAAATTTGAATAATAATTTGGCAATAACTACATAGCTATGAATAATTACTTTACATATAAATGGATCAAATGTTATAATATAAAGACTTGGGGTAACTGCCCGGCCAGTGTGGCTCCATGGTTGAGCGTTAACCTATGAACAAGAAGGTCACAGTTCAATTCCCAATTAGGGCAGATGCTGGGGTTTTGGACTGGATCCCCAGTGGGGGGCAAGCAGGAGGCAGCCAATCAATGACTCTCCCTCATCATTGATGTTTCTATCTCTCTCTCCCTCATGCTTCCTCTCTCTGAAATCAATAAAAACATATTTTTTTTTTAAAAAAGGTTTGGTGTAGCTGAATGGAGAAGAAAACATGACCCATACATATGCTGTCTACATATGCTGTGTGTGTTTTTCAACCCTTTTCAGATTTAAAAACAAACACTGACTGAAAGCAAAGGGATGGAAAAGGCTATTTCATGCAAATTGAAACAACAAAAAGTTTGGGTAACAACTCTTACATGAGACAAAATACACTTTTTTTTTTTAAATATATCTTTATTGATTTCAGAGAGAGGAAAGGAGAGGAAGAGAGATAGCAACATCAATGATGAGAGAGTCATTGATCAGCTGCCTCCTGCACGCCCCCAACTGGGGATCGAGCCCGCAACCCGGGTATGTCCCCTGACCGGGAATCGAACCCCGATGGCCTGGATCCTAGGTCGATGCTCAACCACTGAGCCACACCCAGCCAGGTGACAAAATACACTTTAAAACAGTCTATAACAAGAAAAGAGGGACCCAACCACTCCACTTCTGGGTATTTATCTAAAGAAACCCCCAAAACTAATTCAAAAGGGCATATGTATGTCTACATTCTTTGCAGCATTATTTAAAATAGCCAAGATATGGCAGCGACCCTAGTGTTCATTGCTAGACAAATGGATAATGAAGAGTTGGTACATACACATATACACTGGAACATTACTCAGCCCTAAAAATGAGAGAATCTTTTCTTTTGCAACAACACGGAGGAACTGAGAAGGTATTATGTTAAGTGAAAAAAGTCAGAAAGAGAAAGACAATACCATATGATTTCACTTATATGTGGAATCTAAAAAGAATAAATAAACAACAAAACAGAAAGAAACTCATAAATATAGAGAACAAATTGATGGCTGCCAGATGGAAGGGGGTTGGAGGGATGGGTGGAAAAGGGTAAGAGATTAAGATGTGCAAATTGCCCGTTATAAAAACAGTCATGGGGACGTAAAGTACAGCATAAGGAAAATAGTCAATAATATTGTAACAACTATATACAGTGTCAGATAAGTATCAGACTTTTGTGGTTAATCATTTTGTAAGTTATATAAATGTATAATCACTATGTTGTATACCTGAAACTAATAATATTTTATGTCAACTGGAATTGAAAAGTAAAAAATTTTTTAAAACTACAAACTTTGTGATTCTAAGGACACCGTCAAGAAAGTCAAAAGATAACACAGAATAGAAGGATGCATATATGTATACAAAGGGACTTGTATTTTTAAAAACTTTTACAACTCAAAAACAAAATACGGATAACTTGATTAAAATATGGTCATATAACTTCAGTTGATATATCTCTAAAGATGATAACACGAAAGTCCAATAAGCATGTAAAAATATTCTTGACATCATCAGTCATTAGAAAAATTCAAATGAAAAGCACAATAAGGTACCATTTCACACCTACTGGAGTGGCTAAAAATAATAAATACATATATACTTACATACATACATACATTGGTGTGAATTTGGAGAAACTGGAACACTCAAACACTGCTGGTTGGAATGTAAAATCGTGAAGATGTATTGAACAAAGGATGCAATTCTTCCACATGTTCAATATAGACTTATTACACCACCCAGCAATTCACTCCCAAGTATACGCAAAGCAGAATGAAAATATATTTAGACACAAACATTTGTACATGAGAGAAATGAAACATGTTGCAACAAAAACTCCTATAGGAATGTTCATAGCAGCACTACTTATAATAGCTCAAAAGTGGAAAGAACCAGATAGTAGATTCTTGCGGCTGCTGTAACAAATTATCACAGGCTTGGTGGCTTAAAACAACAGAAATTTATTTCCTCACAGTTCTGGATTCCCAAAGTATTAAATCAGTGTCACTGAACTGAAATCAAGCTGTAAACAGGGTTGCATTCCCTAGAATAGAATTTGTTTCTTGTCTCTTCCAGCTTCTGGTGGTTGCCAACATCCCTTCGTTTGTGGCCACATCCCTTATATATTCTTTCTTCTCTGTTGGGTGTGTGTGAAATCTCCCTCCTCACATTTGAAGCCCACCTGAATAATCCAGGATAACCCCATATCAAGATCCTTAATCAAAGGTACAGAGATCCTCTTTTCTCCCATATAAAGTAACACAAGCTCTAGAAATTTGGAGTTGTATATCTTTAAAAAGCCATTTTTCATCCTAGCACAAAGCCAAATGTCCACCAACTATTAAGAGATAAACAAGAAATGTTGTATCTCTACAGTGAAATATTCAACAATAAAAATGAAGTACAAATACACAGAAGAACCTTAAAAATATTATGCTCAATGAAAGAAACCAGCCACAAAAGGCCATGAATTTTATGATTCCTTTTAGTTTTATTTTATATTTTTATTAAAGTATAGTTGGCATACAATATTATATTAGTTTCAGGTATACACAGCAATTCAACATTTATATATTTTATGATTTGATCACCACACTAAGTCTAGTGACCATCTGTCACCATGTAAACTTATCACAATGTTATTAACTATACTCCCCTTCACCTTTCTCACTCATCCCTCCACTGCCTCCCCTCTGGCAACAGACATATGATTCTTTTCATATAAAAATTTCTCAATAGATCAATCTACATTAACAAAAGGGGAGGATGGGAAATTACTGGAAATGGGTGTAAAGTATATTCGTAGGCAATATAAATGTTCTATAACTAGACTGGTGATGGTTGGACAACTCTGGGCATATACTAGAAGCCACTGAACTCTATACATTAAATTGGTGAATTGCATGTTGTATAATTTATATTTCAATAAAACTGCTGTAAAAATAGGAAAAAAGTGGAAATAAAAGTATAAATAAGTTTAATTATTGCCTGTCAGGGATTGATTGGAAATAAAAGTATAGTACATCAAGTCAGACACTGCAAGGAAAAACAGGAACAAGAAAGGAAAAATTTCCATCTAATTCCATTACTGTTTGTAGTGAGAAACAATAAATAATAGCTAAAAAAATAAATAAAAGAGAGGCTAAAGGTATTATTTGAAAAGTTAGAAAAAAAAAACTGTGCAAAGCTTCCTAATACCAAAAGTTAACCCCCAAAAGATACATATTTCCTTGTGAAAAATTGTGTAATGACAAAACTTTTTTTAAAGTGTGAGAGAGGGAATACTGTGGAGGGATACTTTTCTTTTCATGTGCCTAGTTCTGCACATTTGACTTTGTTCTGTAAGAAATTAACATAACTATAACAAAATTAAGTTTAAAAGCCATCCCTGAAAATAAAAGATAATTAAACAAATGTCCCCAACTGAGTGTTTGCTTGGTTGTATAAGGGTCAGAAGGACACTATTCCGGATGACTTGCAAACAGTAATTTTGAACTTTTATACTCAGAGGGATATTCTCTCAGGGTAAAAATAACTGCCACACCCACAAGCTGAAACCTCTTTGGTAGTAATGTTAATATTGTGATTATGAAATTGTTTTGTGTGTGGTATGAAATAAGGAAAATCAATAATTATGATGATTAATAATTCGGACTTGAAGTATCAGTAGGAACATACAAAACCGTGTTTTTAAAAGATTCCCTTACTCTATACACGAAAAAGTTCTAAAAACCATCGTTGATCCAATATGAGTAAACACCGCTCATGCCCAGAGTACTTTCTCTAAATAATTTGCTACTAAGATAAACCAGGACTCCTTGGAAAAGTGACTCCACACCTGAAGCAAAAGAAAAGGTACAAAATGAGGCTATAACAGTTTTTCCTACCAGGAGGAAAAAAGGATCAGATATTATAAAATCATATCCAAAGAATTAATGAACCAAGTTTTACAAGCTCATGTTGTCCAGAGATGAGAAAATGTGTTAATTAGGTTAATAATCACAATGCATCAAACAAGTCTAAATCCAGGAGTTTACAAAGATACCAAAGCAACAACAACAAACAATGTAAAATACCTGTCATTTCTAAGGAAACAACTCACTATTTTAAAAATTAGTGAAAAAAATACCAAGAGTTAAACACTTATCCTGCCTTTACTATATGAACTATACCTCAAAATAACCCAATATTTATGAGAGAAGTTTACTGTTTATGAAAATATTCCATCAAATAAACAAAGAAGAAATGATAAAATATGGACATCAATAATTAAAATTCCCAATTAATTAATGGATCTAGACAATGATTGTCAATGACTACTAATATCATAAAAAGAGAGAAAATTCGACATTCCTAATGTCCACTGCAACTCTTATAATCTTGTAAAAATAAAATTAAATGTAAATTTAATAAAGTCTCTAGATTTAAGCATAAGTTTACAGGAAATGCCAGGTTTAAAGGAATGTAAATTTGATACCAGACATCTCAGGTTCCGGATGAATTCTATCCATGCTGAAGCCAGCAGATCGCCCAAGTGCTTTCAAAATTTTTCCAGAACATACACAGAGACCAAAACTTCCAAAATTATACTGACAAAACCATCATACTACGGGGAGGAAAATATGAAAGGAAAAACCAGCACAATGACATAAAATGATATGACAGACAAAATTCACAAGTAATGTCATTGAAATGTCTTAAATAATGTATTAACAAGCCATCCTGCAAGACTTGACCATAAGAATATATAGGCACCAAACGCCTTGCACACATTTACCATAGTAGTAGGAGTGGCATCGATATTTCTGCAGCTGCTGGACAAATCATATTCAATAACATTCAATACCCACTCCTTGTTTTAAAGTGAAAATAAAGCTCTATAAAGAGTGCTTTATTAAAAGTTCCAATAGATTAAGTGACAAGCCAGCGTTACACTTGACGGTGAAACACTAACAGCATTCCTGTTCAAATGAGGGGGAAACAAGCCTGGCGTCTCCCCACTTAATTGCCGTTCCGGAGGCCCCAGCCAGGGCGGGGCAACGGAAAGAAGGCTGTTATAGAAACAGGTTTGTGTTGTATTCGAGTCGGGAAGATAAGTTTGATGTGTGTATTAGACTTGACATAAGTAACTCCATTCTGTGTGGCTGAGTGTCACCCTGACACCTGTGTGCCCCGATAAGATGAACACTTTGCAGCCCCGGCCTCCAAGCAGGCCCGCGCTCTGTGGGACCCCGATGAGACACACTGAAGACGCACCACACCTTCAGCTGAACTGTTAAAAGCAGCGGCTTTGCGGCCACATCCTCGGACGCTTGTCTGCCCCCCACGGGCTTCGTCCCCAGCTCCGGGAAAGCTGCCCCCGCCTCGCTCTGCCCGCATCCCTCTGCGAGGGCTTCCAGGGGGCTGCGGTGACCGACGCCGTCGGGCCGCACCCAGACCTCGCGTGTGTCTTTCAGCGGATCCTCGGGGTGGCCTGCTGGTGCCGAGAACCACCAGGAACTGGAAAATAAACCCTGTGAGATTTGCTTTATGTTCGGCTCTGTCTCCCTTCTTGAACTTGAGTTATTGGCTCGGTCTCATTGAACCAGAGTGTCTCTCGACCCTCACGGTGGTAGAGCCACGTATTGGGAGTTAGACCACCTGCGTTTACGTCCCCAGAGAAACGGGGACAAAGGGTGAGGCGTAAAGTTGGCAAAGGGTTCAAACTTACCATTTTCCAAATATAATAGAGCGTGTCTAGAAAACCCAGGAGAGTTAGCTGAATGCAATTAAGAACTTAAAAAAACAACACAACATATAAAATGCAATAGCTCCCCGCTATGAAAAGATCAACCATCAGAAAATGAAATGAGAAAAAGACTGTAGTTATAATAGCAACAAAGAATAAAAATATAAGCATTAACAAGAAATATGATAATGCTCTACGAAGAAAAATTGTAAATGGCAGTGAGAATTTTTTTTTAAAGTTATTTCAATGAGTGGAAAGACTATTTTTAAGAAAAAAAAGTCAATACTAAAAGGCCATCAAGACTCTAAAAATCTATAAATAAATCTGTGTACATCTGTAAAACTGTCCAAACCCTACCTATAAATCTGTAAATGTATTTTTATGTGATATTGACATTTTTGGAAGGGAAGGAGACTTGATAGAGGCAGACAAGCTATTTCAGCAGTTCATATGAAAAAGTAAAGATAGGAATATATCCAGAAAGATTCTGAAAAAGATCATATGGCCAGGCATAGCAATTATAAGCTTAATACTAGCTGTGAACAGAAGACAGACATCAATGAAATGGAAAAGAGAGTTCAAAGATAAATTAAAATTTTATATCAGATATGATGTTCGGTCAAACCAGTTGGAAAAAGATGGATTAGTGAATAAATGGTGTTTGGACAGACGGCTAACCCTCTGGCAAGTAATGGAAGATAGATCCCTGCTTCATTCTTCGTTATCAAAACTATTTTTATAAGAATCAATGTTAAAAAACAAAACTATGAAATACTAGAATAATGATGAAAAAGATTTTAAAATATTATCACCCAAATTGATCATCAAATTAAGTCCAAGACTAATTAAAAACTCAACAAGATTTTTCATAAAATTTGACACATAAAATTTTTACAAAATAGGACATGCGTAAGAATGGCATGAGCCCGGCCGGGCGCGGCTCATCGGTTGAGCATCGACCTAGGATCCAGGCGATCGGGGTTCGATTCCCGGTCAGGGCACATGCCAGGGTTGATGTTTTTATTTCTCTCTCCCTCTCCCTTCCTCTCTCTGAAATCAATGAAGATATATATATATTTTTTTAAATGGCATGAAACTGTGAAATGACGAGAAAAGGTAGACCAAGTCCCCTACAATCTCTCCAGCCTGTGACAGCTCTCATGTTCAAGTAAAATAAAAATGTCTCTACCCACTTGTCCCCCTTCTTTACAAATACTCATCCTGTAAGTACTGTGCTTACCTTCTCTGACCGTAGTTGAACCCTTTGTAAAATAAGGTCAGTAACAAATTTCCCAGAAAAATTCATAGCTGTTATTTATTTTTTTCAGTTGTATGTGAAATAAAGAATTTATAACCCCTTTGAAAAATACATGTTTTCTGTGCTTGCTGTGGTGTTTAAGGGGCACTGAAAAGTAACTGTTGACTATCACTAATTGGTTTTTAACTTCCTGATATCTGAGAAGGGGCCTGAAGTCACATCCTATCAAATTCCCATGGGCAGGAAGCCATCAATGGGCCCACGGCTAAACCAGAGCCCTTTCCATAAACCCATACACCTCTGATTGAGGACTGAACCTGTTCCAAGGTGCCTCCGTTATTTCCCCCAGTGCTTTGTTGACAAATGAGATGATGATGGTTGACACTAAGTAGCAATGAAACATGCCTCCCAGCATTGAGGTGACCTGTTTGACCCTCTCCGTTTTGGTGATGAAGGCCCCTTCAGGACATTTTAGATCAAAATAAATTCTTTGTTGTAAGAGAGAGATGCATTGAGCAGATTTAGGAGCTCTGCCTGTCTGCCTAGGAAACTAGCAGTTTGGACATAATCTCCAGGAGATGCCTCAGGTGCTGAGCTAACACAGCCGCAGGGGCAGTCACAGGGACAGCCACACCTCACTCACCTCCCAGCCCTCAGGGCGCCCGACCGAGCTGGGCGGCAGGGGCCTCACTCGAGTCATATTGCTCTGGGTGCTGGGGACACAGGAGTAGAAGAATCAGGCAAAAATGACTGCCTCCAAAGAGCTTACATTCCAGTATGATGAGCTGTGTCGCATTAATCATATGTGTGACCGAGACCAGCAGGTCCGGGTAAAAAGTGCGCCTAGGCCTCTGCAGACAAGCTGCTGCAGGAGAGGAAACAAGCCGCTGGCCCGGAGCAGGCGCTCACCCAGGGGAGCTCTCCTTCCCTAGGGACCTTCTGTAGGCGCTTCAGTGGGTCCACGACACTGACAGACAGGTGCGGACGCTGGGATTCTGACTGGGTTTCAAGTAGAGGGAGGCAGATTCGAATCCTGCTTCCTTCTGTTCCCATCACTGTTTCAGCTTATTCCTAGTGACACTGACGACCTTCCCCTGGGCGATCGTGGCCGTCAGTGGAAATAGCTGTCTGACTTTGACCCATCACTAAGCTTCAGTATTAACATTCGCTTCTTGCTGCAGCTGCTTGGTATCCTCGCTTCTTTAAGAAACCTGAGATTCAGAAGGGTCGGGTCAGCTGCACAAGGTCACGCTGCAAGAAGGGATAAAACCCGAGGCAGACCCAGGTCCTCCTGCTTCGCGTCTATGTTCTGATCCAGGCCGGGCCCCATGCTCCGCACAAGGCGTCCAGATGCTGGGAGCAGAAGCAAAGATGAAGCCCCATCCTTGCCTTTTAACAGTTTACAATCTAGTATGGGAACAGGACATTGACACAAATCATTGCAAGGCAGGAATATGTATTTTTTAAAGAAATTAAACACTTAAATCTATATAACCACACCCCTGCCCTAAAAGGAAAAATACAAGCAAATCTGCGAAGTTAACATTGCAGGAGAGGACGTGTGAGGGCTCAAGCCAGGTGCCAAGCGGCTGCGATTGGCCGGAGGGCTGCAGACCCCCGCTCAGGGGCCTCTCCAGCCTCTGGCTGGTAGAGACTGGTAGTTGTAAATATCACCCGGCTAGAAAGCAGAGCCTGCTCTTCCTCCTCGTCTGGGAGCAGCATTCTCCCAGAGAGGCCCTGCAACCTCTTTCCGTCCTGCAACTGCTATCAGTCGAGGCTGTGCAGCCCGCCGGGCGTGGCTCGGCGGTTGAGCGTCGACCTAGGATCCAGGCGATCGGGGTTCGATTCCCGGTCAGGACATATTCCCGGGTTTGCAGGCTCAATCAATGACTCTGTCATCATTGATGTTTCTGTCTCTCTCTCTCCCTCTCCTTTCCTCTCTGAAATCAATAAAGATATATTAAAAAAAAAAAAAGACTGTGCAGAATCAGCCTCCCGAAGAAGCGGGGCTGCCCGCTGCCCGCTGCCCGCTGCCCGCCCAGGTGTGCCCCGTCGCCCCGCTGGGCTCCAGGATGAAGCGCCCGCCGGGCACGTGTGTGCCAGGGCTCGGCCACGCTGCCCAGGTGCATCAGCGCCCGCCGACGGCCCGGAGCGCAGCCCGCGGGCTGGCTGAGGGAAATGCCCACTGCGCCCTCTCCCCCGAGCACAGGAGTCCACTGTGTCTTTGACGGCCTCCAGAGAAGTTTTCCTTCCCGCCCTCCATCTCCTCGGATGTTACAAAATAGCCTGGCGGGGGTGGGGGGTCTCTCCTGTGGAGAACATGATTCTTTTTTCATATTTCTATGAAATCCTCAGGGGCAAAACTAACAATGTGGGCTTTATTCTTGTTCCGTAAGACATGTTTGGTGGTGGGGTTATAGAGTCCCGTCCAAACATCCTTACTAATTTCAGCCTAGAAGACACCTGTGTCCCAGGACCGACAGCAGGGAGCGGGCGGGGGGAGCCTGGCCCCGAGGTTGGTGGGAGCAGGCTCACTGGAACCAGCTGGAAGCTTCATCAGGAGACACCCAGGCGCAATCCTCGCATCACACGCGACTCTTCTTTCTTGGACACACAGAGCCACTGCTCTTCCCGTGGCACCATAGCCACTCCCACCCCCACGGCCACTCGGCCCACGGCACGTGGTGAAGGGTCCTGTCTCCCTCTCACATACATCAGCCAGCTCTGCGCCCATGCTCCGTTATTCCCCTTCTAGTGCCTAAAAAGCCTGGAGGGTGGAAAAGGCAATGTCCCCGGAATGTCCTCTCTGTCGCCTCCTGTCCTGACACTCTTGGCTCAGCTGTGGGCTAGCACCCCCCTGAAGTCCGGCCCAAGGGAGCAGAGCCCTCTCAGCTCACCCGGTTTCCAGCTCAGGGTGTCCCGGGGCTCCGTGTTGGGGAGCATGTGGCATGAATCTCCTTGCAAACTCTTTGCCTTATGTCTTCTGATCCTGGCCTTTGTCTCCTAAAATAGTACCCTGAGAAGTTTGTGTTCTTTTTTTTAATTTCTAGGTTGTAGATAACTTTTATTGTTCTCTTTTTACTGATTTTTTTCTAAAAAAGGAAATTCATTATTTTTATAATATAAAACTTTTTAATAAAGCAAAGAACTGTCATATCTAATAATAATAATAACAGTAACTGCCAGCCAGGAATACGAAATAAATCAGATGGGCTTCTAATACAAGCCCCATTTGTACGACTGATAAGAGCATTTTATCTCCCGCCTACCCTGGGACTTCCTCTGCATTCCAAGCTTTGTAGCTCCGGCTGGGAATATTTAGCACTCGCAAAGGAAAAAACCAAGGAGCTATTTCTGAATCTCTAATTGCCAAGTGCTGTTTCTGCTATGATCTGCTTCAGGTCAAGTAAAAGATAAACATAATAAAAGTGTGGAATGACAACCATATTATAACACATTCATTTGCTCTTGTTTGGGTTACTCAGCCGGAATGACTCTGAGAATTTATCAGGAGGTGGTTTCTGGTGGTATTATTATTATTAGGCATTCCAGAATGAATTGTTGATTTACTTTTTGTTAATGTTTGAGATCCTGGTTTTTAACCTTAACTCTCCTGAAGTATAATTCATTTAGCTGAGTCTCTCTTCTTTCTCACTCTAGGCCCATCCTGCACTGCTTTCTAGTTTTTGTTGCATTTCTTAAGGGGAAAAATATCTCATAATCCCTTTTTTATTGAATTATTGGGGTGACATTGGTTTATAAAATTATAGGTTTCAGGAGTACAGTTCTGCAGTACACCAACTGTATACTGTATTGTGTGTTTACCATCCCAGGTCAAGTGTCCTGTGGCAATTTATCCCCCCTTACCCTCTTCTACCTGCGCCCACCCCCATCCCCTCTGGCAGTCACCACACTTGTCAGTGTCCATAAGTCTCTTTTTTCTTTGCTTAATCCCTTGGCCCTTCTCACCCAGCCCCCTTTGCACAAGACCTTCCTGGGCAATGGCTTCAAAGGGGCAGTCATGGAACAGAGTAAAATGGGCTGATTAATGTTTTAATTCTCCAAATAGTGCTCTGCCTTATCTTAGTGTGTGACCATCATGGTCGACATCACTCCGGAGATGTTCTGGAGCTTTCCACAACAATCTTGCAGGAAGTTAGCATTAGATAGGAAACTGAGTAGGTTCTTCCAGACTTAACCCTGGCTTTGCTGTCCCATGACGTCCACTAGACTGTGAGTTTGTGCCGGTGGGGCCATGTCAGTCTTGTCCCATCACAGACCCCAGCATCTAACAGAAGCAGTCAGCCCAAGAGATTTTATTGATTCAATTAACGGAAACCATGTCTCCCCTGCATGCCCTGCTTCCCACAGTAAGCTCCACTACCTATAAACAAATGGGTTCCTAAGAGCCCATGAGAATAATATGGGAATGTGAAAAGATTTTTCTTCTTAATATGAGGAGAGGAATATTCCTAATATGAGACACTTTGGACCAGAATATATCACTGGCAAAAAAAAAAATCTGATTATGCGAGTAGGTATGAATATGTGAAGTCATTAGTATCAGCTTCCACGGAGCAAATTGCTTGTCATACTTCATTTATACTCATTTATGTCTAAACAGGAGTATTTTCAGTGACACCCCATAAATATATTTTACACAGCTCTCTGGAAGCTTTCATCTCCTGGCTTGAAAGGAGTCTGACAGGGGTGCAGAACGCAGAAGGACTCGGCACGAGAAGAGGAGGGGAAGTGGGAGGGCAGGGAAAGGAAGAAAGGGAAAAAGGATTGTCCACTGAGCAAGAGCTATAAAAATTCATGAGCCTGAGGCAAGCTTGGATTTATGCATTTAGACAATTCCATTAAACTAAATGAAAGTTAATCTGTTGTAAATCTTCCCACTTCTCGGTGATTCTGCAGAAATTAATTTACAGTAATTGAGAACAAGAGGAAACATAACAAACACGCTTATCTATTTATATCCATGGTCACTGTGGCAAGCCTGCATTTGGAAGGACACACACCCATGAAGTATCCGTCACCTGTACATCCCAACCACAGGGTTGACAGAGCAAGTGTGCCTGCCCCGTGACTCCCTGGGAGCCAGTACTGCTGCTCTGAGCTGCTTTCCTGGGCCTTCTTTACTCAGAGCCCAAGCCCTCAAAAGTCTCACCTGGATGAGGCCAGCTGCCCTGCTGGTTCTGCATTACAGTCACTCTGCTGGGGTGACATGCCCTATACCTCCCATGATTGTTCCTGTTCCATCTCACTCCCAGATCATCTTTGTCTAACTCTGGGCCTTGGGCTCAGCCACTCAAACAAGTCATTCCTATTGGCTTGAACCTTGGTCAACCTTGTATAGCAAGCATATTGAGTGCTCTGTAGCCAGTGGAGTCCACATGTAGAAACATTTTACTTGGTTTTTCTAATCACTGCTTTCAACCTGGCTCTACCAAGCTCTCTTGTCTTTCGATGACATTTTGTGCAGAACTTGTAGGTCTCAGTCACTCTTAGTCATTGTAAATTAACAGTTTAAATCTTAATCTTATATCAAATGACAAGTTTCCCCACTCTTAAGCTAGATATATGGCTCCAGAAATGTGGGATGGTGGGGAATGTTCAGCTTTTTTGCTTGTATGCCCCCTTCCTTCTGCTGGAGTCAGAGAGAGAGCTGTCAGGAGTCATCCTGTGTCATTGGGGGAGGTGGAGAGAAGGCAGGTCTCTCTGGCTCACCCAGCTCCATCCACTTGAGGCCCCTGCTCTATGGAGGACTCTAAGGATGGTGTGCATGGTCTTCTTGGGTCTATGCTCATCTACATCTCAACTCTTTCCATGACTGATGAGCCCTTTAAACCCCAGTTCCATGGAGGACTCTCAGGATGGTGTCCATGATCTTCTTGGTTCTGTGCCAATCTACAACTCATTGCTGATGACCCACTGCGGTCCTTACCAGTTGTCCAGAGTTGCAATAGCTGTGGATTCAGGAACTCTGCTTGCTAGATGGCTTCTTAGGCAGCTCCATGGATCCTGCCCTCTCATCCTCCATGCTCCTTCATGTGTAGCCGTTTCTGTCAGTATCCCTCCATACCTCCTTGCACATCTCACTCTAAGCACACTGGCCTGTTTCTGTGCATATGCAAAAGTAGCTCTTGTTTTTCACAAACTGCTCTTTCCCAACTTGGGACATCCTGACTTACTTTTCCCCCAGATTCAGCCCTTATTGTCTTTCAGAAGAAACAGAAAACAGCTTCTCTGATAAGACTGGCACCCTTCCTTGGCCATCCTTCCCAGCCTTATGTGATCAGTTTCCTCCTGTATTCACAAAACACACTGTACTCTCTTCCATTTAATTAAGTATATATTATATTGTACTGGGTTGGTCAGCTTGTCCATCCTCCCAACTAAACTATGCTCTACTTAAGAGCAGAGACCAATCATGTTTAAATACTCATGTTTAAATGCACTCATGCATCTAGGAGAACTCTGTGCATGCAAGAACTCATGTTTATTTATTAAATAAATGACAAGGGAATGACTGTGTTAAACTCAGAGGAAATATATGAAGATGCTTAGATTCAGCTTGCAATCAACTCTCTGGTCAGATGAGGTGGGGGGTAACATTTAAGAAGGAAAAGATGGGTTCAGGAAGTTGGTATGAATGAACAAAGTGGCCTGAAGGTGAGGCAAGGAAGAGTGGTGGGGACTGTGGACACTACAGTAACCATAAACTGTCTACAGAGGCAGCCACTACTTAGTTCTGGTCAATTGCTGCATTGAAGAAACTTGATCCCAGAATTGTCAGATCTGTAGTTCCAAAAGAAGGCATAAATCTAGGTTGTAAGGCAAACTCTGAATTTTAAAACCAAAGTGACCAATTGGGAGTTAAATCTAAGCTCTTCACTCCCAGTTTGAGACTGTGATATAAACACTTTTAAAACTCAGATAACTGAGCAGGTACGAAAAATAATTACCTGTAGTAAGACCAGGCTCATAAGGTAGAGGAGATGGCTGGAAGCTCTTTGTGAATGTACTTTAGGGAGCTCCAAGTGGAGCCTGACATATCTCCCAATAGTATATGTGATGCTTAAAATCAATAGCTCCAAACTACCACAAGAGGCAACTACTATGACAAGAGGTATCTACAGTAGCCGGACTATTTTGCAACATGCATCTACACGGCCATTTCCATGATAGTTTGTATTTTAGTTTTGGTGCTAACAAGGCACCAGGAAGTAACCTGGAACTCCTTTAATATGTGCCAGCCTTGAAGGGAAGAGATTGCAGGTCCTACCTGGCTTGTGTCTGTCAAGGATCCATGGTGAGATCCAAGATGGCAGCAGATTAGGCTGAAGCTCTACTCACCTCCTCCCAAGACCAAACTGGAATTTCAACTGAAGTATAGAAAATTCACCCTCAATAACCAAAATCATCCTTGAGAATAGTGGGAGAGAAGTTTTATAACCAAGGACTTACAGAGGAGGCCACATAGAGACTGGTAGAAGGTGTGGAGGCATGAGAGGACTGTCCAGGCACTCACAGGGAGCAGCTGAAGTTCTGGAAGGATATATTAGCTGCAAGGGGTTCTGCCTAAGAAGTGTGGGGTCTAAATCACAAGCTGGGCTTCCCAGACCAGAGCATCAGAACTAGGAAATGCACTTACATAACATCTGGCTGTGAAAAACATCAGGGCTTCTGTCCACCAGGGAGAGATAGTTAGAAATTCAGGCATCCTTATAAATGGCCAACGCACAAAATTTTGTTCACAGCCACTCACCATGGGCTACAGTGGAGGAAGGGCAAATCAGACTAGAGCTGCATAAGGAGAGTCTGGGGTTGGGGGTTCTGGGGAGAAAGCTGAGAGGTCAGCAGCCAGGATCCCTTTGCTGAGTCATTCCCCTATACTGCAGAATCCATCTTTCTCAGACAGAGCATTCCTCTCCATGTACCATCAGCCTGGAGGGAAACAATAGCCCCACCCATTGGAATCCCTCTCATCTCACCATGTGGAACTTACGTCCTGCTGAGGAGTATAGCCCAAGGCCCTTTAAGTGACTGAGCCTAACAGGTAGCCTGCAGGCAGAGGTGGATCTCTGGGTCCTTTGAGACTTTTGCTGGCCTGCCTCTGGGCCCAGTGCTGGTAAAAGCAGACCTTGGTGTACAGCTTGGTCTTTTCCACATGCACCCAGACCCAGCAGAGAGCCACAAACTGTGGGTGTCTGCTACAGTGTCTGAAATTGGCCTGCACCAGAGTCCCTTAGAAGAAACCCAAAACCAATACACCCAATAGTCAGGTTCAGACAACAACAGAGCAGGATCCAAGAAGCTTCACAAGCAACATATCCACAGGGAGATATTGGCAGGCACCAAAGCCAGCTGAGGTGAATTCTGCTTCATGTAATCAGCATCTACACAGCAGCCTGCACACTGTGTTGGGAGTTGAGCTTCACTGTCAGCCAGTTTGAGGGTTGATCCCAAACACAAATGGGTCAACAGCAATTAAGACTCAATTACAAGAGGGCCCATATAACACATATCAGGGATATTTTTAGAGCACCCAGCTCAGATGATCAGAAAGACTATGCCACTGGGTCCCACAGATCACCTACTACATAGACCACACTACCAAGACTGGGACTCATAGCAGATCTACCTAATACACAGAAACAAACACAAAGAGGCAGCCAAAATGAGGAGATGAAGAAACAGGCCCCAAGTGAAAAAACAACAGCATTCTCTAGATGAAGAGCTAAACTAAATGGAGGTAAGCAATTCATCAGATATAGAGTTTAGAATAATGGTTATAAGGATGCTCAACAGAATGAAAAAGGACATAGAAAGCATTAAAAAGTTCAGTTAGAAATGAAGAATGCAGTATCTGAAATAAAGAGCACACAGGAAGGAATCAACAGTAGGCTGGAAGAAGCAAAGGATCGACTTAGAGATTGGGAAGACAAGGTAGAAAAAAACACCCAATCAGAGCAGTAAAAAGTAAAAAGAATTTTTTAAAATGAGGATAATTTAAGGCACTTTTGGGACAACATGAAGTGTAACAACATCCATATCATAGAGGTACCAGAAGGAAAAGAGAGAGAGCAAGGGATCAAGAAACTATCTGAAGAAATAATAACTGAAAAGTTCCCTAACCTGGTGAACAAAAAAGACACACAAGTCCAGGAGAGTCCCAAGCAAGATGGACCCAAAAGGCCCACACCAAGACACATCATAATTAAAATGCCAACAGGTAAAGACAAAGAGAGAATCTTAAAAGCCTCAAGAGAAAGGCAGTTAAAAGAAAAAGAAAAAAAAAGAAAAAAAAAAGATGAGGAAGTAATACTTATATCTGAAAAAACAGATTTTAAAACAAAGACTATAGTAAGAGACTAAAAAGGACACTACATAGTGATAAAGGAAGCAATTCAACAAGTGGATATGACCCATGTAAACATTTGTACACAAATATGTAAAATAAATCTTGATGGACATAAAGAGAGAGAGTGGCAGTAATACAATCATAGTAAGGGGTTTAAACACCCCATTGACATCAATGGATAGATCTTCCACGCAGAAAATCAATAATGAGATGGAGTCTTTAAATGACACACTAGATCAAAAGGATTTAGTTGATATCTTCAAAGCATTTCACCCAAAGCAGCAGAACATACATTCTCTTCAAGTGCCCATGGATAGACCACTTGTTAAGACACAAAACAAGTCTCAATAAATTTAAGAAGACCGAAATCATATCAAGCATCTTCTCCGATCACAATGCTATAAAATTTGAAATCAATCACAAGAACATACAAAGACATGGAGGCTAAATAACATGTTACTTAACAGTGAGATCAAGGAAGAAATCAAAAGATACCTTCAAACAAATGAACATGATAACACAACCATCCAAAATCTGTGGGACATGGAGAAAGCTGTCCTAAGAGGGAAATTCATAGCATTAGAGACATATCTCAAGAAACAAGAAAAAGCTAAAATAAACAATCAAACTTTCAAGTTCTTAGAGGAACTTGAAAAAGAACAACAAAGTCAAGAGTGAGTAGAAGGAAGGAAATAATAAAGGTCAAAACAGATATAAAAGAAATAGAGTCTAAAAAACTACAAACGGTCAATGAAACCAAGAGCTGGTCCTTTGAAAAGAAAAACAAGATTGACAAACCATTAACCAGACTCATGAAGAAACAAAGAAAAAGAACCCAAATAAATAAAATCAGAAATGAAAGAGGAGAACTAACAATTGACACAAAAGAAATACAAAGGATTGTAAGGAAATATTATAAACAACTATCTGCCAACAAATTGGACAACCTGGGTGAAATGGACAAATTCCTAGAAACATACAGTCTTCCAAAACAGGAAGAATCAGAGAATCTGAAAAGACAGATTACAACTAGTGAAATTGAAAGAGTAATAGAAAAACTCCCAACAACAAAAGCCCTGGACCAGATGGCTGCATGGGTGAATTTTACCAAACATTCCAAGAAAAACTAACACTATCTTTCTCAAACTAATCCAAAAAATTCTAGAGGAGGGAAGACTCCCAAGCTCATTTTATAAGGCCAGCATTGTCCTAATTCAAAACCAGATAAAAACACAACAATGAAAAAAATTTATAGGCTATTATCTCTGATGAACATAGATGCCAAAATATTCCACAAAATACTAGCAAACTGAATCCAGCAATACCGTTGAAAGATTATACATCAGGATCAAATGAGAGTTATTCCAGGTATACAAGGTTGATAACAATATCCGCAAAACATCTGTTTAGTGGAGTTAACAATAGGCCTAACCCTAAAGTCTTATTATGAGGATTTAACAAGATAATCCATGACATGTACTTAGAATAGCATTTAGTGATTGGTGGATATTACAGACAAGCAGTAGTAGTAGTAATATCAGAATCATCATCTTGCATATAGTGGGAAGACAGACATGGAATGTCTGTAAAAGAATAATTACATCATTCCCCAGGCAATGAAGGGGAGTAACTAAGTTATATTATTGATGAGTCATAAATTCAGTTTAGTGAGTTGCCACCAGCATTTTTAAAAAGGGAAAAAATAATATAGAATCAATAACAACAGAGCATTGCTTCTTAAAATCATTTTTTGTATTTGTATATATTGTACTGAGTTGCCATTAAGAACTCATTTCTTTTTCTGCCCTGTTATTTCAATTCACTGGACTGTGAGCTCTTTGAAGGCAGAATGACATTACTATCATTGCTAAATTCCTAAAAGTCAAGCATAAGACCAGATACAAAAAAGACATGATTGCCCAGCCAGGTGTGGCTCAGAGGTTGAGCATCAATGTAGGATCCAGGAGATCACGGTTTGATTCCCAGTCAGGGCACATGCCCGTGCTGCAGATCTGATCCCCAGTAGGGGGCATGTGGGGGGCAGCCGATCGATGATGACTCTCTCATCCTTGATGTTTCTATCTCTTCCTCTCCCTCTCCCTTCCTATCTCTGAAACCAATAGATATATTAAAAAGAGAAATTTTAATAAGAAAAAGAGACATCATTTTATGTGTTTTCCGTAAAAAGAGATTGATGGGTGGATAGATACAACTAAATTCTAGGCATCTTCATTGAGTATGGGATACAAACCAAGACTTTCGGTGTTCTGAAGGGGAGAAAGCAGGTAAGAACGGGACCCTATCCTCTATACATGTAAACAAAAGACTAAAACCATCAGAATACAATGCAAGAAAGTCTTTTAATTTACTCAACAGCTATTAGATGAGCACCTGCTATGTATCTAGCACTGTTCTAAGAACAGAGGTTAAGTACTAAACAAAGAACCTGTTCTGGTGCAACTTAAATTCTGATGAAGGAGATTGAAAATAAACCATCAGACACATAATATAACATCAGGTAGGATAAGTGCCATGAGGCAAAAGAAAACGAGGGGAAGACAAGGAGGCGGAGGTTGCTCTCCTAGACGGCGAGACAGGGGAGGGCTCAGAGAGGTTGATGTTTGAGCACCAAATGAAACAGTGTTGAGCCTCACAGCTGTCCTGGGAAAGAGTGTTACAGGCAATGGAGCCTAACAGACATTCTGAACACTGCAGCTGGGTAGCTTGGTTTAGAGACACCCCCCCCCCCCAAAAACAACTTGCAGTTGGTATCAGAAATAAGGATGGTTTTGCGTCGCTGCTCCCTCTCACAGCCGCCTCCTGGTGGATGAGGCATGGGTCCATTTTCCTTCCGCCTGGCTGGCTGCGTCAGCTCAGGTCACTCGCTCTGAGTGTGCATCTCCTGTGCATCATCTGTGCATCTCTCAAATGGGCATAAGGTGTGTGCAGTATGGCTGCTATGAGGATAAAATCACACTGTCAGAGGAACCCGCAGAATAAAGCAGAGGAGTCCAGAGCCCATCCACCACTCTGCCCTCGCTCCTCCTGGTCCTTCCGAACAAGCCAAGCTCCCTCTGACCGAACTTTGACTGTGCTGAGCCCTTTCCTCTAAGGCACTACCTATATCTCGCTGTGGCCCGGTCCTTCCCACCATGTAGGCGGCTACTCAGATGTCTTCTTCTTCCAGAGGGTCTTCCCTGGCCCCATCCAACTTAGCTCCCCACCCAGGCACTTCCCACCACAGCTCCCTGTGTCACTTTCTCCACAGCGATTAAAGGCAGCTGAATTTCTCATCACACATTGACTCATGGGTTTAATGCCCATCTTCTCCGGAATTAAGGTCTGAAAGAGCAGGTCCACGAGGCTCTTGTCCATGGCTACAGATTCTGTAGTAGAGCCTGGCCTGTAGTACAATAACTATTTGTCTAATTAATGAATTCCTTCCTTTAATGAGGGAGAAACTCGAAGACTAGAGTGGAGAGGAGTCTGCCCACAGCACACACCACTGAGGGAGAGGCCAGGACAAGCATGTTTCAGCCAAACCCTTTCCCTGCGTGCCCAAGTTCCTTCACCTTTCAACAGAACTGAATTTGATTTTAACCGAGTGAGATGCTTGTGCGATTGATCCAGATAAAGCCAAGCTTTGAACTCACGCTGGAGGCTCTCACTGTAAAGCCAGCAGCTGGGGTTGATGGCTTCAGTGCTGCTGGTGGTTTGCTTTAATATTGTTTCTGTTTTTGTTTTGGATGGAGGGAGATTATGTCTTTGGTTGGTCAGGTTTGTGCTTTGTTTGTGTTTTTGTGATGAAGTGAAAAAGAAATGGCACAGTCAGAAGAGAAAGAAGTCGAAGGAAAACCTCGCATGCAGCTGGAGAAGGCAGATAATGGGCTAGCTTCATTACGTATCTAGGACATGCCTGACTTAAAGGCAAGGTGACTTCCTCGTGAAGACCCTTCCAGGTCTCTTCCAGAATCACCACTGAGGGATCAAGGGAGACGACGTGAATAAATCCCGGGTACATGGCGGGGATCCCCGATGCTGCACCTCCTGGATTTGGTCCCATCAATGAGTCCAGAATTCAAATGCTGAAGCTTTCCTTTATTGGACCGGATTTGTGCCCCTGTAAGTTTTCACAGAGTAGAGAAGGTATTTGACAGTGAGAAATGTTTCCCCTGAGTGGTTCCTAGAGCAACAAATTGGCTTCTCTGGAGAGTAGGTTCTTTCTGCTTCGCCTCCTCTGGGCAGACACACAGCAGTTTCACCCTTCCCTTGACAGCAGGTCATGAACTCTGGAGGTGTGTGCATGCCACACACACACACACACACACACACACACACCTACTTAGCTTCAGTTTTATAAGCTGTCACTTTGTTTTTATAAGCAAGAGGTCAATGAGCAGAACTCCAAATCCACACCCAACCAGGAAAAGGAGTCCAGGGTCACCACAGACTGCACAATGGCTTTAGGTGCTCTCTCCATCCCACCGCAGTCACTGTGGTGTCCCCCAAACCCTGCCTTGCCCTCTGTAAAAGAGCTTCACTTTGTTGGGTATCCACATCTCGCCCTGGGTTTTCTGCAGAGCCAATTCCACGTGCTCCACATCAGAGCACGTGACTGCTCAGCAAACCTCGCCTCCAGCCACGGTTACTGGGTCAGGACTGGCCAACCAGTCCAATCCAGGTAATGAAACTGGGAAAAGGTTACCTGGTGGCTGCTGGGGAAAATGCATCCTCTCTCTTCAGAGAGCTCTCAGAGAAGATCCCTCTCCTGTGATAGCACCTGGGGACTTGGAGCAGAGCCCACAGTGATACATAGAGCCTTGTCTTTAAATTCACAGTCTAGACGTAAATATAGAAAAATCTTACTAGAGTAAAAATAAAAAGAATGCATGATAGCAAGAAAAGTGCCCTAAGGAAGGTGGTGTAAGATACAGGGTGGAACAAAGAATATCAACCAGCTGTGCCTTAGGTTGGAAAAGGAACGTCACCCAGATCTTGGACACTGAGGAAATGATCTCCCCAGGCAGATGGAGGTGCTCCCAAAGTCAGGTAGAAAAAGAAGCATGTTTAAGGACTCAGAGGTGTGAAATAGCAAGAAAAGGCTCAGGGAACTACAAGCAGTTTGGTATCATTGGAGTGTGTGGGCAAGAAAGAAAAATGTTGAGAGATAACCCTGAGTAGCTAAGGAGGGGAGGACTTGGGGGGCTTTGAATGCCACCATTAGGGAGACACTGAGGGTTTAAAGAAGTAGTTTCCATTCTGAAGGTCCTCCCAAAGTCACCCTTCTTCCAGAAAACCTTCCATGACATATCAATATATATTTAACTTACTTAATGAGCCCTGAAACATACTTAATCCAAGTTGGCAGCACACAAAGCTAAGTCATGATGCTGGGGTCCAAGACCCAGAGCAGCCAGGGATTAGTGCCTCGGGTCCTGCTCTGGAGTGAGGGGCCATTCTATTCGGGTCAGTCAAACTAAACGGAGGGCCCCTAGTGGCTTCAGAGTTACCCGATGGCATTTGCTTCTGAAACACATTAAGAAGACAGCTTTGGTTCATTATTATCATAAAAGTTCTTTGGATGTAATTCCAGGAAGACATTGGCAATGTATTTAATATGTTCAATTTCGCATTCATTTTATATGAATCAAGAGTCCTTGCCTTAGAGTTTGGTACTAGATAAGTTGCTAAATGATTAAGATTTTTATTTTTATCTTTGACAGCTTCTTGATTTTTTCCTCAGGTCTGCAAGAGGTTAGCAAGTCCCATAATAATATGTGTGGCTTCCAATGCAGCCAGGCTGGTCTACAAAGGCCTCCTGAAAACTCAACCCCATTCCTGCCTCAGTGCCTTTGCTCAAGCTTTCCCCTGCCAGGAATGCTTTTCTTTCTATTTCCTCCTATGCCTTTGTTCATCAAAACCAAGTTCAAGACCAACCTCTCCCCTGAGATCAGACTGGGGAAAAACAAAACAAAACACTAGCCTGGCAGTGAGAAGAACTCGATGTGTGAGTTTGCAGTTACCTAAGATACCTGACCTGTTTCTCTGATTGTAAAGTGAGGGATTTCAACAGATCAATTCAAGAAACAGGTACTGAGCAATTCGCTTTTAGATTAGACTTAACTAGATGCTGACATACAGAGATAAGTAAGGTACTATTTCTTTTCTGAAGAATTTACAAACTGGTTAGGGAAAGAGATAAAGAGATATAGACATAAATAATTACAACAGGTAAATATTGCACCATATGGGAGATTGTGTCAATGAGTTCCAAACACTCACCAAACTGATATTTTATAATTCTGTACTCTCATCATTTTCCAGCATTTTACACTTAGGTCATCATACTGTTTATATGTGTTAAACTTCTTTCTTCAACTAAACTAAACTATAAACTTATCTTTACAAGAAACACATTTGCAATACGCTTTAGAGTTAACAAAGAGATTTCATTTGTGATCGCTAATTAAATCATCACATTAAATCAGTGTGCTGTTACTATTCTTTAACCAAGGAAGAAGCTCTGAGATGCAAAGCATCTATCCAGTGCATACAGGTAAGCGGCAGAGGCACAGTCCACGGTTCACTGGTTTTCTTTCTGTACCACGATGCTGTCTTCAGGCCCTTATGCCAGGGTGACAGCGCTCTCTCTCTCTCTCTCTCTCTCTCTCTCTCCACACACACACACACACACACACACACCTCTTCCTAAAGCTGTTAAGAAGCAACATTATGGAGAAGCAGAAGCCTATCCAAATCATCTCCCTTTTCCACACTATTCTTATCCTAAAATGTCCCTGCTACTTCCCCTTCGCCTGCCCCATTAAGACAAGAACTCCTCACCCTGCCAGCGTGGCTCAGCGGTTGAGCATCGACCTAGGATCCAGGAGATCAGGGTTCGATTCCCAGTCAGGGCACATGCCCGGTTTGCGGGCTCGATCCCCAGCAGGGGGCGTGCAGGAGGCAGCCGATCAGTGACTCTCATCACTGATGTTTCTCTTTCTCCCACCCTTCCTCTCTCTGAAATCAATGAAGGTATATTTAAAAAAAAGTACAGACACCCCTCTCTGCCCCTAGTCACAGACCGGAGCAAAGGGCCTCATCCCCTCCCGCCCACATCAAGACTTTTCTCTCTCTACTCTTCTGTTTCAGTGGCTCTTGCCCTCCTCTCATTGAAAAGAAAATGTTTAGATACCAATTCACCCAAAATCTACATTATTGATTAACTAACTAGCTCCTCCGAATCCTGCCTTGAGCTGAGTAATGAGGTCACAAACGTGAGTAAAGCATGGGTTTTGTCCTCAAAGAGCTCATTACCAAGTCCTGGGAGGCACGCCAAGGCCATCGCAAGGTACTTCACTTGAAGAAACTCTTGTTCTTATTACACTGTAGTGTGATCGAGAGATTATAGTTTAACCCATGCGAATTGAGTGTAACAATCCTGGCCAAATACCCAACCACACGTTGCAATCTGACCAACTCGCCGCTCCCTAGCAATGTCCCAATGACAGCTCACCCCACGCCTGAGTGTGTCTCCTGTGACCCAAATCACCTCTTCCCTTGAGGAAGGCAGCCCTGCCTACAAAGCCCGGGGGTGCTAATCCCATCCCATTCCTAAAAGTACCTTCCTGAAAGCATGTTCCTCTTTATACCTCTTACATTTTGCAAAGCAAGCAAGGCTCAGGGTTTGGGGCACATTTATGGACATTTTCCTTCTTAGCCTCATAAGCTTTTGAAAGATAAGGACCCTGTGTCCACGAACAAGAAGGGGAAAGACGCTCCCCTTTAATTTAGTGTCTTGCCATCCTGCCCCTCCCACAGCAATGGGAAGTCTTAGGTGGACGGTTCTCTTTCTATTGTAACTTGTGGAGAAACAACCTCAGGCACAAGCAGCAATGGCTTAGTAATTACTAAACACCTAGAGATACCCGAGTATAACAACCCGGCGTGTGGCAGGAACCACTCTTCCGTGAAAAGCTCGACCTACCTTCTTGAGAAGAGCAGGCTTGCGAGCCCTGTGGTCTGCTGCTTGGACGGCTCTCTTCTGTTCGTGTTAGCATAAGCTCGGATAAACCAGCAACGACTCTTAATTACAGGTTGCCTTCTGACCGAGGAAGACTAGCGGTTGGCCAACCATTTCACCGCATATGTAACAACTGCATCTACCATAAAGGTCAGAAGAAAAAAGAGTGGGTGCTGGAGAAGCTCTTAATGAGAGGCCTGAAATGTTCTAGGGAAGGAAAGGGAGGTGAGAGAGGATAGTTTTAAGCTGAAAACTGTCAAAGAGCAGAAATTAACCTGAGAAGGGAGAGGGGGCTTTCAGACAAAGGGAAGGTTGGACAAAAGCCCCTGAGGTAGGAAAGAACTTTGTCCTCAAGGAAGTCACCGATGGCCCGGGGACCAGGATGAAGTGAGCCTAAGGAAGAGGCTGAGCATTAGACCGGAGTCAGGTCAATGCCTTAGAAGCCAACCCACAGATTTTGAACTTGATCCAAAAGAAATCGAAGGTCATTTAAGAATTTTGTCGGGGAGGCTCTATAATCAAATTTCTTTCTTGAAAGACGACTCAGTCTGCTGCACAGAGAATAGTCAGAGTGGGGACAGTGGCTGGAGGGCGACCAATTAGAAAGACATTACAGATGTTAAGGAGAGCAGGGGGCTGGCCTGGACTCTGCCCTGGGAGGAGTGTGAGCTGAGTGCAGACCAATGTCACTTACAGGCAGAATCACACGGTTCCCTTCTGTCTGATGTCCAGCTCAGTACCCTTTCCCATCTGTCACCACTGACTGAGTCTACAGGGAGTCCCTGAGGTGTCCTGGCAATACGTACATTTACAGAGGGGCTGGACAAAGCCAGGGCAGTTAGGGGCTTCTTACGGATAAAACTTGTGGACACCCTGAAGCACAGACCTCTTGTGAGAATTAGATGAGAAGGAGCGTGTTGACACTTTGGTACAGGACCCAGAATACAGAAAGGGCTCAGCAAGTGTTGGCCGGCACCACTTAATTCTACTTCTCCTAGTCTGCGCCCTACAGTGCGGCTTCGTGAGAGGAAGGGTAAGTTTCATGTGTCTCTTTATCGCCAGCATAGGACACAGCCTCTCAGTATATATCAGATATCAGTAAGTCCTAGTTGAATAAATGAATGAACTAGATTGAAAACTTTATCAAAATAAGAATGTGGCTTAAGAACCTCCTGTTTCCTTTGTGGCACTCTCAGGGATCCAGGACACCCAAAATCAAATCCAAAGAAACTTTATTAAAAACCATCTGGAACTTCTGAAGAATAGTGTTTGTTCCTGCTCAGGGCCTGGGAACACCCAGAGGAAGGGTCTTCCACAGGAGAGCAGACTCAAAGACCAGGTGCTCTACTAGGTCATGCTACCACCTGGCTGCCCAAGGCACTGTGGCTGGCATGGCAAGAGCCACAAAGAACCAGAAGGGCAGTGCACAGCATGGAGTCTGAAGGCCCAGCCACGGATGGGGTCAGGTGATGAGGCTGGAAGCTGAACAAGCTGAGAGCAGTGTAAGAGGTGAGGTGAGGGATGGGGTAGGCCGGTGGCTCAGAGCTGAGACATGAGCCCCTTGCAGAGACAGACCCGCCACTTGAGTGGTGACCCTCGTGTGGAGCAGAGCAGGCTTGCAGCCTGGAGAAACTGCAGGGCAGAGCTGTGGAGCAGCACCCTGGGTTCGGTGCTGAGAAGGACAGAGAGTGTGCTGTTTCCAGAAGGAGGTCTCGCTCCCATCCCTGGGATGCAGACCTTCGGGCCTGGGCACCCCTGTGCTCACTCACATGATCCCCAATAAGCAAGGTGAGTGGGAAAACTCTGCCTTCTCAGAAGCTCACCTGTGTTCTTGGTAGACTGTGATCCAGAAGGCTGCACTGCCAAGGGAGAACAAACATCAATGATGAAAAAGCTCGGATGGTTTGTTCCTGTGAATTTGGTGGGACTCCATAGTGAAGTTAGTTTTCACACACCCCTCAATCATGGATAGAAGCCGAGGAAGTGCCATCTCTCAGAACATCCTGAGAAGAGCAGGAGGCCAACCAGGGGGACCACTGATGCGAGAAGCTTCAGACCAGAGAAGTGCAGTGGGAAAGAGGGCCGGAGACCCTCATCCATCCTGGACAGTGCTCAAGGGCCCCCCTGAAACTCCTTCCTGCCACAGGGGGAGGACTCAGGGTGGGCGGTGCTCAGAAGACAGGGTGCACCCACGGAGAGGATGTGGCTCTGGGGTCAGACAGGCCAGAGAAGAAGTCCCCACGGAAACAAACCAGGTGTCTCTAGCATCGTGGACCCACGGTCACCTTACCTGTGAAGTACGGTGACCATAAAAGCTGCTTTCAGCAAGGTGATCTGAATATGAAATGAGATAAAGTAGGGAAAGCGTCTGGCCCGGTGCCTGACTCACTTGAGACACTCCCTAGGTTTATACATCTAATACATATTTAATGAGCACCTACTATTACTGAGGATGCAGCAGGCAGCGAAACCAAATTTCTGTCCTTGTGAAGCTTATATTTGAAAAAGAATGACAAAAAAGATAAGTCAGAGGTAGGAAGCAGTAAGTCCCACAAAAGCATAAAGTTGCTAAGCATGTTTATACCGACGGCCAGGAAGTGGTACCTGAGCAGTTATCTCACACGGGAGAGGGCGGGCCAGGCCCAGATCTGGAGAGACCGTGTTTTAGGCAAAGAGAGCAGCCGGAGCAAAGATCCTGAGGTGGGTGTGCTGGGTGTGTTCAGGAGCTGCGGCGACAGGTCCTTTTCCTTCTCGAGTTCCTTCAGGACCACTCAACAAATGACACCTGTGGCCTCCTGATCCTCAGCCTTGGAGCCAAACCAGGCAGCCTTCTTGAGAGATGCCCTCCGGTTCCATCCGCTTTACCTGGAACGTTTCTGTCTGTGGGCAGAGTGTTGGCCTCCTTCTGAGGGGCAGGCTTCCACCAGAGAGTGGGTGTGTCCCCAAGCTTGAGGGTGACAGCAGCCGGCAGGGGGCAGGGGACGGCAGGCAGAGGGCCCCACCCTGGGGCCTCGCGGGTTTCTGGCTATCACAGCTGCTTAGGATGCTTTCAGGAGCAGGGGCGTGAGGCAGCCAGGGCACCTGCCTTGGAGGGATGACATTAGACTGGAGATGGAGAGGGAGGAAGGGGACGCCGAGCTCCTCTGATTCCTGAGGAGAAAACAAAGGCTTGGATCTGGCTCCCAGAGGGCTGCCCCCCACTCCCACCCCCACCCCCACTGTTTAATGGAAGAGGCAGGCGGGAATGAAAAGGCAGAAGGGAGGTGTGAACATTTTCCTTGTGCATTGCTGGCTTTCGTAAGCTAGAAAGGAATTCGGCACCTGTGATTCCAGCCCTGATTGCAAAACATTCTGTTATTTTAACTCAGAGTCTGTAGTTAGCAGATTGTCATCTGGCCCTGCAGCAGTGAGAAAGGATCGGACAGGTGCAGGTGTCAGGACTGGTTCCAGGATACCAGCGAGAAACAAAACAGGGAGGGAGAGGGAAGGCGAGGCCTGGTGCTGTGTGTGTGTTTGCATGGGTGGGTGTGCTGGCAGAGAGAGGAGGGAGAAATGAAGCCAGTAAGAGGGAGTCTAAGCATGTGAGAGAGGAAATACAAGAAACAGGCAGGCAGCAAACGGAAGCCCTAGCGATCTGGGGTTCAAAGGGGAGGGGTGGTTCTACACACCTGCGCCCCTGCCAGGCCCAGCCTCCTGCGCGGCAGGTCGTCCTCCGCCCACAGAGCGCCTGTGTACGATGTGACAGACGCTGTCTCCCCAGCAGGCACGGCCCTGCTCTCACTGCCTGCCTGGGTGAGCCAAGAAAGCTGCATTTCCCGCACCTAGGCACCCCCGCAGGTCGCCGGCACACACCTTCACCCGGCGCCCCTGCTCCTGCTGGGAAACTGATTTTCAGCGAGGCAGCAGGACTCTGGAGCGTTGAGGAAGAGAGATCCTGTCGTGTGAAAGCAGCAAGGAGCGAGGGGGAGGCGCAGGTGAGACAGTGCAGCTCGCACCCGGCGAGAGCTCAGGCGGTCCGGGCAGGCCCAGCCTGCTCCCGCAGCCTCCCGCGGCCTCCCGCGGCCAGGGAGTGGATGAGCGCGTCCCGAGGCGCAGGTCCTAGCCCGGCCCGGTGTTCGGTGGGAAGGGAGAGGGGTGTGCAGCTGGCCCGGTGGCCGTCTCACACGGGCTCGAGGCCTGCGTTAGCTCTGAGTTATGCAACAGAGGTTCGCTCTGCATCCTGTGAGGCGCCGGTCAGGTAACAGCACCTCGCTCATCACGGCCTCTCTCCTCAGACGACGGTGACGCCTGCAGCCAGGGCAGCCCAGGCGAAGATGAAGCGGGGCGGGCAGGGCGACAGCAACGAGGACGACGGCGCCTGCCTGGCAGGAGGCGCAGGGAGTGAATTAGACAACACGGGTAACTGGGCACAGTGCCCGGCTCAAGGCAGGTTCTTCCTCGCACTAACTGCCTTCCCTTATTTTTCTCCCTCCCCAGCTCTATAAATGAGAAGAAACATCCAGTTTCTAGTACAAAACTAGAAGGTGTTGCTCTCACCTTTACAATAAGAAAAATGTGGGGGGGAATTACTTACTGTTCTTGAATGCGTTAGAAAACCGAGATCGCAGGGCTAACCTAAGTGAGGATCTGGAGCGTCACCTGCAGGGAGCCAAGAAGACGCTGCCCAGAGCCTGGGCGATGAATTGCTAAGCTCTGACCGCGCCGGTGCCAGGGCAAAGGCCCTGTGGGCAGGGACGGAGACGCGCTGCGCCTGGAGCCCACCAGGGGCTCGCCTGGAAGGGCAGGGAGCGCCCTGAGAAGCTGCCGTGGGGTGCTGGGGTGCTGGGCGGCGGGCGCTGGTCCACATCCATGTCCCCATGTCCCCGCAGAGCAGGAACCTCATCTTCCCGAGAAAAGGCAACAAAAACAGTAGCTGGGGGCAGTGGGAAACCTACCGCAGCGGGGGCAGGGAACCAGAAAAAGATCTGCCCACGGAAGGGGGGCAGGAGTGCAGACTGCCTTCACCCCTCGTGTGGAAACCTGTGAGAGCCGGCACCCCCCCCACACACACACACCCGCAGGCAGCCAGCGCCCAGCGAGGTGCAAGCGTAACACCAGGGAGCCCCCACCCGCTCCCCACTGGGAACAGTAACAGGCACCGGGTACAGGGGGGTGAGCGTGGAGGAGAGAGGGAGGGGAGGCAGGGGGAGGGAGGGAGACTCTCCCTGACACGCAGTTCAAAGCGCAGCAGAGCTGAGCAGGCAGGAGGGCGGGCGCTGAGCAATGCGGGGGTTACAGGCCCGCACACTCAACGCGGCAGAGCACTGGCAAAACCTAAGCCTCTGGTGCACACGGGTGACAGATAGCAACACTTCAGACGCAACTCGACTCTCAAGGAGCAAACACAAACCTCCCCACACCGGCAGCAAAAAGAGACAAAAAGGAGAGCTTCTGGGCCAGCGTGGAAACACGCAGTCAGGTGCGGCCCTGGCCTGGCTCCCAGCTGAGCCCCCGCGCTCCTGGTGGGCACCGTGTCCTGTCTGCGGCTTGGCTGACTCCCGTCCTCGGCTGGCACTGCTGTTCGTGGTGAGATGAAGTCAGCCTGAGTTCAGTGGCCCGGCCTCTCCTTCAGAGAAAGGGTCCTGCGGTCGCTTGGCGTAGGGGCGAAAGAACAAGACAGCGCAGGCCAGTCCTGGGAAACAGGGAGGTCCGGGCCCCAGGATTCTGCTCCAGTGTCGGTCTAAATAAATTCAGTACAATATGGTTGGTGAGGTAATTAAGCCTACTAACCCACACAGGTGGTGTTTCCAAAACCTTGTACCTCACGGGACACCATCGAGAAACTGAAAAGATGGCACATACAATGGGATAAAATATTTGCAAATATTACATATAATAAAATACTTGTGTCCAGAATATATAAAGAAGTCTTACAACTCAATAATAGAAAAACAAATAACCCAATTTAAAAATCAGCAAAGGATTTGAATAATCATTTATCCATAAGAGAAACTCAAATTTCAATAACTACATGAAAAGATGCTCAACATCATTAGCAATCGGGGTGACGAAAACCAAAACCGCAATGAGATACCACTTCACATCCACTAACATGGTTATAGTCAGTAATAATAATAATAATAATAATAGCCTATGCTGGTGAGGATGTGAAGAGATTGGCACCCTGAGGCCTTGCAGGCAGGAATATAAGATGGTGCAGCTAGCTGCTCAGGAAAAAAGGTTGGCAATTCCTTTAAAAGTTAAATGAAGAGTTACCATTTGACCCGGCAAATCTACTACTAGACATTAGCAGAGAGAAATGAAAACATACATTCACACAAAAACTGGCACACAGATTTCATAGCAGTATATTTATATTAACCCAAAGAGAAAACAATTCATGAATGGATAAATAAAATGTTCAATGCCCACACAGTGGGCTATTGTTTGGTAATGAAAAGGCGCGAAGCACTAATGCATGCTACAACGTGGATAGACCTTGAAGATATTTTAAGTAAAAGAGGCTGGACACAAACGGTGACATATTATATAATTACACTTACATGAAATGTCCCTAATGTGCAAATCTACAGAGACAGAACTTAGATTAGTAACTGCCTACGGCTGGTGGGAGGGAGGAAGGTTGAGAGGAAATGGAAGTGATTGAAAATGGTTACAGGATTGTTTTGGGGTAATGAAAATGTTCTAAATTTGTTTGTGGGTGTTTGCACAACTCTGTGGATATACTAAAAGCCATTAAATTATACATTTTAAGTGGATCAATTGTTTGGCATGTGAATTACGTCTCGATGATGCTCTTGTATTTAAAAACAACCACAGAGCCCAGCCCAGCGTGGCTCAGCTGTTGAGCGTAGACCTAGGAGCCAGGCGGTCAGGGTTCAATTCCCGGTCAGGGCACATGCCCGGGTTGCAGGCTCGATCAAGGACTTTCTCATCATTGATGTTCCTGTCTCTCTCTCTCCCTCTCCTTTCCTTTCTCTGAAATCAATAAAGATATATTTTTTAAAAATAAAAATAAAAACAACCACAGAGAAATCCAAAGTTGCTGACTGAATTAAATGATTTTTGTTTTTTGAAATTTTGTCTGACTTTAATTTGGATGAAGAAAGCCCCTCTCCCATGAGAAGCAAATTTCATATCTGAAGGATGCAAATTTTGGTGATTGTGAACATTAGAAAGTTAGAGAAAATAAGCCCTGAATTAAAGTTAAAATTTCATATTATTTTATTAAAATTCTCATGTGCTGCCTTTCCTTCCAGGCCTGCCTTGATCTCCTTTGGCCCTGTCTAGGAAGGGCCTGCACTACATGGTTGAGCTGCCAGGTCAGGAGGCTGAGCAGACCCCCTCTTCCACGTGGGACATCCCTCTGAACACCGGCAGGTGTCTCCAGAGCGCCACACAACTCTGAGTACACCTCGAAACTTCTCTGGACTTCCCATTCCATCATCATCATCATCATTATTATTACTATATTATTACAAATGCTACGTCATGGTCTAGCTACTTCAAAGGACCACTGTGAGAAATGAAAGCACAGTGTGTGAAAGCGCTTAGAACGCTGTAAAACTGCTTTCCCTTGCACTGCAAGCTGCAGGGGACGGTGCCCCAGCCCTCCTCTTACAGGGGAAGCTGGGGGCTGAGTTTCGGGACCACAGAGTGGCCGCGTCGGGTCTGGAGTCTGGGTCTTAGTTACATCCCTTGTCCTCCAAGCAAGACTCCTGGTCAAACACAGGCTGTTCTCAGAAGACCATACCCCTCTCCCAGCAAGTTAGAGAAATGGATTTCTCTGACGATCCCTGCATGCGGTTCTATAAATCAGTTAGGTTTATACTTTATGCTTCTTTACAATAGCGCTCGTATCTCTCAAAGATTTATTCTGCATCAAAAATGCTCGTTTGACGCTGATTGACTGAAAAAGATTAAGAAGGCATCTTAAGCAGCCACCATATTGATGATCTAATTACAAGTCAGCAGATTTTTTAAAACATTTTCCTATTATTGTATTGCCTTCAGGAGAAAAAAAAAGAAGTCAGGACCAAAGGAGATAATTTATATGTGGAGTGCTGTCAAACTTGTAAAGATAAATATGTTACTTAAAAGGTCAAATTTGCTATCTAACTGTGGGAAATGTACGTACTATGCATGTATTGCTTAAAATAAGAAAGAATTTCAGTAAGAAAAGTATGAATCGACAGTCTCCCTTCACTCCAAGCATTGCGGGTTGTTAGTGTGGCATTTATGAGGGTCCCCAAAGTGTCTCTCAAAGTTGCTGGCCACCCATCTGTCTGATCGGTCCAAGCCAGACCAAAAGAAAGCAGATAAAATACATTTCCCTCCTTCCTCTCTGTGAGGAAGGATGTGAGCTCAGTGTTTAATATGCAGTCTCACCTTACTTCCAGGGCTCGTGCACGCACATGCACACACACGCACACACACACCCCAGACACACACACACACGCACACATACTCCCTGAATGCTCAGTGCCCTCCCTTCTTCTGCATGTGCCTTCTGCCAGAAACATACGTACTTCATTTGCTTCATAACTGGCTTTTCTTTCTGTGTCAGGGACTATGCTAGATGCTGAAACCCAATTATACTCCCAGGACTTTGAGAAGCCATCCCTGACCCCTACATTGCTCCCTCCAACCCGGCCCCAGCCACACAGTAAAATAAGAACCAAACTCGGAATCCCTTTGACACTGCACATCTCATGCTGTCCGCATTCATCTCTTTGTCCCCCAGCTGGGCTGTGAGCCTCCTGAGTGAGAACAGGGACCAGGTCTGGAATGACATCTTTGTGCTCCTGGACCTTCACTCTCCAGCATGGTCCAATGGAACAAAGGCTCCATGGGTATGTGGTGAGCGAATAAAATTGAAGAGCTGAATGGGGACTCATGTGAGGACAATGACACGCAGATCCTCTGCTTCAGGAATCAGTTCTGGTTGGCAGAATGGACTGCAGACTTCCAAGGGCCCCTGCCAGGCTCTTAACAGCAGCAGGACCCTCCTGCCCCTAGTTCCTGACCCTCCCTGGGCTGCCAGCTCCTCCAGGCCACAGGCCATGACTCAACCCTCATGGAGCTGGGAATTCCATGACTCCCGGTAGGAATTCCAATCCAGAGCAGGGTCACCCTTCACTTCCCAGTGTTGACCAATAAAGAGCTGTGGCTGTAAACAGGTTAAATGTTTATTTAGAGTCGGATTCGGTCCAGGAGATGGGGTTTCAGGAGAAACCTGAACTGTGCTGGGGGGCAGACAGAGTGCCCTGGGGCTTATACAAGCAAAACCACAAGCTGAAACATAATCAGCTCTTCCTACTGGCTACTTATCACCACAGTGTGATGGCTCCTTCAAAAGCGATTGGTCAGGGCCGGGTCCTGGCACTGAAACTGGGGTAAGTATTGGCATGGACACAAGGGGGGACGGGCAAGTTCTAGAATGGGCTTCAACAGCAAACCCCAAAGTCCAAAAGTCCCAATCTCATCCGGGTGCCACAGTGCCTAATCTGACTTCCCCATGACTCCCCACCACCACTGCAGGGCCCCTGATGTCAGTACCGACTCTGTTTCAGAGATTTCAGCTCACAGCACCAGGGAGAGCATGCCTGAGCGGGGGTCATGGCCTGAGTCAACTTCAGACTCTGAGGGCTTAATGATTTTTATTTTATTCCTTTTACTGCTGATTCTCAAATTGCACGCCCCTTCCACATGGTTTGTGGAAACAGGAGAGCCTCCCTCTTTCTCAGCCCCTGAGAAACCACAGGCCAGACGGGCCTCTAAACCCCGTCAGTCATAAACTGGGTGACCCCAGAGCTCGGGTGAGCTCATGAACGCCCATCTCCAGGCCTGGTTTCCCTTTCTGGCCACTACCTTCCACCGCCTTCCCTTCTACCATGTTTTCCTGTCTGCTCACCTGACAAGCCTGGAGCAATCTCTCTCGCCCCCTCCAATCTCAGCCTGTCCTCAACAGCTGTCCTTCTGCATTCAGAGGACCGTCTCCAGGACCGGGAGGGAGTGACAGGGAGCTAGTGGCCCGGAGACCACCTTCTCCACGGCCCGTGTGGCCTCCTGCTTCCTGTGTCTCTTCTCACCTGGGACACAGTCTTCAGGCGAGACTGTAGAAATGGCCCCAATTGTGCTTATAGTTTCAAAACAGGCATGGTGCTGCTTTTGAATATGGCTTCATGTCTCCAATATGATAAATTAACCAAATACAGGCAGGGAGACCTGAAAACATACAGCCCCGAACTGCACTAATTCCACCTCTTACAGTGCACCCCAAGGAAAGTCTATAAAATAAAAACTTCCTTTGGTTCGAAGATGTTCATTACAGTTTGATGTGCTGTAAATAGAAATAATATAAGCAGTGTAAGCCTCTACCAGTAGCTTATTTTATCTGTGAAGAGTCTGCAATAACGTAAATATCCTGTGCATTTTAATATTATGTTAGGAAGCAGGATCCAAAATGGTCTGTTCGCTGCTCTCAAAAGTGGGCACAAATGCACAGGGAAAGGGAAGCTACGGCAGAGCCTCCGGCGCTGGGGCAAGGCCCGTGACCGTGACACGCCTCCCACCCCCCTACCCGACCACCCCACCCCACCCTAGCCCCCCAACCCCCACCCCACCCCCCCACCCCGCCCCCCACCCCGCCCCCCACCCCACCCCACCCCGCGCCCCACCCCACCCCACCCCCGCAGCTGGCCGGGGCGGGGCCGGGCCTCTCCTCCCGCCTCCCCAGCCATGTGCAAGGCAGGCCCCCCACTCCGCTGCCCACCCCCGCGCCGGCCGTGGGGCCGCGCCACCCGCTTGTCCAAACCCGCTTCCGGGGCGGCCGTGCCGGGCGGTCAGCCTCCGCGCGAGCCCGCCCCGTCCACGGGGGCCGGCTTCCCCGCAGCCCGCGCCCCGTCCACGGGGGGGCCGGCTTCCCCGCAGCTCGCGCCCTGTCCGGCTTCCCCGCAGCCCGCGCCCCGTCCACGGGGGGGCCGTCTTCCCCGCAGCCCGCGCCCCGTCCACGGGGGTCCGGCTTCCCCGCAGCCCGCGCCCCGTCCACGGGGGTCCGGCTTCCCCGCAGCCCGCGCCCCGTCCACGGGGGGGGCCGTCTTCCCCGCAGCCCGCGCCCCGTCCACGGGGGGGGGGGGGCCGGCTTCCCCGCAGCTCGCGCCCCGTCCACGGGGGGGGGGGGGAGGCCGGCTTCCCCGCAGCTCGCACCCCGTCCACGGGGCCGGCTTCCCCGCAGCCCGCGCCCCGTCCACGGGGGCCCGGCTTCCCCGCAGCTCGCGCCCCGTCCACGGGGGGGTCCGGCTTCCCCGCAGCTCGCGCCCCGTCCACGGGGGGGGGGGGGGCCGGCTTCCCCGCAGCTCGCGCCCGGCCCGCGCGGCTCGGCTTCCGAGGCCCCGCACCCCAGGACCCGCCCACCTTCGCGCACGTGCAGGCTCCGGGAAGCGGACAGACGCGCAGACAGGGGGGACCGCGCTCCGCTCTCCTCTGGGGACGTCACACCCGACGCCCTTCCCACGGCGCGGGGCGCGGGGCGTCCTTACCCGCCTTCCGTGGACGGCACCTTGGTCCCGTCCGGCCCTTTAGCGTTGCAGGAAGGCTCGGTGTCCCGTGCGCAACGCGTAATGTCTTTCACTGCATCAGATCCGACTGTTTTCCAGAAACAGCGGACGTTCCCCGGGAGGACGAGGCGCCCGGTCCCGGCGTCGGCAGCGCGGAGGGGGGTCCGCGGCCCGAGAGGCGGCCGTCCCTGCGGTTCTCCAGCCGCCGGTGAGGTGGCGCATCCTTTCGCACAACTGCTCAGCCCGGCGTTTTCTCTAAACCTCCTGTTCCCCGCGTGTTCCCGTCAGACCCCACTGCAGAATCACTTCCAGTTCGCTGGAGCTTCGGTCACGTTCCCGGGAGCTTGCCGAGCGGCGCAGGGCGGGCACTTGCGGTCCCCGCGCCGAAGCTCGCCGACGGGCGTGACCTGGTCCTCCAGCGGCCCGTGGAGGCCGCGCGTCACGCCAGACCTGCGCGCCGGTTCCTCCCGGGGATGCTGCGCGTACGGGGTCCCCTTTCCCACGCGCCCTCACCTGCAGCCGGCCGGCAAGGGTGTTACACATAAGGCTTCGGCACGTGCGTTGCATTTGCGTTTACGCAGCCCGCCGTTTAGTGTTTGCCTTTGTCCGTGGTATCACTTAACATAAACTTCTTTATATAATCATGTATGTCTACCTTTTCTTGCGGCACTTGATATTCCTAATTGTTCAATTGAATATAGTTTCCACAAGGGTGGGGATTTTTGTTTGTTTTGCTCACTGTTATATCTTTAGTGCCTAGAAGAGCATCTGGCCTATAGTAGACGCTCCATAAACATTAGTTACACTAATGAATTAATTACAAGGTAGTGTGAGAAGTGCAAGGTAATGGAGGTATGTGTGCGTGTCTGTGTGTTTCCTTTCTAAGGCATGAGTTAGTTGGAGATGGCGAGTAATGCACGTCCTTCTAGCCACTTTCATGCAGCTTCTCTTTCTCTTTGATCCTCACATGGCAGCCTACCCAGAACTAAGGGATTAGGGATGAAGCCACAGGACACTGGGGTTCATCGGGGATCCACCTCCCAGTGGGCACCCTCTCTGGGTCCCTCCATGGCACTGAGGGGGATCCTGTTTGCAGCTGCGAGCCTCCTCTGGACCTCGCTGACCGTGAGTGCCAGAGCACCAGGTCAGTCAGCTGGGCCCTGAGTTCCTCAGCTACCTCCTCAGACTCCTGATGCTACAGAGAAAGTAAGTGTGCGCAGCAGGACTCGGAGAAGGGCTGCTGTTGGCAGGGGGGCAGAGCATCCAGAGGGACAGCAGAAATGAGTCAGGCAGGCACGAGCTCCAGTCCTGCCTCTGTTCATCACTGGGGCATGATCTTGTGCTTTAATTTCTTTGGACTCAGGTATCTGGTATGTGAAAAGGTATTAACAATACCTACCATAGCACTGTGATAATTCCAGGCCAAACGTGTCTGAAGATTTAGGTAATCGATAATAGCTATTATTACAATAGTAGCATTTCCAGAGAAGCTGCTCTCTGTTCCCTCTGCACAAAGCATCCTTTCACAGGGCTTACACACTTGCAGCAGCCTCTGCTGTGCTTCCATTGCAGGTGCAGAGCTACTGATAACACTAGAGGTGTGTTATCACAAATTACTGTTGGATCTCCTCCATGTTCAGAGTGCGCCTTATCATTTCTGCTTACAGGGCTTTGCAGTGCAAGAGACATGTCAGTGGCAGACTGCACTGGGACTCAGCCATCCAGGATCCTCTCCAGACTGGGGGCCGTGCTACCCTCGGGAAGAATAAATCAGACTCCCAGAGTACCCAGGAGAGGGAATGGTGTGTGGGGAGCAGGATTATTGCTGCCCATCCCTCTCCCGCTCCATCAGCCAGTGCTGGTGTCCCACCATCACCCGCAGTGCCCCTTGGCATCCCCAGCCCACCCCCATTTCAATGAGCTCTCTGCCCTTCACAGTACTAGTCCCCTTCAGGTCCCAGGTCTCAGGTCACTTTTCCACCCGCCCTGTTCCAAACCCCATAACTGACCTCCAGCTCCCTGATATCATCACAACAGAGCTAGCAGTTCATCTCACAATGAGACTGTATTCCAGATGCGTGACTAAGTGCACGTGTTGGTCTTGTTTTCTCTAAGACCCTAAAATGACAGCAGAAGCATGATGGGAATAAATCTACACTATTAAAACATGGGGCCATATGAAGGTGGTCATCCGTGGGCGAAAGATGCCCAGCACATTCTGGAAGCTGAACGAAGGATGGAAGTACACAGCACTTGGGCAGAGTGATGGGGAGCCAGGCTCAGATTCTGGAGAGGGGGAAGGTCAGAGTTAGCAGGGCTGGAAGGCAGAGAGTAAGTGGGACTAAAATCAGAGAACTCTGGGGGGCAGGCAACATTCAGCCTGATGTTGAATCTCTGAGAAAAACAAAGGTGTAGACAACTGACAGCTTCTGTTACGCCTGTTGGAACCACCGATAATGCCACCTGATTCTAAGGTAGGTCAGCAGCCTGGGGGCGGGGATGGATGGCCCTCTCCATGCACCTTGAATCAAACCCTGCCAGGAACAGGCCGACGATACTGCAGACCCCTTCCTCACCGGAAAAAGACCTGCTCACCTGTGCAGTGCGTTCAGGGGACAGAAGAAAACTTGAAAATTCCCGTTTTTATTCCAGTAAGATGCTAATAAAATATTAGATTTAATTTTAAAAAGAATTGGATGCTATTTTAAAAAGGGAAGAGGGATTAAGAACAAGCTATTGGCTAAAGAAAAGAAAAAATGATTGCCAAAAATGTTTAATTAGAAAGCCTAGAAAATAACATGGAGGAAATTGTCCAGGTCATGGAGTTAAAGGAGATGAGAGAGAAGAGACATCGAATTTCAAAGCAAGTGCTCTAATAAGAGAACATGAAATGGAGGAGACAGAATTTTAAAGAAATAATAGAAGAAGAACCTCCCGGAGCTGGAGAGAGGCAGAAGTCATCGAAGTGGGAAGGTGCATCGTGAACTGAGCCGAATTAATGAAAAATAATTCCTTCAACACATTTTAATAAAACTACAGAATATCAAGAATAAGAGAATGTTAAAAACCCTCGAGAGATGGGGGAAGGCCCTTAGAAACACCAGAGAATCAGCGTTTCACATCTCACACCTCAGTGATGTCTTGCTTCCTTTAGCAAAAAGTACCACAGCACAACAGCAGTGGATTATAAGGGAAATTATTTATATCTTAGCCCTGAGAGCAAGCCAACAACCAAATTATGGATCAAATAGGATGGAAAAATAGATTCATTTTCAAGCATAGAGATTCAGAAAATCCATCTCACATATATTTTTTCCTAAATTTAAATTACCTAAAATCCTCCAACCAAAAAAAAAGGAATGGCATTCGAGGTAAAGAGGAGCTTGGAGTTCAACAACGAGAGGTCTAGGCTGCTCTGCCTGTGGGTGGCCGAGAAGTTTATCGGCTTCACTAATAAACTCTTTCCCTTTTAACTCTAAAAAAAATAAATAGGCAGGAGTCTAACCCAAAGTTCACTGAAAAGAAACTGCAGGATCCCAGTCGTGCAACAGGTCGGCGTTAGAACGCGGTGTGGTGGGCTCCCAGAAAATCGCCAAGAAAATAGAAGCCGCCCCACTCAGAAACTGGAGGCTGAAGGAGCCAGGAGTTCTTGGTGATATGATGGAGGGATGCAGTTTCTCCTTATGACCCTGTACCAACCACAGGCACTTAAAAATGTAAAACAAACAAAATAAGATGACAAATGAACTCAGAAGGAGAATGAACTGGAGGAGGCAAAGAGCCAGACTTCAGCTGAAACGTGTTATTTCTTCTTGTAAAATCCAAATCAAAATAAAAACAGGACAGTTGCTCCCAAGGAGTAGGACTAAGGTGGAAAGGATGAGGCAGGATAGGAGGGGCTACTCTTGCTTTACGTTAGAAGACTTTGTGCACCACTGGCTGCCTTCCTGCGTACACATGCGATGCAGATAAAAGATGTGAAATTAAATCATTTAATTTATTAAGAGTCCAGGTATTCCAATTATGTCGCTCTGGGTGGAATTTGGAGACTTTCTTTTCAAAGCCCCCTGGTGATCTAATGTCAGCCAGTCCAGGAATGTCACTGAGGAACCTGCACTAATGGATTTTCCTCCTGACTCCCCTCCGGCTCGTGAATGAGAGCTGGTATCCTCCCTCCTCTCGGGCACTGTTTTTATGGGTGTGGATCACGTCCACACAGATCTCAAAGAGGGCCAGGGCTGGGCCTAGATTTCCCTTTTCCCAGAGCCGTTTGGACTGAAAACACAAGAACACTTAATAATTAGTCCTCTAACTCCCAAGGTTAGGAAGTAGTTAAAAGGTCATCAAGTTCTTAAATTCTCTGATAACAGTAAATTAGCAAAAGATGAAAGGAGGCCTCGAAATGATTTCCCTGGAGACTACTGCTGGATACACTTGACAATCCTGCATCTACTCAGGAAAGCCAGCGCCCAGGGAGACTCTGGGACCAGAGGACCCACGGCCCACGAGGTCTTCCTTTCCCCTCCCCTCCCAGAACTCCTATTCATTCTTCAAAATCTGAGATATCAGTGTCTTTTGGTGTGTCCAATTCTCATGTTATTTAACATATTTTTCTGTATAACTTAAGCTGCAATAAAACATACACTCAAATACATTACATAATGAAATTTTGCATAAGGGAGTCTGCAACGTGGGCAGCTGGGTTAACCTCCTGTTAGAGCTTCTCTCTTACCACCTCGAAGCATATACTTGACCTGGAAACTCTATCTCCCACCGGGAAAGCGTCTATTCTGCGGTGCCGGTCATCGGACGTCTGAGCTGCATGTCTGCTGACTTGTTGCAGAGGTGAGGCTGCTCCCAGCACACATGCACCCTGCCAAAAGCATGGCCCGCCCGCCCTGCCCGCAACAGCAAGTGAGAAGTGGCAACACTGCCCTCTACAGGCTGGAAGAGCAAAGTCACAGCATCACTATCCTCACAGCAGAAAATGAAATCAGAAAGAACAGGAAAATCAAAATGCATGATCTCCGTGGGGCTCAGAACAAGGGGACTGACCGTGTTCACATTCGAGATGCTATTTGAAAAGAGGCGGTCAGACATCACAGGTTTCATATAGCTGCACCGCCGAACTTTACATAATTTTAAATTCTGTCCTACCAAGTGACGAAAATCAGATTATCTGAGGAATCATTAGGAGACTAAGACAGACATTTTTAGAAGTAAATGTTGTTAGGATGTCGACTTTGAAACAAAATCTTCCTGCTACTCCTTTTCCAGTTTCCAAGCTCTGAGGCTGATTTAAATGACCTGAGCCCAAAAAGGGGAGTTACTAAAAACAGCATAGTATTTTCAACTCGCTGTATTTTAAATTTTCACATATTAACTTTTCCTATGTTTTTTTATTGCATTTATTGAAGTGAGATGGGTTAATAAAATTATATAGGTTTCATGTGTACAATTCTATAGCACATCATCTGTTTATTGTGTGTTCACCACCCCAAGTCAAGTCTCCTTCCATCACCACTTATCACCCCTATCACCTCTCCTACCGCTCCCTACCCCCCTTTCCCTCTGGTAATCACCATACTGTGGCCTGTCTGTGAGGGCTTCTTTTTGTTTCTGTTTTTGGTTTTTGGTTAATCCCTTCACCTTTTTTACCCAGCCCCATAACACCCCTCCCCTCTGACAGCTGTCAGTCTGTTCTCTGTATCTATGAGTTTGTTTCTGTTTTGTTTACATTTGCTAAAAGATAAATAAAATAAAACAATAAAATAAAATAAATAGTGCAGTCTCTAGTGGTGTGCCACTGGGCTCTCCCCAGAACCCCACTCATTCATCTTCTTGTCGATAATTTGGATGCTGGTGTTGCCAGCATTCCACTCAAATCTGGGGATGACCTGAAGCTAGGAAGGAAATCAAGGATTCTGAAATGTCAGAAACAAAATTGAAAAAACACCAATAAGGTAACTAAATCCACCAAAAGTTAACAAAATGGAATTCTCTAGAGGTAAATGCCAAATATTGAGCTTTGGTCTGTAAACATAAGTGGACAAGTATGTGCTGAAGGAACGCTGACATCTGATGGCACGTGGAGAGAGGTTGCTGGAAAATGTCTTAACTGTCCTTTCATTTAAAAGAAGGAATACAATACGGCTGCCAAAACCTTACTTTGATTTTATGTTTTATTAATAAAAGTATATTACTTAAAACTAAAAAAATTTCAAATAATATAAACAGAAATAAATTAGATGCTGAAGCTGATATAAAAGTATTCATCACATTAAACTTTTTCTAAGGTTTGCAATTGTTAGGATACCCCAAGTGTTGTCACTGATTAATTTTACGAATAAAGTTACAATACAGATTTATAAAATGAGTATATAGCTACTACTGCTTTAATTCATTTTTTTACATACTGATGCTCTGGGACAGTTTTGCCTGAACACAAAGGTTGCTTTACTTGACATCAGTCAGAACTAGGTGAAATCCAGGCCCTGTCATTTCAGGAAATAACAATAATAATAAACTTGGAGAAACCAGATGACACTGTCAACCCTGGGACCAGCCCCCCTACTGGCCCCGAGAGAGGGGGCCGTGCACGCAGCTCAGTGCTCAGTCCACCGGCCCTGGGCTCCAGCCTGCCTGCCGCAGTGTCGGTCCTCCGCTCTCTAAGGGACCTGCAGCTGTCCCGCGGCCTTGCAGAGCTGTCCGGGGATGACAGACACAGGCCCATGACACACGCCCCGCTGCGCTGTCCTTGGTGAGTATGCCACAAGTGTGTCACCCTGTGCGCGGCGTCTGCTGCCCCTCACCTCCTCCGTCCGTCCTCGCCTCGCTGCTGTGAGCACACTGGCCGCGGGCCTGTGAAATCCCAGCGTCTGGCTGCACTTTTCCCGGCACCGGGTGTGTGAGGTGCAAGTTTCAGCGCAGCCTCGCCCACCTCAAGGCCCCTCTTAGGCAGAGAAGTCCGAGTGACCCAGGATATTATCATCACTGTTATTATCACAGTTCACCCTCAAGCTTAAAGCTCAGTGAAACACGAGTAAACCTCACCGACCTCCACATGGCGGTACTTTGGGAACCAACAGAGTGGCTTCCACAGGGTTAGACAGAAAAGTTCTCATGCTCACTGAAAAATCACAGGCTCTCCAGGTGTACTTCACAACCACAAAAAAGAGAACGCCATATTTTAAAAAGCAAATGAGCAATATGAAATTTAAGGTACACTTACATCAGAAAAAGGTCTTCCTCTCCTTCATTCTGGAACCCACTCCTGCTCGCCAGCCCCTTGACATGGGAAACATGAGTGACAGGTCAAAAGGAGCCAGGAAATCATATGCTTGCTTTATTCCAAACAGAATAAAAATTTGCATGACCCCCTTTGGATAAAAAGGCATTTATTATGTTTAGAATCTCTTCAGTTAAAGGGAGTTTTACTGCCTTCTCTCAATAATTTTTTAAAAAATGGGTCAGGTCCCCAAACTCTGCCCATCCTGGAATAAGGGTCCCAAGAAAGCTTTCTGTGTCCTGTTCCCTTCCGGGTGTCACATCGGATTTGTCACATAGAGAGGGAAGCAACCACAATTTCTCATTGTCCTCTGGAGGCACATAGCAGGCAGGTCACATGCTGCTGGTTAGCTTATTGGGGTGCAGAGCTACTAAGGGGAATCACAGCTAAACCTCAGGAGAGCCTCTAGCATGAGGGACTGCTGAGGTGGGGCTGAGCAGAGGCGGCGCCCACCTTGAGCATCCCGAGAAAAAGACCTTGAACTTGCCAGCCAAGCAACATCAAATGCCCGCTCTAGGGTCAGCGACCAAGGGCACAGGCTGGTCAGCATGAAGAGAACAGCGTGCCAGCTCCCTGCCCCCAAAGGGTTCGGTCAGCTCTCCACACACACAAGCCGCACCTTGGGGGAGAGAAGGGGCAGAGTGGACGCTCAGGGTCTTAGCAGTGACCCAAAGGAATACATTTAAACCAAAAACACACTAAACCAAAAGAAACTCAGCTTTTTTTTTTAAGTTGGCAAGTTTAAGTTTTCCCACTAGCAAGGTGGGAGCTCATTGGGAAACTTAGGTTGTGGATAAAGAAGGGACATGTGCTTTGTCCATCGGGGCAGTGGCACGTGTGAATATGCAGCCTCACTAACTGCGTGTAACACCCATGTATCCATTTACCTGCGTATGCACACGCATGTAAAGTAAGGGCCAACTGCACATGTATAGAACTGGGCAATAACGTGTGGGCGGGAGATAACCCTTCCTCCATCCGGGACCAGCTGCTTGCACCAGAGGCTCTGCCGCCTTTCTACACAGTCCTGCCGGCTTCAAGGCAGATGTGACTCCCCAGCTTTATACATGTGGAGAAACTGAGGCTGGAGAACGGTCATGGCACATGCAACGTCACTCACTTGCTAAGTAACAAGGTCAAGGTCTCAACCCAAATCCTAGCCCTAAAGTGTGTCCCCTTTCCCTGTGTCCTGAAGCAGCCACATAGTGGGGAGAAACCAGGCCAGGGGCGGTGGTATAAAGGTGGTAAAAGGGTTCTGCTTCAGATTGAGCAGAAACAGGACCTCACGGGAGAGCTGGAGACAACGGTAAGGAAAGGAGGGGACAGACTCGGGGAGGCCTGTTAGTTCCAGCATGAAAAGCATGAAGGGTAAGTGGGGGGATTTGCAGGAAACAAGGCTGCAGAAAGAGGCCACATCCCGCAGGCCTGGGTAGCAGGCTGAACGTGTAGGCGGAGGGGAGCCCAGGAGGCCCTTCTCCTCCCAGTTAGGACAGTGTCCTGCCTCCCATGCTGCAGCAGGGCCCGACAGCCATCAGCTTAGCAGTAGACGTGTATGTCACCACGGCCAGCTGTCCCCACAATGTAATTTCCCTACTTTGTACAGTAAAGTATGCAGAGGAGGGAACTCTGTCAAAATTAAAGGGTTTCAACCCAGGCCTCCCTCCCAGCACAGTGCCTCTATCTGTATACATACAGCCCTGTAAGACTGGCCTCCCTTACACACCAGTGCTGAGGTACTGTCCCCAGAAAGAGATCAGACTTGAAGCAAGCTGATAGCGTGTGGGTTCTTGACTTCGCGCAGGAAAGATTTCACAATACGAGTCCAGGTGCTTTTGAGAGTACGTTTATTAAAGCTGGGGACAGTGCAAAAGGAAATAATTAGGGTAGAAGAAGCAACAGTAGAGAGCCTAGGCGGGGATGCTTTGGCTCTCTAGAAATGTTATAGGAAAAAAGTGAGCCAAGGTGGGGCTGCTGTAGCTCACTGAAAAGTCAGGGAAAAGGGGGCCTTGGAGACAGGTTCAGGGTGTAAGCGCTGGAGGAGCTGCCACTGCCCATTGCTCACCCTGGTTAAAGTCTCCTGGGGACCCTTAGAGTTTAGGAGAGAAAAGGAAAGATGCACACCTCGAGTGGGAAGAAAGGCGTGGGTGTGCTCCAGACAGAGCCATCCTGCCTGCAGCTCATTTCTTGCGCTGTAGTCTCTGAGGAGACCTCTGCTCCCTCCACACCTCGCGGCTGCATGTTCACTTGGGCAGATCTCAGAAATTAACTCAGCCGTCCTGTGCTATTCTCCAGCGGCCTCAGGTACGCTTCCCATCACTTACCAGCTAGGCCCTAAGCTTCCCAAGGCAGGTATCGGGTGTTATTTACGTTACTCATTAAGATTTTCACGGTGTCTTGCACATGATAAGAGCTCAACTAGAACCCATTGTAAGCCTTATGTTTCAGATACTGTGACAGAACAGAGAACTGACTGTCCCTCCAAGTGAAAAGAAGCAATACCACTGAAAATGCTGAAAAATACTGAAACTTTATTTTCTAATATGTTGGCTGTCTGGCACAGATGAGGAGCACCAAAAATGCCAAAGCCAAGCAGCCTTTCTCTTTGAAGACATTGAGCATCCACTCATGACACGGTAGGAATCGGAGATCAAGATGCAAAGCCGGGGGTCTACCAAAGGGAGAGTCTAATCCCATGAAGCTAGAACCAAAAGTTCTGTGCACACCAGAGTATTAGGTACACTCAGTTTTCATATACAAAATTTGAACAACACAACTAGCAAATTTAATGAAACGTGTGTAACAAGCACATTAACACAACCAGTGGAGAATACAAATCTTTCTTAGGCACATGTGTAACATTTACAAAAATTGATCACTTTTTAGACTAAGAGTAACAAGAAATAAATCTATATCCCTACTCATTACCCATTTACACACCCACTAAGTAGAAACAACGAGCCACATCTTTCCGGATTATGGCACTGAGTGAAGGGGGCGAAAAATCTATCCTGAGAATTAATTTTAAAATCCTGTCCTTACTCAAATCGCAGCATAAATTCAAACTATCTGGGAGGTCTAAAAAATCTCAAGCTGTAAGCCCAGTTTAAAATATCAAACCCAGATAATCAGTAAAAGCAAATATTCAACACAAGATTTACAGAATCCCCACAGATGAGCATCCAAGAATTCTGATTTCACTGTCAAAAATCAAAGAAATACACAGAACAGGCATCCTGAGTGAGAATTAGCAATAATATCAGGAGGCAACTCATTCTCACCAACTTTATAGTCAGAATTACCAGCTAGAATACAAAAGATGCACATTTAATGGGTTTTTTTTTAAAAAAGAGCAAGATATTGGTAAGATGAACAAATAATGAAAGACTATTAAAATGCCCAAACCATATTGACAAAAAGTATATGGTGCCCAAAAAATGTATAACAATTTAAACAAAGAGTCAAAGGACGGTTTTAACAGAAAGTATTTCAAAGCTGAAGAGATATTTAATAAAATGAAAGCTAGATCTAAAGACAGTTTCTATACTGCAGCGCAGAAACACAGCGAGCCGGGGGTAAGGAAGGAGGGCTGGGGGACATACAGGGTGGGACGCAGACAGGCGTGGGATAAGATAAGGGGAGGTGGTATTTGAAGAAATCATGAGCGAGCACTTTGCAACCGATTAAAGACATCACTGCTTACTGAAGCAAGTGTATCTCAAGTGGGATAAAAATACAACCCACACTTAGAAACATCATTGTGAAACTGTACAATACCTAACAAAGAGGCTATCTTATTTTTAAAATCTTCAGCGAGAAAAAACAGATCGTCAATAAAGGAATGACAAATGGCCAGTGGAAGTCAGAAGACAGTGGAATAATATCTTGAATTTGCTGAGAGAAAATAACTGTTTACCCAGTAAAATTATTTTCCTGAAAGGAAAGGAAATTTAAAAAGAAAAAGGGAAAACAGTTAGGCTAACGAGGGCTGAGCGCTGTGCCCCGAAGAGCTCCACTTAATGGTGCCTCAGAGGGTGCTCCGCAGGCAAACGAAGGCCACCAAGCGGCAGGCCCCAGACGGGACAATAGGTGAGGGCAAAGACAACGGGAAATACGAAGGTAAATCTATTCGAATACCAACTGTATAAGACAATAAAGTATTGTTCATCAAGACGTGTGTAGGAGAACAAAATAAATCTAAAACACTTACCCACAATAATATCAGAAAGAAGGAGTGATATTGCAGTTAGTTTATTATGCGGTCCCGTATCATTCAGGGGAAGGGTAAAGACAGTAAACACCTTGCATTTTCTCAGGTAACCATGAGCAGAACAAAACATAGACGTAATTTGTTCCAAAATAGCAGAAAGGAAAAAATGCAGTAAGAAAATATGCTCAAACATTCAAAACTACAAAAAAACATACAAAAATGTTTAATGCACAAAGCACAGATACAAAAAAAGTGATTAAAATAAATTTAAACAGAATTACAATTGAATGTGAAATAACTAAGTTTAAGAATTAAGAGACAAAGATTGTCAGACTTGACAAAATCTGTAAGCCAAAGCTAGCCTTATGCTATTCAGGAGAAACATTTCTCATTTCTAAGTTTTAAGTATTAGAAGAAATAATACTAAAAGAATGCAAAAAATTATACCAAGCAAGTACTAACCAAAACAAATATGCAAATATGTAGCTATGTTAATAACAGACAAAAGAGACTTTAAGCATAAAACATTAACATAAAATCTCTATTAAACAATCAAAGATTTAATTATCAAGGAAGATGTTAATTATTGTAAAGTACACACATAACAACATAGCTTAAAATATAATAAGCAGAAGTTGAAAGCACTGGGAATAAAAATTTCACCACCACCACAACAATATCACAGTGGGACACTGAAACACAATTTTCATAGTCAATGATAGATATATCAGAAAAAATAACCAGTATTCACACACAAAGTTTGAGCAATGCAATTAACTAACTTAAACAGGCACAGCTAGCACATTAACACAACCAGTAAAGAATACAAATCTTTTCACCGCACATGTGTAACACAAAAGCTGATCAACAAGATCATAATTCAAGCATCAAAAATTAATGCAATTAGATAATAATAAAATAAATGTATTGATATTCTAAGAAATTAGAATTTCTCAGATATTAGAAATCAATAACAAAAAGGCAAACAAAAATTATTATTAAAATACAGTTGAAATAGCCCTAGGCAGTGTGGCTCAGTGATGAGAGCATCGGCACATACCTCGGTTGCAGTCGGGGTGAGTGCAGGAGGCAACCAATCCATGTGTCTGTGTCACATCCATGTTCCTCTCTCTCTTTGTCTCTCTCACTCTATCACTCTCCCCCTGCCACTCTCTCTGAAAAGCAATGGAAAAAATATCCTCAGGTGAGGAGAAAAAATAAAAAATAACACAGCTGAAATAATTTATGGATCAAATAATTATGTTAAAAATACATAGAACTGATCAATAATGAAACTACAGCATTACAAAATTGTGGGATTCAGCTAAATCAGTAATTAGAGGAAAAGGTATCACCTAATCATTTATATTAGACAACCAAAGGATAAAATTCAATGAGCAAAGAATCCAACTTGAGAGGTCACAACATAAATGAAGGAAAAAAATGTAAAGCAGATAATAATCCAATAAAAATGGGTAAATCCTTTGCAAGACTAATGGAAGGAAATGAGTATTAGAAATAATAAATGTATATAACTGCAGATGCTGCACAAAGTGAAAATATCTAATGAGTAACCTTATACCAAGAAATCTGAAAACATATCAAATGGACAAACTACTTCAAAATAAAAGTTATAAAAATTGACACCAGAAGAAATAACAAATGTAAATAATCCTATAAATATTTAATAAATTAAATCAGCATTTAGAATTCTTTCTACAAAGAAAATATAGGTCTCAGATGGTTTTCCCTATTAGTTCTGTCAAGAGACAATTCCAGTCTTAAACAAATATTACAAAGAATAAAATTGTGGAAATACTCTAGAATTTATGTTGTAAGAAAACAAAATTATAAGCCCATTTCACTCATGAACTAAATGCAAAACTTCAAATTAATGTTAGCAAACTGAGTCCAACATGTGCAGAAATACACTATGTGAGAGATCAGGGTAATTTAACATTAGAAATCAGTTTAAATAAGTTTGATGTTAACAATCTAACAGAGAATAAAGAATTTCGCTTGATGAAAAGAAAATCCCACTTATGTTTAAAGAAATAACTATTAGCAAACTAAAAGAAGAGGTGAATTTTCTTAAACTGGTAAAATATATCTACAAACAACTTAAAACATGCGTCATACTTAATGGTAAAATTCTGAAAACATTTCCTTTATGAACAGGAAAGGAAGGATGCCTGTTATCACCCTTTGTAGTCAACATTTCCTAGTGACTTACCATGGAATAACAGAGATAAAGACATAAAAAGCATACGAACAAGAAAAAAAGAAAGGGAGGGAGGTGTGGCGGGAAGGAGAAAACTATAATGTTAATATTAAAATAGATAAATTCTGAGAATTTAAAAATATATTTAGCAAAGTACTATGATCTAAAAATCATTTCTATACGATAGCAACCAATATTTTAAACTCTAATTAAAGATCCTATTTAAATACCCCAGAATTATAAAGTAGCTAGGAACAAACCTAGCACGAGGCTTAACCTTGCTTGAAGAGCATTATAAAACTGCACTGAAAGATATTAAGGAAGACCCAGGTAGGTAAAGGAATGTACCATTTTCATGGATCAGAAGATGAAAGGGGTCAACGACAATTATTTCAAAAGCGACACGCAGTTCGGTGCGAATTTAACCGAAATTCTCCAAGCTTTTGGCGGCGCTTGCTAAGCGTCCCTGGAGGGCGCGGGGGGCGCGGGCGCGGGAGCCGCGGGCCGCCGCGGGCACCAGCCGGGCTCGGGTTAGAGCGCAGGCGCGAGGCCGCCGCGGGCACCAGCCGGACTCGGGTTAGAGCGCAGGCGCGAGGCCGCCGCGGGCACCAGCCGGGCTCGGGTTAGAGCGCAGGCGCGAGGCCGCCGCGGGCACCAGCCGGGCTCCGGTTAGAGCGCAGGCGCGAGGCCGCCGCGGGCACCAGCCGGGCTCGGGTTAGAGCGCAGGCGCGAGGCCGCCGCGGGCACCAGCCGGGCTCGGGTTAGAGCGCAGGCGCGAGGCCGCCGCGGGCACCAGCCGGGCTCGGGTTAGAGCGCAGGCGCGAGGCCGCCGCGGGCACCAGCCGGACTCGGGTTAGAGCGCAGGCGCGAGGCCGCCGCGGGCACCAGCCGGGCTCGGGTTAGAGCGCAGGCGCGAGGCCGCCGCGGGCACCAGCCGGGCTCGGGTTAGAGCGCAGGCGCGAGGCCGCCGCGGGCACCAGCCGGGCTCGGGTTAGAGCGCAGGCGCGAGGCCGCCGCGGGAACCGAGCCCAGCACGCGGCCGCGCGACGGAGAAGGCGTGACTTTTGCAAGAATACGTCTGAGAGAACCGTGATCAAGGGAAGGGAAGGGAAGGGAAGGGGAGGGGAGGGGGGGGGAGGGGAGGGGAGGGGAGGGGAGGGCCTCGGACCTCAGGGACCGCGCGCCGAGAACGGGGACCCGGGTGGGGGGACCCGGGGACCCCGGGGGGCGTCTCCGCGGCTGCGAGTGAGAGGGTTAAGGTTCAGAAAAGGCGAGTCGCACAGGACAGGTGAATGAAGCACCGTAAAACTGCGAACGCCTCAGTTATGAGGAATCACTGTAAACAGGACCGTAAGCCACAAACAGGGAAACCGGTCCTGCGGTGGCCGTGACCCGCGAAGAACCGCGCGTGGAATCCGTGGAGCTGTCATAGTCGGCGCGAGAGAGGCAGTGCCAGGGAAGTGCCACCGGCTGGAAGGGACACCCGCAAGAAACGCCAGTCGCTCGCAAAAGTAAGAAAAGACGCTCAATCCACTGTGAATCAGGAAAACTCAAATTGAACCCGCAGTTAGATGCCGGTTGACACCCATCAGATGCGGAATTTTCAAAGTCCCGTCTGGGAGGGGGCGTCGCCTGGAGCTGCCGCGCCCCCCTCCGCGCGTCCCCAGCTGCGGGCGCCCCGCGCCCCCGGGTCCCCAAACCCTCCCCCCAGCGCCCGACGGCAGCGCAGCTGGGAAACGCCCCGGACGGGGGACCGCGGCCGGCCCGGGGCGTTGGGACCGCGCGGCGTGAAATGAACTGACCACAGCCCCGAGCAGACGGCGCCCCCCCCCCCCCCAGGAGACGACGCTGAGCCACAGGAGCAAACTGCGGACGAGCCCACACGCTGAGGTTCCATCTAAATAGCATTTAAAACGCGCAGCGCCAAGCCCTGGGTGCTCTGCGGCCGCGGGTCCGAGCGTGCTGACCGAGCTGCGCCCGCTGCCCGGGGAACCTGGAAGCTGCAGGGCATCGCCCAGGCATGGCCCGGGCCTGGCACGGACGCCGCCACCCTGCGGGCGCAAACTCAGCGCTCCTGGCACTCACACTGTGCCCCTGCTTTGTCTCTTAAGCCAAGAGGAATATATTGGCGCTCACTGCCTTAGTTTTACTTATGATACATATTCTACAAACATTATTTTGCATCTAATTTTTAATTTAAAAAGAGACTCGTCTAAGTGTGGCCTTCCTTGTCTCCCGACGTTACCTTTCCAGTGCTGACAGTGTCCCCGGAGCCCCTGCTGCCCTCTCTCATTCCATGCGGCCGAGGCCTCTCTCCCGGGGTCGGGAAGACCAGGGGACCTGGACAGAAGGCGTTTGGCCCAGACAGTGAAACTAGCACAAGCTGACCTCGGCCGAACCTCCGCTGGATTATTTAACACCTGCGCGTCCTTGGGAAACTTACCTAACCTCTCTGTGGCTCATCTTCAAAACGCACATGGGCCCTGGCTGGGTGGCCCCCTTGGTCCGAGCGTCCCCCCCACACCAAAAGGTTGAGGGTTCAATTCCTGGTCGGGGCCCAGGCCTAGGTTGCAGTTTTCACACACACACCCCCATTGGGGAATGTAAGGGAGGCAACCAATCCATGTATCTCTCTCACTTGGTCTTTCTCTCTCTCTCTCCCCTCCTTCTTTTCTCTAAAAATCAATAAAAACATATCCTCAGATGAGGATTTTTTTTAAAATCATATGTGGGATTGTGTAACTTGCAGTGCTGTGGGGAATTGAACTAGACAGACAGAGGAAATATAAATTAGATACAGCATTTTTGGTGGACAATTTGTGGAAACTATTAAAATATTAAATGTTCCCATCATTTAACCAGCAATTCAATTACTTTGAATCTATTCCATAAAAATGCTCTCCAAACTTTACGTAGATTTATGGACAGCTAATTCATTGCAGCATTGTTTTAGATAGAAAAAAATGAGAAACAACCATCAATATGAGAATTGCTAAATAAATTAGATTACAACAATACTAGGAAGCACATCAAGCAGTCTTTAAAATGAGCACTATAGATAGCACACTGACATAGGAAATTTATACGATATAAGTGAAAACTACCCTCCCTCCACTCTCCATGTGGAGTGGGAAGCCCAGAACGGTGTGGAGATGTCCTGATTTCCCAGCGAGCAGAAAGCAGCACAGGGCCTGCCATCCTCCTAATGTAATGTCCAAATAGAGTGGCTCCTGCCCCAACAGACAGCCATCCTTAAGAAACCTGTTGATAGCTGAGTCTCTATCTCCTAAAAGTTATAGTTCTTTACAGTCCTAAGTATGGCTGTGACAACCTGAAATCTAAACAAGCCCTTCGTAAACGTGCATTCTGTGAGGTGAGGCCCCGTGCTCACGGGACTGGGAGGAGGAGCCGCTATATTTGGACATGTAGTTTATCCACACTCACATGGTCACCACCTGGCTGTGCCACTATTTTTTGCCTGAGAAAACTGGGTCAGAAATGTCGCATAAAGGCATCTCCAAGGAGCTCCAATGAATGATTTATTCATTCCCTGGTTCTTTCATTGTTACTGAGCCTGCCTCTAAAGTAAAGGCCAGCCTGACCCCTGCCTTTTTCTGTCACAGCTCATATCACACTTGTCCGTCTCCTTCTTGACACCATAAAACCCTTGAGGGGAGGTTCAAAGAAAGATGAGAAAAGACCCTGCTAAAAACAGATGCCAGGGGGAGAGGTGGGTGAGGCCATGACAACCATCCATACTGGGTCCCAAAGACCAAAGTGCTCTCAAAATTAGGAGGGTGGCTAGGCTTGAAGTTTTGATTTTTTACTTTTCTTTTTATTTCTTGCAGTGGAATGGCCTGGCCATTTTAAAAACTAACAGTGATGTTGCCTGGAAATTTCCCCTTGTGAACAGTGCCTTTCCACTGAGAGACGAGAAACACCTGAAAGTGTGGTTTGTTTGTGCACATCTGGACAGGAGGAGCACAAGGGGCCCAGGTCCTTCCTCCAGAGCAGAGGAGACCAGCAGGGCTCGAAAAGCCAGGCGCAGCCTCCATCCCCAAGGCTCTCACCGCAGCTCTGGATCAGAGCACACCAACGTGTCTGAGAGAAGGCCTGGCTCCTGTAGGGGGCCTGAGGTTAGCCAGCTTATGGATGGACTGATTGTTAACGGTGCAAAGAAATGACAAGCCTTAGAAGAGGAATCTCGGTCAGCACCAGCTGGCCCTGAGACTGTGAGGACAGGAAGTGGAGCCATTCGTGTTATGAGCAAGCACACACATCACCTCATATAATCCTCACAATGCTTACCCAGAGTCGACGTTTATGTCCTGACTTCCTAGACTAGGAGCCTGAAGCTCAGAGGTTAGGGAACTGCCCCAGATAGCTATTTCCATGGGGTGAGGTTAGAATTTGAACCCAGACCTGTAGGATTCCCAAACCTGTGCTTTCCCCATATGTCCTTGCACAGACATCGCTGTAGTCAGAGCTGGTGGGGCCATCATGAAATAAATCTCAAATGCAGCATTTTCTGCGAATTCCAGCTAAGTTTGAGAGTTCATTGGATTGAACTCACCGTAGACCCCCTCCCAAAGCCAGAAAGTCCACAGGGATGAATCCCACCCGGTCCCACAAGCAGGGTTCAGTGCCCAGTGGGAGGCAGGGGCTGCTCTTTCCCCCTCTGTGCTGAGTGCCACCAGGGACGGGCTATGTGGGCAGCTCCCACCAAGCTGCTCCCACTGGCCCAGCACAGCTCTCTGAGAAGGGTACCAGGCCTGCTAGCTCTTGAAAGAAAAATAAAAACATTCTTTCAGCAACCCTGTCAGAGTGCCTGCTGTCATTCAGTGAAGTTACACTTGCAACAGGGCCTGGCACAAAATGAGCCGTCCACAGGCTTAGCTTCTCTATGCCAAGAACTTTCTAGGAGGTTGGCGTAAACTCCCAATGAGCCTTCCAGGTAAGCATGGTCAGCTCCATTTCACGTGTGTCATAATGGTGCTTTCTTATGGTGACGTGCAATTTTTTTTTCAAAACTGTAATTGGGTAATACCAAACAAAGTAAATAAACAACTCTTAAGTCAAGAGTGCAAAATGAAAGCTTCTTATTGTTTAAAGGTGCAAAAGCAAGAAAACAATATAAACATCCATATTTTAAGTAGTTGTATGGATGATACGCAATTTATCCATCCAACTTGGGCACCTAAAGGGGTATGAGCCTGAGCTGTGCATTGACGAAGACCCGGACATGTACAAAGGAAGCTCTTGTTCTGCTCCAAGACACAGGCAGCAAACCAAGGAGAAGGGCAACATACTATGAAAGAAAAGCAGCAGTTCAGACAGTGAGCTCCTGTGTCACACCAGGCCGAAATGCTCTCTTGATCAGGCAACACCGCTTCCAGGAAGCCTTCCCTGATAGCTGCAGATAACAACCACTCTTGTGAGCATTTCTCTGCACATTTCTTTGCACATGGCATCAACTTGAGAGAGAATATGCTGACTTTGCCACTCCCCCAACAGACTGAACTCGCTGTGGGCAGGCCCTGTGACTTGTGCTTTCTGTGTTCTCCTAAGACCTAGCAAAAAATTGGTGCCAGAAGGAAAAGTGTTTATTGGTGTGGCATTGGGGTAGTGAGAGCTGGTTTTCTGGGTCTGGCTCAGGCTGGGGATTTCCTGCAGAGAAAGAGAGTGTGACACAGTGAAAATTATTAAAATCCCACCTTGCTGGAGTCCAGGTCTCTCCTCGGCTCTCACTCCAGTTACCTAGTTTCATCTGGGGCTAAATGCTAATTCACAGTGGTGTACAGATACAATTCTTTTAATCTTAAGAAGTGTTCAAAATGAAAGAAAAGGGGCACTAGGTTATGCGCCAAGGGATCTGAGTGTAAATATCAGTTCTGTCACTAAAACAGTCAGTGACAGTGAGGAGGCTCTGAATCTTCACTTCCCCATCCACAAAATAACAAGGTTGAACTAGCTGAACTCTGAACCTGAGACACCCCCCCTCCAGAGTTAAAGTCCTGTTAACCTGAGGAAACAGGATGGGGAGGCCAGCCAGCCCTCCGCAGGCTGACACTAGGCCTGGACATCAGGGAAAGCAGGGGCCTTTGAATAAAGACTTGACAGATAGGCGCCGGAGCATCCTAAGCCTCCCTCACCATTCTTCAAGTTATAATTCCACCTCATTGTCACCAACACCCCAGTTTCTGCAGTAATTTCATTACAGTTTATGGCCTGGCTCCTCCAGCCTTCCTAGTCAGATAAGCAGCTTTGACAGCAGTGATTTGCAAGGTTGGGAGCAGTGAACAACCAGCCAGATCAACAGTGTGGGTGGAGGAAATCGATTTACCCCTGAAGAGAAGGCCACCTCCTGCAAAGCCACCAGGACAGCGTGGTTGAGAGGGCCGCGGCGGCAGGGGGCGGGGTGGGCGGTGTGCTCAGACAGACTCGGCATAAGGATGGGCTCACAGGCACAGACACAGGCAGGCAGGATCTGGTTATGAGCCCAAGAAAGCAGGTATAGACCAGTTCCCCCAGGGGGAGGGGCCAGCAATGCAAAGTGCAAGAGTGGGAGAGGGTGGGGCGGGGAGATGGGCTCACCTACCACCGTCCTGCATGGAAGGAGGCAGGCACTCCTGGTCCCACTCCTTTGGGCGTGTGCTCAGCCTCCCTGAGCCTGATTCCCCAGGGGTGAAGAGGGCAGTAGCTATCTCCAGGTGTGTGACATTTGTGTGGAAGGGCGCAGCCCCCTCCCGCACCTATAAGGTTGCATCCTCCTGACCAGTCACATCTTCAGAACCTTAGGCCCAAATTCCACAGGTGTGACCAGCTGCGAGCCTCCGGCTGGGAGCACAGACACCAGTTTATTCATGTGTTCAGCTTGTCTGTGAGCTGCCTGCGGGAAAACGTTGGCCACATCTTATTTTGCCTTGTATCTCCAGGGTGTAGCGAGGGCTTGACCAGAAAGGTGCCTGGGCTCATTTGAAGGGGGCTGGGGACACCCATGGCACCTGGGAAGTCACAGTAAAATTGCTTCCACTGGGGCCTAGAGTGGGAAGGAGGAGCCTGAAGGGAAAGGCCCATTTTCTATTATCTTATCCTAAGTAACTCAGCCCCACTGAGGCCTAACGTGATTACCTGCCTGCCTGTCTCACTCCCATCAGGCAGGCTTTCTGGAGGGGAGTTAACCAGTGTGTCCATATTACACCCACAGACAGCCAGTTTCAACTGGCCAGGTAGATCTGAAATGCAAATGTGGGATGAAGGGAAGAGGGTCCTCACAAGGTGGTGTGGAACCCTGGCCAGGAGGCCAGGAGGCCAGGAGGCCAGGAGGCCAGGAGGCCAGGAGGCCAGGAGGCCAGGAGGCAGGAACAGCATTACTGGGCAGAGTGACTTTGGCTCTCTTTAAGTCCTAAATGCACCTGGGAATGGGACTGTGGGTCCAACAAACAGTCACTGGCCCCTGCCTACCAGGCACTGTTCTAGGCACATTGCATGTGTTAGCTCATGTCATCCTCACAGCAGTTGTGAGGCAGGTGCCCTCAGAGAACCCATTTACAGATAAAGATGCAACCACAAACAAAATAGGGCTACAGGCCCACCTGCTCAGGTGTATACCTGGTGACACAGGGAGGGGATGTATCTTCGAGCTTCGCCACCACAGCACTCTTAACATGTAGAGCTGGGTCATTCTTCTTTGCGGTGCCTTTCTGTGCATTATAGGAAGTTTAGCAGCATAGTTGGCCCTCTCCCAGTTGTGGCAACCAAAAGTATCTCCAGACATTATCCAATGTCCCCTGGGGCAGAATCACCCTGATGGAGAGCTGCTGTCTTAGAAAGTAGCAACAGATGATTTCAGGGCCCAGTTTATTACCTGCCAAGAGAGATGGAAACTGGAATTCGAGGTGGGCCACTGAGAGGGCACAGGAAAGGGTGCTGAGCTCAACCTGGTGAGTCAGGTAGGAGAATGAGCTGGTGTGAAGATGGGGAGGGGTCTGCGGGGGAGAGAGGGGTAGGAGATGTCTCAGATAGAGGGACAAGGGTGGTGTGAGGGGGAGCTGGTAGCATACCAGGACCACCTCAGAGCTTTTCATAGATTCACTTGTCCGTGCCCATGCCCACTGAACCAGAAGCTTCAGGGTAGGGTCTGTAATCTTCCTTTTACCAGGCCCTCTTTATGTGCATCCAGCCAGCACTGAGGTTGGAAATCATAGGAATTGGTCATGGCTGATGTTTCACATGTGAGCAAAAGTTTCAGAGAGCCTCACAGGACTCCCTCAGCCTCAGGATGGAGAGCACTGGGTGTGTGGCTGTGGCTGTGGCTGTGGCCTACTCTGTCACCCCATGGAACAGGCTGCTCCTTACCTGAAACCTGGTTACACCTGGGCTTACCCACCTATTTGCATGGCCTTATCACAGCCGTCTGCATGGTGGGAGGAAAAAAACATAGATAGTGTTTGGAGTCTAACAGAACTCAGTTTGAATTCACTATTTGGAGTTTATTACCATTGGCCCTTTTAAGAGTCAGTTTTCCTATCTGTAATATAAATACAAAAGTCTCTACCACCCGGGCATTTTAAGGCTGCAACTATATGAGTGAAACATGATGGCGCAGTCAGTTGTCATCAAAGGCTCCTGCTGTCGGCATCTGGCAGGAAGCAGCTGTTCAGTACATGGCCCCCAAGTTCTCGATGTTTTGAGTTCATGTGGACCAAGAGAGACCACCCATCGGAGCCTCTGGGAAAGTTTATTAAAACACAGAGACCCAGGTTAAAGCCAGGCTTCCACGGCATGGGGCTTTCCTCCCAAATGTCCTCTAGTTCTGGGGGAATATGAGGGATGAGCTGCGAGCCACATCTCTGCTTTGGTGACCAGAGCCAGGCACCCACTCAGGCTCCAAACCCGTTTCCAAGCAGGTTTGCCCAGTTTTTCCACTCCCTGAGGGCCTTCCTCTGGTCCAGGGCAGCTCTTACCACCACATGCCGATCATTTCCCGGGCCCCTCACTCAGCCACTGCTGAGCGTGGGGCTTCCACCACCACAATTGCAACCAGGGCGATGTCTGTGTCTGGATGTTGGTCTTTCACTTTCCCTGCTTCTTGGGGGCTGCATTTCCATCAGGAGCTCTGAGGTCCTTTCACTCTGGGCCTTTTGTTTCACACTCAGCAACCAGTGACTTTACATGGGCTCAGTTTTCTCTGCACCATACCCCAAATTTGCTAGTTGCGCCCAAAACCCAATTTTAAACATGCATTTGCTTCTAGGTTTAAAAAAGTCAGCACTTTCTCTCACAAATAAAATTACAGCTATCAAGTACAGTAAGTGTTATTTTTTTAGCTGAGCCTGCAATTGGCAAATGGGTCCATAGGAAACGTACAGGAAACAGTCTTGGGAGCAGTTTTAAAGATGATACCACTGAGTGTGCAAAGTGGACCCACGTGGGTGAGTAAGCAGGAGGATCACGGGGCTGACCCGTGGTCTGTCCCAGCCCCGCCAGTCTCTAAACGGAGGAGCCGCGGCAGGAGAAATCGATCCTGCGGGTCCAGGGTGGGGCTTCAGGAGAGGCCCAGGTGCATCCCGCAGAGGGGCTGGCACCTCAGGAAGGCACTGAGCATGTGTCAGCGACGCTTACTTCTCAGCAGGGAGTTTACAGCCCAGGGAACCTTTGGCGATGCCCCCAGACGTGTGCAGTTGTCACGATTCGAAGGGAGGATGCTACCAGCATCTAATGGTAGAGACCAGGGATCCAGCTAAACACCCTACACCGGACAGACCCTCTGACAGCGGAGAATTGTCCGGACCAAAATGCCAGTAATGTCAAGATCAAGAGAGCCTGGCTTACAAAGTATCTTTGCTTTCCGGGTGAGGAAACGGGGGCTCAGTGGGACAAAATCACTTCCCCAAAATCAGCAAACAAAGGAAACAGGGTTCAGCTTGAGATGTAGCTCCATAATAAACCTCGGGTCACTGTTTAGCCACAGGGAGTTCGCCGCACCCACCATAAAGATGTTTGCATGGCCTGTCTTAGCCCTTTATCAAGCTATGACGTTAGCCACGTGCCTGAAGGAAAACACAAATGAACAAATGCACGCGCAGTATTTAAAGTTAGGGAACAATGCATAGCTTTGTTCTCAAGCTGCCAGATCGCTTTTATCAAATCACTTACCTTCCCTAAACCTCACTTTCCTCATTTAAAGAAAATAATAGCACAGATGTTATATTACTGAGAACTACCTAATACAGCCATGCGTGCCTGCAATTCCTCCAGCTAATTAATCAATGTGAAGATTTATCAGTCCAACCTAAATTCTGATTTGCTTGTAAGAGGGAGACATGCTTTAATCCAAAGGAATGAGAGGTGAATGATGGCATTTCCAGAAACATGGCAAAGGGCAAAGAAGATGATTGGGTGGAGGGTCACCTACCTGTTTATCCTGGAACTGCTGCATCCGTCATGGGGTCACGGGAAACCAGCCAGAGGTCAGAGCTGATGTGCTGAGGGAAGCGGAACCTGCCAAGACAGGCGCAAACCTCAGCAGCTGGGCCCTGCTCAGCGGCCAAGTTCACCGCTGCCTTGTGAGGTCCTTGCACCTGCTCTTGGGATAACACTTTGTCACGGGTGCCTTGCTCTCAGGGTTCTTCTCCTTCTGATAGGAGACCACTGATACCAAACCAAAGGGTTTGAGCTAACTTAGACAGGCAATGGAGTTATGGGGATCTTGTGCGTGGTGGAGTGACATCATCACTTGTTTTAGAATTCAGTGATTTAAAACCTTTTTGATGTAAATAACATAAAACTCTCTTTTATCTGTGGTGTAAAATTCTGAAGAACTAGGAGAAGCCTACCCAAAGGGCAGATTTCTTTTTCAGAGCTTTGTAGGGAGGAAGTCGGCTGCTTGGTCATTAGTGAATTTCCCATCACAGGAGAGTCAAACAGGATGTGGGTGGTTTCTTGCCCCTTTCCACCGGCATCTGCTCTCCCTTCTTGTGCTTTAACTGCATTATAGTTGGAGATATGACCATCTAGCACGGGACCACTTTTTCCAGATGCCTTTGTAGTTGGAGGAGGGCACAGGATCAGGTGCTCGCCAATAGAAAGTGGCCGTTTGCCTTTTCATTGCGAGCAACTTCACGTAGTTGCCCCCTTCCTGCGAGTACGAACCTGGAGGTACCTGAGACCCAGATTACCATGAGGACAGAAACTACAGAATAAAGTGGGAAAATCCATCTGAATGTTTCAATAGATGCAGAAGAAATTGACGAAACGTAACTTCCATTTCTGAGAAAAACTCAGAAAACTATAGATATCAGGCAACTCCTAACCCTAATTTAAGGAGTATTAACAGCCTACAGCTAACATCATTGTAAAGGGCTCGGTGCTTTCTACCTCACATCAGGAACAGAGCAATGATGCCAGCTCTCATCACGTCGCTTAACATTTCACTGGAGATCCTAGCCAGTGCAATAAGGCAATAAAAAGAAATAAAAGCCATGTAATTGGAAAGGAAAAAGTGAAAGTGCCTTCATTACAGACCATATGATTGTTTATGTAGAAAACCCTAACAAACCACAAAAAAACCTACAATGAATTTACATTCCTACCAAATGAATTTGTCAAGGCTGCAGGATAAAATTCAAACACAAAAATAATTTTATTTTCGATAATTAGCAATAAAAATTAGAAAGGAGATTTTTTTTAAAAACTTCATCTAAAATAGCAGAAAAATAATAGCATACTTAGATATAAAGTTAATGAAAAATGTTTGAGACCTCTACACTGGTAGCTGAGGAACAGTCATGAGTGATATAAAAGGCTGACTAAATAAATGGAGAGATGTACTATGTTAATGGATTTAAAAGGATTCAATATTTTTAATTTAACATTTCTGAAAATGATCTAAAGATGTAAAGCAATTCAAATAAAAGTACTAAGAGACTTTTTGAAGAAATTAATAAGCTGATTCTAAAATGTATATGAAAATACAAAGAACCTAGAATATTCAAAGCAGTATTGAAAAATAAATAAATCAGAGGATTAACATTCCCTGATGTCAAGACATTCCATAAAAAAATTCGTATTCATATAAGTGTGGTATTTGCATAGGGACTGACAAATAGATAAATGAAACTAAAAAAAGAAAACCAGCAGTAGATTCTCATTTATAAGGATGTCTGTCTGATTTTCTACAACAGTGTTAAAAGCCTGGAACTGTAGTATCATATTAATGGAAGTGTAAAACGTACAACCAATTTGGAAAAAGTTTCAACAATGTCTTACAAAGCTAAACATATTCTTACCCTATAACTCACCAATTCTAATTTTAGGTATATCAGTTCCAACAAACTGGATATGAACTTTCACAGCTTTATTTATAACTTTCAAAAACAGGAAACACTCCTCACATCCGTTGATAAAAGAGTAGAAATGTGAAATGTGGTATATTCATACAATGTATTATTATTGATGAGTTAAAATGAATGGACTACTGCTACACATAATGACAAATAAATCTTAACAGCATTGTGCTGTGTGAAAGAAACTTTATAAAAATGAGAAATGTTGTACTATTTTAATCATTTGAAATTCTAGAATAAAAAATCTAATATCTGCAGGAAAAAAAGAACAGTGGTTTCCTCTTGAACAGGTGGTTTTGAACTTGGAGGATCACAGGGAAACTTTCATGATAATGGTCTGTGTCTCAGCAGGTGTTTAGGTTACACAAGGTATGTTCATGTGCAAAAAGTCAGTGAATGTATACTGAAGGTATATGCAGTTCATAGTATATGAGTTGTATATCAAAAGAAAAACAGTTACATACAAATATTGAACTCTAATAATATGCATGGTGAAATATTTAAGATAAAGTGTATTATTGTCTACAATTTACTTTAAAATGTATCAAAAAACTAAAATGGAATGATGGATGGTTAGAGGGATAGATGATTAGACTGTGATAAAACAAGTAGAGTAATATACTCAAGGTCAGTTCTATATGGTGGACATTCAGGTGTTTACTGTAAAGTACTTTCAATGTTTGTTTGAATATTTTCATTTTAAAAATATTAGGTATATGCAACTTCAGTGCCTTGTCTTGTTCACTATTTCCTGGGATGAGAAAACCTTTCCATGGTAATTTTTGTTTTGTTTTTGTTTTTTGCCTACTCCTCTCCAGATTCCTTTGACCAGAAGGTGGTCATACACTTCAAGGTCCCTAAGGAGTGATATTTTATTAATAGGATCCAATCCTTATAATTCCATTATTCTTATCAGGGATTGGTTAACAAATTCCAGCCAAATATGTATACAGGAAAGCCCTGTGTAGAGATTGTAGAGCAGTGTTTTATATTCTAAAAAGGAAGTTAGGGGAGAAACATTCTTTTTTTTTTTTTTTGCCTTTGAATGATAATGTTTGTGGGGGAAATGAAAAACATGTAGGCTTTCTCATTACCTTCTCTGTGGAAGGCCCCAGTTATATAAACATGATATAGCGTAGTAATGACACAGGTCATGTTAGCTGACTAATGTCTGATCATTCCTTGGCTGAGAGCCACTATTGTTCTGGCTTCTATAAGACTGGCCAAGGACTCTCCGGGATGTGGTTTTGTCCCCTACGTACACCCAGCTGGCTGCCACTGGGAGAAGAGACGGTTTTGCCCCACCCCCATGTATGTTTGGTCCTGCCATCAGCTAAAATAAAGACATGTCTCATCCTCCTTCTGTTCCCCAGTTTTCCTCCAGACTGTCTATATCTAGTGTGAACCTCCCTGGCCTTGATCGTTGGCATTACAATGTTTGACTTGAGAATCTTGGAGTTCCTGCAGCCATCTTTCAACCATAAGGAGATAAGTTTAAGGTCAAAAGCCAATATGCTGAAAAGGCAGAACAGAAAGGAGAGCAGAACTTGGGTTTGTGATAACATCAACCCACTCAGAACCACCCTTCTTCTGGACTTCTTATGAGAGAAGTATGGGGTTGACTGGAGCTAAGGCAATAAGCATGAAAACAAAAGCAAAAATGCAAAGGTTGGTGGAGCAAAAAGATAAAAAGTGTTTAGCTTTTAAAATATCATTATGAGATGCTTACACTCTCACCTATCTCCAGACTGCTTGTTAAATAAACAATAAACATCTGTATAAGTTAGTTGGGTATTATGTTACTTGCACATGAGAGCATTTTGAGTGCACACAACCTTGAAAACAGAAAGCATACACAAGAAACCATGAGAAAATGATGTCCAAATTTATTAATTGAGGTTATTTTGTTTGCTACAACTCTGCCAGTCACTTTCTAAGAATAGGTTTTTGTTACCTGAAGTCATATGAAAATCTTTATGAAGAGGAGGAACCTGAGGTGCTGAGGAAGGAGCAGAATTTCACAGAATGGAGAACTCAGAAGCAAGGAAAGGCCTAAATAAGGGTCCAGATGTCATAATTCAAAACTCAACTGACCAGCTGAAATCCTCTGCCCTATCTTTACTTCACAGACAACCCAAAGTGGTTTCTAGGGATAGAGGAAATCTCCCCACTAAATGTCTAGAGGAAAAAATGCTTTCACTCAAGTAAACTGTTCACATGGAATGAAAACTACTCTCTTTGAATAGTATCAGTTATGATGCTATAGTTTCCAAGTAATGGGAAAATTCAACTGAAAGAGCTTACTGAATAAAGAAGCATTAGCTTATAAAACAGTAAGTCCACTGATAGGATAAGTTATAGGAGTAATTGGTCATCTCAGATGTGTCTACATGTAGCCATATTTTTCCCGTCTTTCTGTTCTCTATTCTTGGTGCCTTCATTTTATCATTAGGCCAGATTCCTTCCTGATTGCAAGACAGCTGTAGTGGTTCTGGCATTTAATTGTTTTTCTTCTTCTGCCTCCTCTTGAGTCTTCACTACAGCTTCAGTATCACTTTCTTCATACAGGCTCCCTATGAGGCCCAGTTTGCCTAGTGGCATGTGGTGGTATGGTATTTTTGGTCTCCATATTAACAGCTCAGTGTTGCCTGTTTTCTCATGGTCCCAACGCAACATGTCCTAAAGAAGAAAAAAAAGCAACTTTAATTGGGACAGCTTGGGTGTTATGACCAGTAGTTTGCACAAGGCTGAGCTATGTCAAAGGAACTTCTCAAACTTCTTGCAAAAATAGAAAAGAATGAAAAATTAACAAACAAAATATTCAAGAATGGTGAGACAATAAAAAAATATGTGTAATAGGGATACCAGAAGCAGAAGAAAGAGAGAAAGCAGCAGAAGAAATTTTTGAAGTAATTTTGACAGACGATTTTTGAAAATTAATAACAGATATGGGACAACATGTTCAGAAAACATCAAGCAGAATAAATCCAAAAAACAGACAAACATATATAGGCCATCATGTCTCAACTTCAAAGAACCAAGACAAAGACAAATCTTAAAAGAACCCAAGGGCAGGGCTTGGGATCAAACACATTACTTTGAGAGGACCAAGAATAAGAATTACATCAGGCTTCTCTTCAGAAACCATACAAGCAAGAAGAGAATGGAATGACATATTAAAAGTGTTGGGGAGGGCGGGGAGTAGCCACCTAGAATTCTGAATCCAGTGAAATTATCCTTCAAATGTGAAGAAGAAATAAAAGTTTGTTCAGAAAAACCAAAACTGAGACAATATGTCACCAGTAGTCCTGCCTTGCAAGAAATGTTAAAAAAAATCCTTCAGAGAAGGAAAGTGGTATAAGTCAGAAATGTGGATCTATATATAAAAAGAGAGGGAATAAAGGAAGGTAGATAAAAATAAAATATTTTACTTTTCTTATTCTTAAATTATCTAACAGATAACTTTGTTCAAATTAATAATAGCAACGATGTATTTGGTGATTATAACTTATGAATAAGTAAAGTGAATGACCGCAATGTTATACGGGAAGGGAGGGAGGAATTAGGAAAACTTGTTATAAGGTACCTGTGCTACCCATGAAGCAGTATAGTGTTATTTAAAAGTGGACTTGGATTAGTTGTAAATCTAATTATAAACCTTAGGGAAACCAATAAAAATATTTTAAGAAGTAAAATTGATATGGTAAGAGAATTTAAAAATGGAATAATATAAAATGCTTACTTAAAACCAGACAAGGTAGGAAAATATTGGAAGACAAAAATCAAAACAAAGAGCAAGGACAATTAATAGGAAATGGTTACAAACATGGCAGATGGTAGATATGTCTCCAAATATATCAATAACTACTTTAAATATGAATGGCTTAAGTACATAAATAATTAAAAGAGTTTCAGAGTGAATTTCTTTTAAAAAACTCAATATGCTGTTTACAAGAAAGACACTTTGAGTATAAAGACATGGATAGGTTAAAAGTAAAGAGATGGAGACAGATGTACCAAACTAACACTAATTTTTAAAAATGGTATATTAGCCTTGCCAGTGTGGCTCAGCGGTTGAACATCGACCTATGATCCAGGAGATCAAGGTTCGATTCCCAGTCAGGGCACATGCCCGGGTTCCAGGCTTGATCCCCAGTAAGGGGCATGCAAGAGGCAGCCAATCAATGACTCTCATCACTGATGTTTCTATCTCTCTCCCTCTCTGAAATCAATAAAGATATATCTTTTAAAATAGTATATTAATTTTAGACAAAACTTCAAGACAGAAAAGCATCCTGGATAAAGAAAAACATCAACTAATGATAAAAAGGTTAATTCTCCATGAATGCATAATAATCCTTAACAGGTATACACCTGGCAACACAGAATCAAAATATGTAAAGAAAAACTGATAGAACTGCAAAGATAAATAGAAAAATTCACTATCATATTTCAAGACCTCAACATCCCTCAATTATTAATTGACAGATCCAGCAGGCAAAAAATCAGTAAGAACTTAGTTGAACTGAACAGCATCATTCATCTGCTAGATTTAATTGACATGTATACAATATTTCATCCGGAAAAAGCAGAATATACATTCTTCAAAAGCTCAAATGAAACATTCCCCAAGATAGATCACATTTTGAGCCATAAAACACACCTTAACAAATTTAAAGAAATAGAAATCATGCAATGTCTGCTCTCAGACCATAATGGAATTAAACTAGAAATAAATAATAGAACAGATAGCTGGAAAAATCCCAAAATATTTAAGGATTAAATAACGTATCTATAAATAATGCACAAGTTAAAGAAGTCTCAAGAAAAGTTTTTAAATAACATTTTGAACTAAATAAATATGAAAATACAACATTAAAATTCATGGAAAGTTGGAAAATGTATAGCATTGAATGCATATATTAAAAAAGAAGAAATGCCTAAAATCACTAATCTAATCTTCCCCATTAGGAAACTAGAGGGGGGGGAAAGCAATATATTCCCAAAGCAAGCAGAAGAAAATAAGTAATAAAATTAAGGCAGAAATCAATGAAGCTGAGAATGAGAAATAATAGAGAAAACCAAAAAATTTGAAGCCTAGCTTTTCAATAAAATTGATAAACCTCTAACCAGACTAAAGAAAAAGAACAGGAATACACAAATTAGTAATATCAGAAATTAAAAAGGGACTATCACTACTGATTCTATAGACATTAAAAGGATATTAAAGAAATATTATTAACAACTTTTTACCACAAATGTCATAACTGGAATAAAATGAACCAAATCCTTGAAAGATACTAGCTGGCCACATTCAATGAAGAAAAAATATGCAGTCTAAATAAGCTTATATCTATAAAAGAAAATAAATCAATAATTAATAAACTTTTAAACAAGAAAGTGCCAAGCCCAAATGATTTCACAGGTGAATTCTACCAAAGAGTTAAGGAAAAAATGTTACAAATTGTCTACAATATATTCCAGAAAACAGAAGCTATGAGGTCATCATTACCTTAATACTGAAATCAGATAGAGACCTAACAAGAAAGAAAAATAATACACCAATATCTCTCACAAACATAGCTGCGAAAAGTCCTCAACAAAATATTAGCAACTCAAATTTTAAAATGTGTAAACAAAATTATACACCACAACCAAGTGAGATTTATTATATGTATGGAAGGATCATTCAACCTTCCAAAAATAAATTAATGTAATCCATCACATTAATAGGCTAAAAAAAAAATCTCATGCTCATATCAATAGAGACAGAAGAAGTATTTTAAAGTTTTAAAAAATCCAATACCTTTTCATGACAAAAACAAACAAAAACCTCTCGGCATACTAATAATAAAGGAAACTTATTCAACTTGATAAAAAACATCTACAAATAACCAACTCATAGCATCATACTTAATTTTGAGAAACTAAATACTTTCCTATAAATCTGAGAACAAGACAAGGGAACATATTCCCCTCTCACCACTTCTATTAAATATTGTACTGGTAGCTAACACAATAAGACAAGAAAAAAAAAGTCACACAGATTGAGAAAGAAAAAGTAAGAATATCTTTATTTGCAGATGGCATCATTAGTTATGTAGAAAATCTCAAAAATCAATGAAAAACTCCTGAAATGAATAAGTGAATATAGCAAGTTTACAGGATACATGGTTAATATATAAAAGTAACTGTTTCCTATATAGCAGTATTGAACAATTAGTATTTGAAATTAAAAACACGATACCATTTATATTAGCTCCTATAAACAAAATATTTAGGTATAAATCTAAAAAAGTATCTATAGAATCTAAAACTACAAAACTCTGTGAAAAAATCAAATCATGAAATCAAATCACATAAATGGAGAATATTCTATGTTCATTAGCAGAAAGACTTGTGTTGTTAAGATGCTAATTTTCCCCAACTTGATCTATAAATGCAATGCATATCCAATAATTACCTCAGTTAGTTAATAGGCTTTGTGGATATTGACAACCTAATTCTTAAGTTTATAAGGAAAGTCAAAAGACACAGATTAACCAACACAGTACTTAATGAAGGAGAAGAACAAAAATGAAAAACTGACACTTCTCAACTTCAAGATTTACAATAAAGGTACAGTAACCAAGACCGTGCATTGCTGAAAGAGACAAATAGTTCAATGAAACAAAATAGGAAGCCGAGAAATAAAGCCATGCAAATTTAGTCAACTGATCTTTAACAAAGAAGCAAAGGCAATTTAATGTAGACAGGATAGTCTCTTCAACACATGGTGCCGAAACAATTGAACATCCATATAAAAAACAAAATCTAGATTCAGGTTTTGGACCTTTCACAAAAATTAACTCAAATTGTATCATAGACCTTATTTAAAATACAAAACTATAAAACTTCTAAAAGATAATGTAGGAGAACTTCAAAGTGCCCTAGGTTTGGCAATGAGTTTTCAGATACAACACCCCCAAGTCATGACTCATGAAAGAAAAATTTACTAAGTTGGACTTGATTAAAAGTGAAAACTTCTGCCCTGTGAAACACATTGTTAGAGGAACAAAAAGATAAGCCAAAAACCTTGGAGAAAGTCTTTGCAAAACATGTCTGATGAAGGACTTGTATGCAAAATACAAAGAACTCTTAAAACTCAACAATAACAAAAAAAAAACAATTAAAAACTAGACAAACAATCTGGACAGACCTCTCACTGAAGAAAGCATACAGATAGCAGATATGCATATGAAAAGATGCTCAGCACCATATGTTATCAGTGAATTGTCAGTTAAAACAACAATGAAATACCACTGCATACCTATTACTATTGACAAAATCAAAAAAAATGACAGTACCAAATGCTAGCAAAAATGTAGGTCAAAGGAACTCTCATTCATTGCTGTGGGAAATGCAAATCATAAAGACAGTTTGGAAGACATTTTGGCAGTTTCTTACAAAACTAAACATAGAGTTATAATCAAGATGGCAAAGTAGGTGGACACTGTACCCAGCTCCTTCCTTGACCACATGAAAATTACAACTAAATTATGAAACAATCAACTCATGACCATGTGAAGACTGGCTGAACAGAAGTCCTATAACTAAGGACATGAAAAAGAAGCCATGTTGAGACTGGTTGGAGGGATGGAGAAGTGAAACAGGCAGGCCACACACCCAAGTATGGCAGTTAAAAAATCCAAAGAGATATCTCAGCTGCAGAGATCCCCCTGAGGAGTGAGGGGTGTCAGCCCCACACCAAGCTCCCCAGCACAGAATTCCAGAGCCAGGAAGAGGAGCCCCATCTGACTATAAAAAACAGTGGGAATTCTATTTTTCCAGGTGAGACTGAAGGATGCTGGAAACTCAGGCATCCTCTTAAAGGCCCTGAACACAAACTCTGATTTGCAGGCACTCACCTTGGGCTCCAGTGAAGAAAAAGTGGCTCAGGGGGTGCCAGAGACATAAAGGGAGAAACTGAGTGGTATGGCTTCAGGGCAACGGCTGCAGGGACTCCCACCATTGTCCCTCTATTGAGCCCTTCTCTGTGCAGACAACAAATACTATCATTCTTATGTCAAGTCCTCCCACCATACAGTCAAATCTGAATCTACATTAACCTGTTGAATTCCTCTAGCTCCACCCTGACAACTTCCTCAGACCCAGCCACATTCAATTTGCCCACTGCCTGAAGCTCTTTGAAGAACAATCAGACAGGGCCTGCATTGCGCTGTTTCTTTAAAAATTCCATTGACGCTCAGGGGTTGCCAGAGTCATGCAGGGAGAAACTGAGTTGTGTGGGTTCAGGGTGAGGCTGGAGGGATGGCCATCATTGTCCCAGTGTTGAGCTTTCCCTGCACATGGCCAAACCTGATTCTGCATTAGCCTTGTGAACTCCATTAACTCCACCACAAATTCTCCCTGAGACCCTACCCCATCACAAAGACCTCAGGCCAAGGAGTGGCTGACCTCAGTGTATCTTGAGACTTTTGTTGAATGGCCTCATGTTCATCACTGGTGACAAATCTCAATCTGTATTAACCTGGTGAACACCACTCTCCCCACCCTGTCGACTCCCTGAGACCTTGCCTGGCCCTACTCAAATACTGCACAGGACTCTTTCAGCACCTGAACCTTACAGGCTGTGAGCAGGGGGTGACAAGTCTCCAAGTGCCTTGAACCTTTTGTTAACCTTCCCCAGGCCTGGTCTGGTGCCAGCCAGCCTCAATATGCAGTGTGGCCTTTCCCACATGCAACCAGTCACAGCACAGACAGCTACCAACCACGGATAATTTTATAGCTTCTAACAGATAGCCCTAAGCTGGTCACAGGAAGCATTTGAAATTGACCTGCACCAGAGCCACCCTCACCCCAAGAAGCCCCAAAACCAACACAGTCAGTGAATAGCTTCAGACCACAAAGAGCACCACTCACTTAGCTCCACAAGTGGCACATTGAAAGTTTGAGAGGCACCAGACTCCACTGGAGCAAATCCCAATCCATGTGGTCAGTGCCCACAGAGCAACTCATATGCTGTGGTTGTGACCAATCTTCACAGGCAGTCAGCCTGAGGATTAATCCTACCCACTGATGTGCCAAGAGCAAACAAGGCTCAGCTACAACAGGTGGCCACACAAGGGACACTCCTGGAGCACCCAGCTCAAGTGATCAGGGAGATTACACCACTGGGACTCACAGAATACCTACTAAATAAGGCCACCCTGCCAAGACTTGGAAACATAGCAGATCTACCTAATATATAGAAACAAACACAGAGAGGAAGCTAAAATAGGGAGCCAAAAAAAATGTCCCAAATGAAAGAACAGGAGAAATCTACAGAAAAACACCTAATGAAATGGAGGTAAGAAGTCTACCAGATACAGAGTTCAAAACACTTGTTATAAGGATGCTCAAGGAACTTAGTGAGAACTTCAACAAAGACACGGTACACATAGAAAGGATAGAAACCATTTTTAAAAAGAGAAATGAATAATACAATAACTGAAGTAAAGAATACACTAGAAGGGATCAACAGCAGATTAAATGAAGCAGAGGATAAGATTACAATGTAGAAGATAAGATAGCAGAAAGCACCCATTTAAAAGAGCAAAAAAGAAAAAAATGAAAAAATAAGGTTAGTTTAAGGGAAGTCTGAGATGATATCAAGCATAACAGCATTCTCATCATAAGAATACCAGAAGGAGAACAGAGAGAGCAAGGGATTGATAACCTATTTGAAGAAATAATGACTGAAAATTTCTCTAACCTGACAAAGGAAATAGAATAAAAGTCCAGGAAGTACACAAACTCTTAAACAGGATGGACTCAAAAAAGCACAAAAACAAGACATATCATAATTAAAATGGCAAAGGTTAAAGACAAAGAAAAAATCTTAAAAACAGCAAGAATAAGACAGTTACCTACAAGGTAGCTTCCATAAGACTCTCAGCTGCTTTCTCAAAAGAAACATTTCATGCCAGAAGGGATTGGCATGAAATTTTCAAAGTAATGAAAAACAAAGACCTACAACCAAGACTACTCTACTCTGCAAGGCTATCATTTAAAACTGAAGGAGAGATAAAGAGCATATCAAACAAGAAAAAGCTAAAGTAGTTTATCACTGTCAAACCAGTATTACATGTTAAAGAGACTATTTTAAGAAGAAGAAGAAAGAAACATAAATATAAATAATAAAATGGTAATAATTACATACTTATCAATAATCATTTTAAATATAAACAGATTAAAGTTCTAATCAAAAGACATAGAGTAGCTAAATGGATTAAAAAATAAGACAGATACATATGCTGTCTACAAGAGACCCACTTCGGATCTAAAGACAAACACAGACTGAAAGTAAATGATGGAAAAAGACATTTCATGCAAATGGAAACAAAAAATAAAAGCTGGGGTAGCAATACTTACATGAGACAAAATAGACTTTAAAACAAAGGCTATAACAAGAGACAAAGAAAGACACTACATATAATAAAGGGATCAATCCAACAAGAGAATATAACCCTTGTAAACATTTATGCACCCAAATATATAAAGCCAGTATTGATGAACATAAAGGGAGAAATCAACAAACACTAATACAGTCCATCTGGCATGGTTCAGCAGTTGAGTATCAACCTATGATCCAGAAGATCAAGTTTCAATTCCCAATCAGGACACATGCCTGGGTTGCAGGCTCTATCCCCAGTAGGGGGCATGCAGGAGGCAACTGATCAATGACTCATCACTGATGTTTCTATCTTTCTCCCTCTCCTTTCCTCTCTCTGAAATCAACAAAGACATATTCTTTTAAAAAACACAGTAATACAGTCATAGTCAGGGACTTTAATACTCCATTGATATCAATGGATAGATCATCAAGACAAAAAATCAAAAAGGAAACAGCAGCCTAAAATGATACATTATATCACATGGATTTAATTGTTATTTTTAGAGCATTTCCACACCAGAACAGCAGAATATACATTCTTTTCAAGTGTACATAAAACATTTTTCAGGACAAACTATATGTTAGGCCACAAACAAGTCTCAATAAATTTAAAAGATTGAAGTCATATCAAGCATCTTCTCTGACCACAATGGTACAAAACTAAAAATCAATTACAAAAATAATAAAGAACACACAAACATATGGAGGCTAAATAACATGCTACTAAACAATGAATGGGTTAACAATGAGATCAAGGAAGAAATTAAAAGATACTTGAGACAAATGAAAATGAAAACAAAATGACCCCAAATCTATAGGACACAGTGAAAGCAGTTCCAAGAGCTCAATTGATAGCCATACAGGCCTACCTCAAGAAAAAGAAAAATCTTAAATAAGCAATCTAACATTACACTTAAAGGAACTAGAAAAAAGAACAACAAACAAAACCCAGAATGAGCAGAAGGAAGGAAATAATAAAGATCAGAGCAAAAATAAATGAAAGAGTCTAAAAAAATACAAAAGATCAATTAAACCAAGAACTGGTTATTTGAAAAAATAAACAAAATTTATAAACCTTTAGGCAAATTCATCAAGAGAAAAAGAGAGGACCCTAATAAATAAAATCAGAAATGAAAGAGGAGAAATGACAACTGACACCACAAAAATACAAAGGATCATAAGAAAATACTACAATTATATGCCACCAAATTGGACAATCTTAAGAGACAGATAAATTCCTAGAAACACACAATTTTCCAAGAAGAAACAGAATATATGAATAGACCAATTACTGCCAATGAAATCAAATTAGTAATCAAAAAATTCCCAACAAATGTAAGTCCTGGACCAATTGGCTCCATAGCTTTATTTTACCAAACATTCAGAGAACTAACATGTGTCCTTCTCAAACTATTCCAAAAATTTCAAGAGAAGGAAAGGTTCCCAAGCTCATTTTACAAGGCCAGCATTATTCTGATTCCAAAACCAGACAAAAGCATTTTTTTAAAAAATTATAGGACAATATCTTCAATGAACATGGATGCAAAAATCCTCAACGAAATATTAGCAAACCAAATTCAGCGATACATAAAGATCATACACCCCAATTAAGTGGGAATTGTTCCTGCTATGGAAGATGGGTTCAATACTTGCAAATCAGTGAATGTGATACATCACATAAACAAAACGAAGGATAAAAATCATATGATCATATCAATAGGTGCAGATAAAGCATTTGACAAAATCCAGCACCCATTTGTGATAAGAACTCTCAACAAAATGGGAATAGAGGGGACATACTTCAACATAATAAACACCGCATATGACAAATCCACAGCCAACATCATACTCAATGGGGAAATGCTAAAAGCATTTTCTTTAAGAACAGAAACAAGACTAGGTTATCCATTCTCACCACTTTTATTCAACCCAGTATTGGAAGTCCTAGCCACTGCAATCAGACAAGAAAAAGAAATAAAAGGCATCCAAATTGGAAATAAAGAAGTAAAATTGTCATTTGCAGGAGGCATAATATTATATACAGAGAACCTTAAAGGTTTCACCAAAAAAACTACTAGAAATAATAAATGAATTCAGTACAGTAAAAGGATACATAATTAATATTCAGAAATTGGTTGCATTTTATACACCAGTAATAAACTATCAGAAAGAGAAATTAAGAAAACATTCCCATTTACAATTGTATCAATAGGAATAAACTTCACCAAGGAGGTAAAAGATCTATACTTGGAAAAGTATAAGACATTGAAGAAGATACAAATAAATGGAAGCATTTACTGTGCCCATGGGTAGGAAGAATTAATATTATTTAAAAGTCCATACTACCCAGGAAATCTATAAATTGAATGCAATCCCTACAAAATACCAATAGCATATTTCACAGAACTAGAACAAATATTCCTAAAATTTATATGGATCCACAAAAGACCCCAAGTAGTCACAGCAATCTTGAGAAAGAAGAACAAAATTGGAGGTATCATGTTACCTGATATCAGACTATACTACAAGGCCATAGTAATCAAACAGCAGGTCCTGGGGTAAAAGCAGGCACATAGACCAATGGAATAGAATAGAGAACCTAGAGATAAACCCACACCTATAAGGTCAATTAATGTATTACAAAAGAGACAAGAATATACAATGGGATAGACATTCTATTCAATAAATGGTGTTGGAAAATTTGGACAGAATCATGCAGGAAATAATGAAACTAAACCACTTTATTACACTGTACACAAGAATAAATTCAAAATGGATTAAAGACCTAAATGTAAGACCCCAAACCATAAAACTTCTAGAAAAAACCTATGCCCTAAACTCTCTGACATTGCCATTAGTAATATTTTTTCTGATGCATCCCCTCGGGAAAGGGAAACAAAAGAAAAAAGAAACAAATGGAGCTACATCAAACTAAAAAGGTTTTGCACAGCAAAGGAAATCATCAACAAAATGAAAGGACAATCTACTGAATGGGAGAAGATATTCACCAATGATACATCCAATAAGTGGTTAACATTCAAAATTTATAAAGAACTCATACAACTCAACACCAGGAAAATTAAACAATTCAAGGAGAAAAAATGAGCAGAAGACCTGAATAGACCTTTCTTCAAAGAGAATATACGCATGGTCAGCAGACATATGAAAAGATACTGAAAGTCATTAATCATCAGAGAAATGCAAATTAAAACCACAACGAGATATCACCTCACACCTGTCTGAATAGCTATCATCAATAAATCAACAGACAACAAGTGTGCCTGGTGGGTACTAGAATCATTAGGGGGATCACTTCATAAATTACGTAATTGCCTAACCACTAGGCTGTACACCTGAAATAAATATAAAATAATATTAAATGTCAACTGTAATTGAAAAATAAAATATTTAAAGAGAACTAAATGATGCCTTACCACATAAGACGGCTCTCCTACATGTTTACCATTTGAGTCGAAAAACCCATACCCAGACAAACTCTGCGCACAAATGTTCAGAGCAACTTATCAGTTATTTTCCAAAACTCGAAGTAAGATATTCTTTAATAGGTGAGTGGATAAACAAACACTGCTACATCCAAACAATGGAATATTATTCAAAAATAGAAGGAAATGAGCTATCAAACCATGAAAAGACATGGTTGAAGCTTACACGTATATTGCTAAGTGGAAAAAAACTATCTGAGAAGGCTACATACTGTATGATTCCAATTACATGACACTCTGGAAAAGGTGAAACTACAGAGGAAAAAAATCCATGTTTGTTAGGAGTCAAGAATAATAACTAGTGGCCCCCGGGGCTTTCAGGGCAGTGACGCTGTTCTGTGTGATGCCGTAGTGGTGCACACACAGCATTGTTCGTTTGTCACACCCACAGGATACACAACACAGAGTGAGCCTTTATGCAAACCCTGGGCTTTAGCTAATAACGTATCAATATTGATTCATCAATTGGAGCAAATTGCCACGCGAACACAAAATGTTAATGACCGGAAAGTGTGCATTCAGGGGCTGGGGGGTGTATGCAGAGCTCATTGTACCATCTGCTCCATTTTTCTGTAAATCTATAGCTGCTCTAAAAAATAGTCTTAATTTTTTTAATCACTTTTCTCATCTCACACTTTATAATGTCTATGTCCAAGTAAGTTTCCTTTTCCTCTGAAGTGGTTGTCTTGGAGCTGGACTCTCATCCCAGGAGTGCTCACAGGAACCTCTGTCACGCTCCCGGGGTCTCCCTCGAGCTTCCCGTCACCGACACATGTCCTGGGAGAAGCCGTGACTTTGAAGAGCAGCTGCCAGTTTATCTGAACCAAAATTAACAAGTAGCATGGCTGATTACATTATTTTTTAAAGAAAAATAAGGCTGATTTTATGTGGCCTATAAATTAAATCTACAGACTATTCGCCACGTTGTGATGAAATGGAAAATTATTTCTAAGAAGGGCCACATCACTGGAATATGGTTGTAGCCTCTATATCTGGACTCTTCCCTAAATAAAAATAGCTTTATGTTATTTTTCTGGGTTATCATTTAAAATGTATACAGGAGAAGGAAATCCAGTTTAATCCCATCGCCAAAAGGAAAAAGTCAGCTTTCAGTCTAATCGCTGCTTCTTTGAAAGTGAAATGTACCTTCCCTGTAGCTGCCTTTAGGATTCTCTGCGTTTTTTTCTTACCAGTATTCCGGTCAAGTGTTTAGACATAGGTTATTTATAGCATTTGTTTTTCTTAAGGTTTATAGCACTTCTTAAAACTGTGACTTGATGTCTTTTGTCATTTGGAGAAAATTATTGACCATGATTTTTTTCAAGTATGTCTTCTACCCCATTGAAGAATCTTCTCCCTCTGGGACTCCAATTATAACTCTGTTATCTATTTTCACCAGGCTCCATGTCTCATATTCTTTTTCTGTATTTTGCATCTTTTTTCTCTCTATGCTTCAGTCTGTTTAGTTTCTACTGACCTGATTTCCAGCTTACAAATTCTGTTGTAAGTTTTTCCAATCTGCTGTGAAATTCATATATTCAGTTCTTTTGAAAAATATTTTTTTATTGATTTTTGAGAAAGGAAGGGAGAAGGAGAGAGAGAAACATCGATGTGAGAACAAAACATGGATCAGCTGCCTCCCGCTCACTCCCCACCAGGGATCGAGCCTGCAACCCGGGCCTGTGCGGACCCGGAATCGAACAGCCACCTTTCGGGCAAACTTCCAGTGCACAGGATGATGCCCAACCAACTGAGCCACACCGGCCAAGGCTAGTTCTTAATTATTATAGGTTAATGTATTTTTATTTCTAGAATGTTCATAAAATGTTTTTTATCATTTCCTGATAAAATTCTCTATTTTTTTCAGCTAATTCCTTGAACATATAGAGTTCATGTCTAATAAATCCAGTCTAAGGTGGCAGTGGATGGGAGAGTGAGTGAATACCTCATATCTAGGACTAAACCTTTCCTATTATATGTAGATAAGAGGGTTGCACTAGAGAATGCCTGAGGGTACTGTCCTGCAAAAATTTCTATGTTCTGATCTAGCTATTTTCCATCCTTTAAGATTTCAGTTTTGTGGAATTTATTTCCACCCTTTAAGCTTCACCAGTGCAGGGAAAACTATAATTAAAACAGTGCTGTTTCCTTTAGCTGTGTTTTGTCCCTTCAAAGCAGAAAGATCTTTCATACTTATTGTTTCATGTTTCTGAGAAAGCAAACACTGGCAGGCTCAGAGATGAATGCAGAGTATCTGTTCACTGTCCTATTAAGTCTTATCTGAAAATAAAATCTATTTCATGTTTATCATTTTTTATTGTTGCCATATTCATGAAATCATGATACTTTTCAGACTGCCATTGCCAGCAGTTCTCAACGCTGAATCGAAGCTTCAGATGGAACCGGGAGAGCCAGGGAGGCTTCAGCAGCTCGGCTCCCCCCACAGTGCTCCCCCCACAGCGCTCCCAGAGCTCTCCCCACGGTGGAGGGCTGGAGGCCCAGGGCTGAGCCAAACCCTGCGAACACATCCAAGCCTCTGCTGAGACAGGGCTGAGGTCATGTCCACTCACATTCCACCGGCCAAAACAAACCCCGTGGCCAAGTCCTGTCCACAGGGCAGACTCTGCTGGGGAGGGGAAGCATTTGTTGTCCCAGGGGTCACTCTGAGTTAATCCTTAGCAGTTAACCCCTCAGGGGTGAAGATAGGAAGAAAATGAGTCTCCACTTCCTGAGCGCCTCCTATGTCCCAGCCGCTGCTATTTTCAATTTCCACCACAAATCTGTAAGGAGAGAGTTGATATGCCCACATTACATACGAGAAAGCTACAGATCAAAGAGATAAATATCTAGCCCATTGTAACCAAGCCCAGACCAAAGGCAGGGTCAAGGAGGTTCCAGGGGCCCATCTAATGGCCCTTGAGCACTTTCTAGTTCCTTAGGGTGTTCAGACCCACCGGCCATCTTATCTGACTTATGTATTTATTTATTCATTTATTTATGTCAGTTAACAGCACAATGAAATACTCTTCACAGCAAACAGAATAAATAAACTTTAAAAGACTCCAAACTAGCAAGTGTTCGGAAGGTGTGGCGTAGCAAGAACTCACACACAGCTGGTGGCGATGGAAACTGGCACTTTGGAAGACAATTTGACATGATCTAACAAAGTCCAGTGCGTGCTCTGTTATAACCCAGCAAGTCCACTCCTCCTGAGCAGAGTGAGATGTGCATAGATGTTGCCGTCAATGGAGACACAGATGTACAGACAGACAACAACTAAAACAGTCTCCACCTGCGAGGACTGAAGAGGAAGGAAAGTCACTAGGCGCTTGGAAGAGCAAGACCATGGAGGTAACATTTAACAAAAAGATGCAGAATACAGAGGCGTTTGCTGCACCGCACGTGGGATGAAGGGACTGGGGAGCTTGAACTCGGGGTGGGAGCTGAAGAGAAAGGGATGCATGAGGGTCATGTGCTGGAAGGGGCACGGGGACAAGGCTGGTGTCATTTCTACTCAGAGCCTCAGCCACGCTCCCCGGGGGTGGTACCCAGGGCCAGGCCTCGGGGCATATCACAGACACTGAGGCTCCTCCCTTCACACACACCCCTGAAACCATGCTGTGGGCAGAGCCGAGGCCAGGAGACTGAGCTCAGTTATGTCTCCTTGGTATTGTCCATGTGTACTTTTTTGAAACAAAGGGACATAAATGAATTGCTGCTAAATTTCACCTTCCTAAGTCAAGCTCATTTTCTCAGCCAGCTGAGGTCTTTTTGGTATTTTAGTTTTTGACTTGCTCACGATGTGTCCTGACCTCACCTGGTAAGGGCCCCATCAGCAGAGCACACCACTGGGTTAGGCCAAAGAAGGCCCCAGCACAAGACAGGCGGACAGAGAAGTGGGGTAACAGCCCCGCAGCCCACCTGCTGCCGCCCTCCCTCTGTGGCTCTGCGGGGCCGTGTTCCTCCAAAGCAGCAACTGTCAGGAGCCCCCACACTGGGCTCTGCCCAGGCCCAGCTCTCATAACCTGCTCCTTCTCAGCACTTTGAAACCTGAGTGTGGTTCATCCTAGGATGCCAAACAGGCCCCTCTAAACTCTGCACAGTCACCCTTTTCTTTAAATCCTGACCTGAGGATATGTTTTTATTGATTTTAGAGAGAGAGGAAGGGAGAGAAAGAAACATTGATGTGAGAGAGAAACATTGATTGGTGGCCTCCCATATGCACCCCCACCAGGGATCGAACTCGAAACCTAGGTATGTGCCCTGATGGAGAATCAAATCCAGAACTTTTGGTGTACGGGACAACGCTCCAACTAACTGAGCCACTGGCCAGGACTACTCATCCTTTTCAACGGTGTCACCATTGTCCCTCCAGGGTCCTGACTAATTCACCGTCACAGGAAATGATAGTACATTGGCATTGGCACCCCTCCCCACTTCCTTTCCCCTCTCTCTCCAGATGTGGGAGAGGTGCATTATTATATTTGGCTCTTCTCTCAGTAGATTGTCTCTGTAACTCTTAGCATGACCCTTAGGGCAGATAACCTTCGTGCCATCGACATTTCTGTTCCCTCTGTGTGAAGTGAGAACATCCACACTTCTCCCCCACCTCCATCAGCCATGGACCTGGACTTGTAAAATGTCAATGTTATCAAAACCGGCAGTCTGCTCAGGGATCTCCGTTGTCATTGCTTGTTTTCTATTGGCTTATCCTGAACCTGAAAACCACCTAACAGCGGTGGTGTGTGGTCTCTATGGAACTGTTTCCACTGCAGAGCCCGGTGCTGTGGAACACCTGTGTCTCCTGTTCTTGGGGTCTCCATTTCCCAAAGGAAAATGCCCCCCAACTTGTGGCGAAGTGAATGATCTTTTCTCATACTTCATCAGTGGCCCCAAATCATGATGTTTGAGTTAGCTTCATACTCAGACCACTTATTAATACAGCTTTTTGTTTGCTTTCTGGGTTTTTAGTCAACATTTCTTTTTTATTTTTATCTTTATTGTCGAAAGTATTACAGATGTCCTCCATTTATCCCCTCCACCTTGTACCCCTCCCCCTGGGCCTTTACCCCACTATTGTCTGTGTCTATGTGTTATCCATATATGTATATAAATTCTTATGTTAATCTCCCCCCTCCCCACCTACCTACCCACACCTTCCCTCTAAGAATCATCAGTCTGTTCCATGCTTCTATGTCTCTGGATCTGTTTTGTTCATCAGTTTATTTTGTTCATTAGATTCCACATGTGACACTTGTCTTTCTCTGACTGGCTTCTTTTGCTTAGCCTAATACTCTCCAGGTCCCACCATGCTCTCTCCTAGGGTAAGGGATCCTTCGTTTCTACAGCTGCATAGTATTCCATGGTGTAAATGTCCGAGAAGATGCTTGATATGATTTCAATCTTCCTGAACTTGTAGACTTGTTTTGTGTCCTAACATGTGGTCTGTCTTTGAGAATGTACCATATGCACTTGAGGAGAATGCATATTCTGCAGCTTTGGGGTGAAGTGTTCTGTAAATGTCAATTAAATCCATCTGATCTAGTGTGTCATTTAGAATGACTATTTCTTTGCTGATTTTTTGTCTGGAAGATCTATCCAGTGAAGTCAGTGGGGTGTTAAAGTCCCCGGCTATGACTGTATCGCTGCCCATCTCTCCTTTAAAGTCCTACAGAAGTCCTTGCTTTGTTTTTGTTTTTCCAGCCTGTGTGAGTCTTTTGCTCTGAGATTGGTCTCTTGTAGACAGCATATATTTGGGTCCTATTTTCTTATCCATTCAGCTACCCTATATATATTTTTTTTAATTTTATTTTTGTTTAAAATGTTACAGATGTCTGTTTTTCTCCCCAATGACCCGTTCCACCCCGTCCCTTCCCCCTCCCCAGTCCCTCTCCCCACCATTGTCCATGTCTCAGCTACCCTATATTTTGATTGGAACATTTAATCCATTTATATTTAAGGCTGTTATTGATAGGTACTTATCTATTGCCATTTTATTTCTTTATTCCTATGTTTCTCATTCCCTCTATTTCAACTTCTTATTACAGCAGTCCCTTTAACATTTCCTGCAATGCTGGTTTGGTGGCAATAAACTCCTTTAGCCTTTCTTTGTCTGAGAAGCTCTTTATTTCACCATCTATTTTGAATGATAGCCTTGCTGGATAGAGTAGCCTTGGTTTCAGGTCCTTGTTTTGCATTACCTTGAATACTTCATGCCATTCCCTTCTGGCCTATAGAGTTTCTGATGAGAGTCAGCTGGCAACCTTATGGGAGCTCCTTTGTAGGTAACAGGTTGCTTTTCTCTTGCTGCTTTTAAGATTCTCTCTTTGTCTTGAATTTATGGCATTTTAGTTATGATGTGTCTGGGCATGGGCCTCTTTGGGTTCTTCTTGCTTGGGACTCTCTGCCTCCTGAACTTGTGTGACTTTTTCTTTCACCAGGTAGGGAAGTTTTCTGCCATTATTTCTTCAGACAGATTCTCTAACCCTTGCTTACTTTTGACCTCCTCTGGCACTCCTATACTGCAAATATTGTTACGTTTGATGCTGTCCCACAGCTCCCTTAAGACTGTCCTCCTGTTTTTCAATTGTTTTTCCTTTTTGGGTCTCTGAGTGATTTTTTTGTACCCTGTCTTCTAATTTGATGATCCGATCCTCAGCGTCCTCTAATCTGCTGTTCATTCCTTCCAATGTTTTGTTGGTTTTTTTTTTCTACTATGTTATTCTTAATTTCCTTCATAGTTTCTGTATCTTTTTCCATGCTGTTGAGCATCTTTAGGATCAGTATTCTGAACTCTATATCTGATAGATTGCTCATCTCCATTTTGTTTCACTCATCTTCTGGAAAATCCTTTTGTTCTTTCATTTGGGGCTTGTTTTTTGGTCTCCCCATTTTGGCTGCCTGTTTGGATTTGTTTCTATGTATTAGGTAGATTTGCTAGGACTCCCAGTCTTTTGGATGGTCTCAGGTACAGGCCATTCAAAAGACGCTATTTGTGACTTGCCTTGAGTACCCTGTTTGAAGTTTTCTGCACTCCACAGCTTCTGGTTTCCTCTGCTGGGGCTGAGTGTGTTTGGACATCCAGGAGAAAATCAGGCCAGGTCAACATTTCTTTTTCCCTTGTGGGATAGCAATGCATGCATTCTCACCACATTCTCAGGAGTATTTAGCTGCTCAGCTGTCTTGTTTCCTGCAGTGTACATCTCTCCTGAAGGTCCCCATTCTCCAGGACTTACTGAAAGCTCTAGAACCTCCCCTCTTCCCCCCCACTGTTTGGACCCTGCAACTCTGCTGACTGGGCTAGTTGCCTTTTCTGGCAGACTTGATTCTCCAACAGCTTACTTCTGTGTAAGAAGTAACCTTTTTGAGTCTTTCCATAGCCAAAGCCATCTTTATTCTTTATTCACAACTGATGTTTTAACCAGGTATAAGATTTAAAGTTCAAAGCCATCTCCACCCCCGGACTTAGAAAGCAGCCCTCTAGTCTCAGTCAGTGGTGTGAGCTCTGAGGCAGGCTGACTTTACTCTTCTGTAGATGGCACCCGCCCCCCGCTGCCACCCACCAGGCTCCGAAAGCCTTTAAGTCTTCACTGTTTCATTGTTGTTCTGAAGTTACATAACATATAAACACATCTTTAAGGTCAGCCCTTCCAGCCTGAGGAGCCACATTCTTCTCCAGCTCTGACCTGTTTCCTTCTCCTCTGCTTTATCTTCTTCATATGATTTATGTCATTTTCTCCCTTCTCTTTTTTCTGCTCACTCTTTGAGCAATTCAGATTAATTGGACCTTCTATATCACTCTTCACTTGTTTTCCTATGTCTTCTCTTGTGTTGCTCTCAGTCTAGGAGAATTTCTTTAGCTTTAACTTTCACCCCTTTAATTGATTTTTCATTTCGGCCACTGTATTATTTCAGGAATTCTTTGCTTACCATTTGCCTTTCCTTTTCCTAGCACACCACTCTTATTTTATGGTTTTAATATTTCTCAAATCTCTGAGCGTATTAAAGTTTTGCCTTGTTCCTTTGTTTCTTTTAAACTCTCTTCTTAATTATTTGTTTCTCTCCCTGAGGTTAGTGTGTCCTTTTGCTCCCCTTGGCCCTTTCTTTCAGCCTCAGTTCTTCCATGGGTCTTGGCTGTCGGACAGAGCTGCCCATCTGCATTTGTTAATTATTCTAAATGCTGGTGAGGGGGTTCCTCTCCTGTTGTCCGAATCCATCTGTTTCCCTATAAGCTTTTCTTCTGGGGGGCGAGCTGGCTGATGGTCCTGTGTTTCTGGATTGTGTGGTCTCTGCTTTAGGGCGAGAGGAAGGGGAGCTTCCTGACCACCAAGTCCCAGAAACAGGAGGCTTCACTGAAGGCGGCTCTTTTCGGCACTAGCAGCTTTGGTTCTCATAGAATTTCTTAATTATCTTAAAGACATCTACACGTTTTTGTCTCTAGGAGCAACTTCTGTGGTCAACTTAACGTTTTATACCCAAAGGTGGGGATGTGGGGAGGAATTGCCCCCACCCCAAGTGGAGCTTCAGCCAATCTCCTTATATTCATTCATCCCCACTTCCAGCCCCACCCTCCTGCTTGCTATATCTGAGCCCAGGGCCCTGGGGCTCTGACTGGCTTAGCCTCTCCACCCTTTCCCCCCCACACACACCCCAAGGCCACCCTGCAGCCTCCCCAGGCTTCCTCCAAGTTGGAGCCTCCATCTCTGTGTCTCCCCCTCAACATGCTCCACACCCCATCCAGTTCCCGGAATTCTGAGCCTCTTCACTTTGTGAGCTCATTTCTTTTATTATCTATCTCTTTAAAATACAATTGTAATGGCCTATTGAAAGGCAGAAAATACAAAATATGTTAAGTCTATTGCCTTTAGCTATACATTTGAAGGAATTTACATGAGAAAACTAGGTAAATACACCCATGTCCTGCGGCCTAAGCATGGCCTTTCCCGTCTGTAGGTGGGCATAGTCACAGCTGGCTGTGATCACGGCGCACTGTGTCTGCATGTGTGTGTTTCTGGCTGGGATCATGGCACACTATGTCTGTGTGTTTGTTTCACAGGGTAGTTTTGCAGTTTTCCTGCAGTGCCATGAAGCCTTTGTCTTTGTCACCTTAATGAGCGAGTGAGCCTCCATAGGGAACCTGCACCGACCCCCTCAGAGCACACCGGATGTTCGTGTCATTAACCCCACTTTGCACATGAGAATATTTGGAGACAAAGTCACTCAGCAAAGTGGCGAGTGGTGAGCCAGGAATGAGAAGTCATGTTGGCCTCATTCCAGTTCCTGCTCTGTCCTTGCTCACGAAATTGTTCTGGGGACTAAATGAGACCAAACATGTGGAGCTCATCGAAAAGTCTGGCAAATGTAATTACCATTCCAGTTCCCTTCTTGGTCCCAGGCCTACATACCCCAGCTTCCTCTCTCCTCTCTCCACAACAAAAGCTGTCAGGAGGAAGCTGCCTCCTTCCCTTAGGGGACTCAGAGTTCAGTTGGTAGCAGCTAGGAATGCGAGTTTCAGTTCAGCTTCACACCAACTTATACCCAACGGGAAAGGGCTGTGATCCAGGCAGGGCTGCCTGGAAGTTAGTAATTCGCCCTCTAATTAATGAAACATTTCCATTTCTGTATGTTCTGATGGGAACATTGGAACTTGCCCAGCAACTCCCTGCCTCCTTTCCTTGTGTGTCGGGGCCTCCTGCGTGAAGAGCCTCGCCAAGTGGAGCCATAACACCAGGGGCACAGGGCTCTGCCCCAGCCACCAGGCTGCACAGGAGGGTGCCAAGGAGACAACTGGTAGCACTTTCCAAGCAGAGCTTCAGGTCTGGACAAACCTGGTTCAAATTCTAGCTGTCATCGGGCAGCGAGGAGTTATGAGCAGTTACTTTACCTCTCTGTTCCTCCGTTTCCTTTTTTATAAAACAAAGAAGAGGGAAAAGGAAAACCAAAGAAGCAAAACAAAGCCCCCCCTCAGGCTGACCAGTGGGCTGTGTTCTTCCCGATTCTCTCCTCTTTCCCGCCTGAGATTTGGGCCCGCCCTACCCCTGCCCTACCCCTGACCTTCCTTCCTTCCTTCCTTCCTCCCTCCCTCCCCCCCTTCTTTCTTTTTTCCAGTCTGAAGCTTCCTCACTTTTCCCCTCTAGTCCACAACAGGTCAGCTTTTAGAGTTGTCAACAACACATGAGATTTTGCCCACGGTCACTTCAGACTCCCCAGGCCACCCGCCCGGCGTTCCTGCCGGGTCTCAATGCTGTTCCTCTGTCCTCAGGAATACAGTGGTTAGGAAGCTTCCAGAGGGAGCCCATTCTGGATGCTTAAAGATTGGCCCCTGGATGACATGCTCTGTGAGTTAGGGGCCCGGGTGTAGCTCTGGCTCTCACAGCCTCATCAACCTGGGCACCCCCCTCTGTGCCCCGAGAGCTGAGAGCCAGCCTTGAGCGGAGCCTGGAGGGAAGAGGGCCTGGCACTTCGGGCCTGGCGGCAGCACTAGGTCCGCTGCCTCTCAGCCCCCGGCCCTCCGCGCTTCCAGCGCCCCTCAGGAGGATCTGCGCGCTGCTGGTTGCTGGGGAAGGGCGGCTCCTGGCCCGGGAGCAGGCCCCAGCCCTGGACCTCGTGCTTGCCTGGGCCCACCGCCTTGCCCAGCCACCCCCCACCCACACCCTCCTCACCCGCCGGCCACAGCCCGCTGCTTCTCTCCACTCCTCTCAAAACGGGCAGAGCCACAATTTGGTTTTCTTAAAAGCTGCCGACTTGCCAACAGATAAGTCAAACTATGTTTCTGTACTTACGCACAAGAACAGGAAAAAGGCCCAAGGAAAATATGTTTGCAACGCACATGAAAAGGTGGTGTTGTCTTTCGTGTATAAAGAGTTCAAAAACTCAATAAGAAAAACATGAACCACCCCTGTGAACAAGGAACCAGCAGGAACGAAATATTCACTAAAAGAACATCAACTGATAAAGAAGCATACAACAGCATAGCCAACCCTACTAGGACCTGAGAAAATGCACATAGATCATTCCAGATGTGTGTCATTACATAATTCTTCTTGATCTGAAATCTGATGCTTAATTCTGGCAGGAGGCTCTGAGGGGAGCCCTAGTACATCTCACGACTGATTGCTGCAGCCACAGCCCATGAGTGCATCCAAGTTACAACACACTCCTAACCTCTGACTCAGTAATTTCATTGTTGCAACACAAGGTAACAAAAAAATATGACATGCAGATATTTATGTTCACGTGGTTTATGGCAGCACAATTTAACTGGCAACGAAGAGGGAACAACTCAGTAATTAAAACAAATTAAAGAGCTTTATACTTTCATGCGGTGGAGATTACGAACAATTTGGGGTTTTTTTTTCTCTCCATTTAATTTTTTTACACAAAGAGCATCTATTACTTGGACCAAGGGCAAAAGTTTTAGAGAACCCAAGTAAAATGTGCCCGCCTCAGCCTGTAAGAGCTCACAGCCTGAGGACAGAGCCCTCCCCCGGGGGCAGCCCTGAGAGCGTTAGTTTGGGGTGGGGATAAGGCCGGCAGGGATCCCCTCCCAGGAGCAGCTCCCGCCCTGTGCTGGGAGGGAGGAGACAGCCCCCCTGACCCCATCGCACCCTCTTACCCCTCAGGGCTCGGCCTGCACACCACAGCGCTGCCCCGCAGGCTCAGTCCTCGCTGCTCAGCCTTGGACAGGTTCCCGTCACCAAGCCCACCTCAGTCCCTCACCTTTAAAATTGGGCCGTGACAGTCTCCTCTCTGACAGTATTTATGGGAATTAAATGAGATAAGAACTGTTTTATTGTTACAAGATGTAGCTGAGTTCTTTCTACTCCCTTAATAAATATGCAACACACAGACACACTAATAATGCATTTCAGAGAAATATAGCCTAATTTTTCATAAAATTATTTTACCTTCTTAAAATAGCCTTCATTTCTGTAAAATTAGACACTCCAAGGTTAAATCTTCTAAAATATATCAAATGTTTCCCTGCTAGTTAAACTACTCAATGAATATTATTTACCTTCTTTTCAGAATGGCCTGAGGTCTTTCTTGTAACCCAGGAGTGCCCCCGAAGGAGAAGGGGACAGACAACAGCGTAATGTCACTAACCCTGAGGTGCCCGGTGAGACATGGTATTATCCCATTAATTAAGTGTTAACTATCTAATGTATTGCTCACCAAAACCTAACTGCAGATTGCTCCAGTGTTCTAGATGAGAAAACTGAGGCTCAGAGAAGTTCAGTGCTGAAGGTTACCCAGCTACAAGGCAATGAAGATGCAAACCCAGATGGAGCCTGAAAGCCTGGGCTCCTGGACTGCCCCGGCACCTCTGCACCCCCACTCGTGGCCAGAGCCCAGAGGCTTTGGCTGAACAGTAAATGCCACTTGACTCTTACATTTTACCTCTATAGTTTGTCAAGCTTTACACTGTTTGTTTAGTTAGTTAATTTGGTTTTTGGCTTCTTCTTTCTCGAATTCTTGTTATGTTTGGGTGCTTTTAACCTGTCCTAGCCTGAGAAATCAAATAAGCTAATGTCTTATGATTATGTCTAAAGGCCAGTAAGCCTCTGAGAAGCCCTCCCATAGTGAGATGTGATGACCTGGGGACTTGCTCATTGGTTACCTGGTTGATCTTTGACTTCCTTCCAGCTCCCCAGCTGTATTTCCAATAATTTAAGTTGTTTAATTTATGAACTCTGACCTAGGGAATACTATTATCCAACATAGACCTATATGCATTGCAAAACAAAATGTTAAACTATTACACTAATCATCACTAGCTTCTTTAAATGGCTTTTCTACCCCCACAGTTATTTTCAAGACTTTGCCTCTGTAAAACCCTGGAATGGGAAGTGTTCTCTTCTCCATGTCAAGACTCCTCCACACACAACTCAAATACACGTATACACACCTGGCCAGAGGTATTCTGCAAATAGTTCACTGGAAGTCAACATGTGCATGGCCAGTATAGAAGTTTCACTGAAGATTTATAAGCAAAGTGAGGTTCTTCAGTACAGAACTAAAGAGAATTACGAACGCTTTCCCACTGTCAGCCCGGCGTCCTAACAAGGATGCCTGGAGCTAGCCCAGCCCAGGCGGAGCTGGGCAGCCATCTGCTGCACACCTCCAGGGGGCAGCCTCCTGTTGTGTTCAGCATGAGCGCTACTCCCACTGGCATGCACTTGTGCTGACAGCTGGACCAGCGGCCTGGGGCTGCAGAAGGGAAGGGGGGTTCCCAGCAGTGCGTGGAGGACTGTTGGGTAAACCACAGTGGAAATCCCCACAGGGAAGATCAGACATCAGAAAAGAGAAGTACGGGGTGTGTCTCCTGGGGCGCGATTAATACGGGGTGACACGGTCAGGCCCCCTTCCTTTCTCTAGGGGGAGGAGAGTACACCCTTGGCTGCATTTAACACAACAGGTTAAATGCATGGGGGGGGGGGGAGCTCCATTTAACTAACCAGTGCGCCAAACCCAAGTGGGGTGTTTAGTTGTCTCGGTGCAGTGGCTTCTCCGCAAACGTCCACTTTCACTGGAAGCCCAGACAAAAGTGATCCAAACACAGCACCTGGCCGTTGTCCAGCAGTCCTTGGGGCTGAGGCTCCGTCCCGAGCGTCAGCCGGACACTGGGGCAGCGCCCCCGACGGGCCGGGCGGCAGGACCGCTCTGGCCAGAGCGTCCAGCCAAAAGTCCCAGGGCCTGTCCCTGCTCGGTCACCGTCCCGCCAGGCCCGCCGGCCTGGGGTCGCAGCTGGGAGCTTCTCAGTCCCCGGGGAGTCTCCGCCGCGGCCTCTGTATCTGCTGGCTGCAGATGGACACACGGACGGTTAGAGAAATGTGATTGTTGAGCAGGAAAGTGGGAGCGCGGAGTAGCTCAGAAGTGGGCGGGAGTGTGTTTAAAAAAAAAAGGGTGGAAACCCCATCAGCAAGTCTGCCGAAAAAAATAAGTGCGGTCTGCGTATCTGGGGCGGGGCCCCTCCCCGCCGGCGGCGCAGTGCGACCCGAGGGCCGTCCCGCGCGGCCGAGGTCAGGCGCCGCGACCCCCGCCCGCCCGCGCCCGCGGCCCCCGGCCGCCGGGCCCCCGCTCCGCGCCGCCCACCATGAGCAGCCGCAACGCCACCTCCACCGCGCACCCCCGTGAGTACCCGCCGGGGAGGGTCTGCGGGTCGGGCCCAGCTCCCGCCCCGCAGGACGGGGCGCAGCGGCCGAGGCGCGGCCACGGGCTCGGGACTCCGGCCGCGCCCTGCCCCTGGCCGGAGGCGCCCGCGGGTCCAGGCCGGAGCCCCCGCGCCGTCCCAAGGCTCGCGGGGCCGGGTCGCGCGGGGTCCCCCTGCCGCGCCCCCTGGGACCTGCCCCCCCCCCCCCCCCCCCCCGCTCTCTCCGGCCCCGGAGCGGGCCCCGAGCTCCCGGACCCAGGCGCGCGCGCTCCGCGCCCCAGCTCCACCCTGAAGCCCAGCAGGGGGGCCCCACGGTGGCGCGGGGTCCCTCCCGGCGCCCGCACCCGGGCGCGCGGGCTGTGCGCCCTGGGCCTGGAGAGGCCTGGGCGCGCCTCGGCCCCGCGTCTGCCCGCTGTATCTATTTGCGTGTGGGTCGGGAAGTCTCTGGCGAAACTTTCCCCTAAAAGAATAAACAAGTGACCTGCCAGGAGAGGCAGAGCGTTGAGCCGCCCGAAAGAACGTCACAAGCTGCTGCTAGGCCGCCCAGGCAGGGGATTTGGGGCACTTTTGGAGAAAACTCCAGGTCGGCTCCACTGCCCTGTTCTTGCTCTCCGGGGCTGTCCGGCTTGGGGAGGGACTCGGGGTGAGGAGAGCGCTGCCTCCACCGCGACCGTGGCGCTTTGTAGTTTCTCATGGCCTGTTTCTTTTCGACCCCTCACGTTTGTTGCTGACAGGAAATCGTATCCCCTGCGATTCACTGGGAGGCTGTTCAGACATTTCTGGGGCCTTCCCACCCCTCCTCTGGGATTTGCAATCAAAAACTAAAAGTTTATTTATAAAAAGAATGAATGTTTATCCCTCTTACCCCGACCCCGGCTGTCATTAGAAACTGAGAGAGAATAAACATTGAGTCTATATTGCAATCATGTTAGCTAATTAATAGGGTAACAGTGTGGGTACTGGTGACACTCACTCGTTTTATGTCTTTAAAACCAGGTGGTTGTGAAGCCTTAAGGGCAACCGGAGGTGGATGAGTGCGAGCAGGCCCGTGTCTGTACTGTGCGCCTCAGTGTGCAGGGCGGCTCAATTGGGTCTGGGTCTGACAGAGCGGAGTCACAGAGTGGGGGCCTGGCAGCATGTGTTGGGATCATGTGTGCCACTTATTAGCCAAGGACAGGCTCTGAGCCACAGTTCTGTCATCTGAAAAATGGAAATATAAAATATTCCTCATTGGGCTGTGAGAATTCAGTGTGCGTAAATGGTTCAGCACAGAGATTGAGGCATACTAAGTGTGAGATCAATGTCAGGCATCTTTGTTTGTTTTACATGAGACTGTGGATCTGTTAGCTCATGTGTGTTCCCGTGTGTCTTTGAGTGTGAGTCAAGACACTACTGAGTGCTCATGGGGGTAGGGTTGAGGGGACAGAACCACTGTAATCCTTGCGTGTGGGTGCTTAGGAAGCTCAGGACTGCAGACAGGCCCCGTTTGGAGAGGCCAGGCTTGCCTGGCCCAGAGCATGGGCCTGGCCCCGCCTCCAGCTGTTCTCTGGGATTCAGGTTTCAGATCTTGACCAATGACCGCAAACAGGGCCCTTCTGGGACTGATGGGATGCAGCCCTACTTGCATGCCATTCCAGATTACCCTTAGGACTTGGTTTCTGGCAGGATCTCTGGTGTGGGGAAGATGGGGCCCTATTTCTTGCTGCTAACTAAGGCAGGATGTCTCAGTTTACATCACTGTTCCTCAGAACCAGAGGTTAGACTGGAGAGGACCCACTGCTCCCTGACCAGGCCAGGCCTGCCCTCCTCAGCTGGGCTCCCAGAAGCTCAAAGGCCAGTTATTGCAAATGAGGGTGTGCAGAAATCCATTGCCTTGCCCTTTGATGAAAGAAGTCAACGCTCAGTAAGGAGATGGCCCAGTTTGGCAGCCTTGTGTAGAATTTGTTGCCTCTGACAGAGCAGAAAGGATTGCACTAGTCCAAATAGAATTCCATCTCAGCCATTGCTCAACCCCTCCAGACACCGGTGGAGTAGGGAGTCACGTGACATTGACACAGTTGGCCTGGGCCTCCCAGGGTGCCAGGTATCAGCATTTATTTCTGGGGCTTGCAGCATACCCTGGGAAGCAGAGGTGTTTGGGGACCAGGCATTCTGTGCTTGCAGTGGGACACATCAGCCCACCTACAATGAGTAAGAAGAGGCCCCTCACCAGGCAATCTGGGGGAGGTTGGCAAGTCAAGTCTCTTTGACTCTGGGTGGCAAATACCCTTCTGAGACCCCCACAGAAACACCTGCTAGAGACTAGCAAACACAATGGTCCCAACAAGCACAAGCTAAAAAAAAAAAAAAATTGAACAATGAATGACGGAGTTAATAATAGAAAAGAGGAAGACTTTCTGCCTGCCTCAAGGGCAGTTGCTTTATTGATTTATGAGCATCCTTCTAGGAGTATTGTATGTATATACAATTACTTTTTATTTTACAAAATAAAACGTCCTTTATGTATTCTACTTCATCTTGTTTTTTTTCGTAAGAATATATGTTAAAGATTATGCCAGTTCCTCCTCGGGTGGACATGTAAGTTGTACACAGTCTGTATTTGATCTTTTCCTAACCAGACACAGCACTGCCATGGCAGCCCTTGTAAGCAGAATTGTACATGGATGGGTTTGTGTACTGCCAGGATAAATTCCCCCCAGAATTTAATTTCTGGGACAAAGAATGTGTACCTTTAAGATGTTAGTAGACACTGAAAAAATTGCCCTCCAACAGGTCACGTGATTACCAACATCACCAGTAGTCAATGAAAGTTGCCGTTTCCCCATATCCTTGCTCACACTGCCGCTTCTATCTTGGTCAGTCTGATGAGTAAAACACATTGTGACTTTTGAATGTACTTCTGTAGCTACACGTCAGGCTGGGCAGGTTTTCCTGCCTCTAGAAGACAGTGTAGTTTTTCTGGAAAGTACCTCTGTATGACCTTTGCCCGTTTCCTGTCAGGCCCCTAGGCACCCCCTATGGGAAACACACCCCAGGAGTTAATGACGTGTCCCGCCTCCCATGGCGAACTAGAGGCAGAGCAGGGGCCCAGGTCGCACACGTGCTGTGGTCACCCTGGGTTTATCCTGCCTCCACCGCTTGCTGGCTTTGGGGAGGTCCGCAGTTCCTCGGAGCCTCGGCTTTCTCATCTGCACATGGAGTAACGACAGCCACTTCCCAGGGCCACGTGGTGAACAGAGAATAAGGCTTGGCACCGCGCCAGGGAGTAATGGCACCGTGGCTGTTGTTAACAGATTTTATCAGCGCAAGCCCAGCCTGCAGGTGCTGGTAATCTCTGTCTCGCATGCAGACAGCTGCCGTTTTGTTTCTGATAATGTAACAATGACAACAGCAGCACCTAGATGCCAAGCCCTATGGGAGGCCTTGCCCGGGTCACCCCCACAGCCTGGTCTCACAGGCACCTTCTTACCTGTTTCTCTGGACACTCAAGGGCCACCTACCCCTGGGTTCCCAAGTACTGAGGCCTCAGCCAGGTGGTGGACGCAGGCTGCAGACACCAGGGCCACAGAGGCCAACCTAAGGGGGTGTTAGGGTGCATGTGGGCCTGCTGTCCCTGTCCCCGTGGACCAGGCAGGGCATCCTGCCACCCTCCCATCGTGGGAGCCGTGCCTGGGTCGTCACTGCTGTAGCTTTGCACTCAGGGGACTGCGTGTGGCACAGACACTCAGAACCTGCCAAACAACCATGGCTTCTCAGCCAGTCCTGTGGTCCAGCCTCGGCTCACCACTGCCCGCCAGCGCTCCCTTTCTGTGGTCAGGCCTGACCCACACTGGGCCGGCTGACTGCTCCCCTCCCTGCCTCAGACAGGCAGCTCGGGCCACTCCCTCCTCATGTCTGGACTGCCCTGCCCCCCAACCTCACCCTCACAACCGCCTGCTTCTGCCCCCCACCCTGACTCTCTGGGTACCTCCCCCACCCCACCAGCACACACATGCACACACTTGCACTGCCTGTCTAGCTCACACCTGCTTGTCAGTTTAGGCCTAGTAAATGCACTCCCACCTCCCTGGGCCCTCCTGACAACCAGAAAACCACCCACCGTGGCGCTAGGGATGCTTTTCAGCCCCAACAGACTCCTAGGTCTGCCCCCTTCACAGAACTCTGACCTCCCAAGGGTCTCCATGACCCACATCCCCACCACATGGGCTTGGCTTAGACTGGTGCTTAGGGAGTGACTTGGAAATGAATGGATGACTGCAGAGAAGACTGAAGGCCAACGCTCCCAGGCCTGTGTCCCCTCCAAATACCAAAGCACCTTTTAGAAATCATACACTCCATAGTCCCCAGTCCAGAGCTCAGCATATTCAGGGGGTTAGTAAATAATAACTAAAAAGCACAGAAAGTCAAACCAAAACAGATTCTAGGACATGGCTGAAGGGCCCAGCAGTCGCCACAGAGCTCTCCGTCCCACTCAGCATTGATCCTGGTCAGGTGCTCCCTCCCTGCCTCCCTCACTGCCCCATCTTTGCCTAGGCTTTCATTCAGATCCTATGAAATCTGAACTTCTAAGGAAGTGTTGGCTCCTGCCCTTAATTATTACAAATTTTCATTTTTGTACATTCTCCCAGGACAGTGCTAGTGTGCAAAGTTTGAGCCGCAGCACATGCTGACGAGCTAGTTTCCTCCCAGGCGAGCAGAGCTGGAGCCTAGGACTAAGGCTATCACAGGTGGGCGGGTTCAGCGGGATCCCTACATGACCCCCCTCACCCACCCTTTCAGCCACAGAGTCTGTGTGGTTATCACCACCTCACATATGTGCCGCTGGGCCTGGGCAGACGAGCCTGCCCTGCCTGGGGGACAATGGCTGAGCAGGACTTGCTGCCCCCTGTCTGGCCCTGAATCCCTGCTGGTCCTCTGGGCAGACATCTTCACCACCTTTCATTAAGGATTCTTCAAGATTGGCGAATGCAGGAGGCTCAGTGTGGACAACTCTGAGCATTAGATCTCCAGAGGACCCAGTCATGGCGGGGTAGGGGGGGAGCTCCACAATATTGGGAGATTTATCTCCTGCAGCTCCACCAAGTTCCCACAATAAACATCAGAGAAAAGTAGCCCCACGCCCACCCCCTGCCCCATAGGAAACCTGCTCATAGGCCTGTGGGGTGAGGAAACAGCCTCAGGAGGAGAGGAAACAGCCATTTGGAATTATGCCAGAGCAGCTGTTCACAGTAAGCCCAGGCCTCAGGGCCACTGGGCAACCAGAGCCCAATCTGCTGGGGCACCACCAGAGCTTAAGGGCCTGGGAGGAGAGAAACCCCAGCTCCAGCCCCTCCAGCCCTCCGTCCCACCTGAGGGGAGAGACAAAAGCTGAGATGCATTTGGGGGGCTCCCAGTGCAGAGGCCAGGTTCACTGGGCCGGAGACCTTCTCATAGGCCTGTGGGGTGCGTCCCCCTGCCCACCTCTCCCCAATATCACAGTGAATCCTTTACCTGGCACATCACCTCTGGCTGTCAGAAAACTTTCAAGGCATAGCAAAGGCAAAAAAAAACACATGCTGTGAAGAGACAGAGCAAGCCTCCGAACCAGGCATGGCGGGGATGCTGGAATTGCTGGGCGGAATTTAAAACAACTGTGATGAATAGCTCTTTATGACACTTTGTTATATGCTCCCTTGTTTCTGCTTCTCTAGCAAACTCCTTCTGTAAGTTAAAGCTACGCGTCTTTTCTCTTATCACCAAATATTGTGGCCCTCGTGCTATATGGACTCAGTGGACACACCCCTGACCCCTTCCGGGTCTGTGAAGGAAGCTGGAATTTCAGGCGCTCGTGAGGGGCCAGACCTAGGCAAGGGTGCCCAGTTATCTCACTGTGCCTGTCACACCCTGAAGGAGACACTGATCTCCACTTCAGATGAGGCCTCCTGACTGGCAGAGAGCACAGCCGGAACCCCTTGCCCCCTCCTGCTGTGTGCAATCATGTTTTTATGAAGGGTCCGACCACGCAGCTGCCTGCTGGCCTGGGCCCCAGCTCTGCCGTTTCCCCCTTGGACCCTGGAGGAGGGAATCTTCACATGTCGGTAGCTGTGGGCACACGCATTCTCAGCAGAGTCTTCGAGGGAAGGATGTTATGGTCGCTAGGTAAAGACTAGGCATGGCATTCACGCCTGCCTCTTGTGTTGGGCCCAGCCTGTGGCTTCTGTGTTCACCAGGCAGCAAAATCCGCTGGCTGAGATGTGGCACTTTCTCTATGCTTGTCAAACCCTCTCTCCAGAACCTTACACACAGCCGTTAGCAAGCAGAGGCTTCAAGTTCAGGTACTTCTGTACTTTTCTGAGCCATTTAGTCCAAATACACGCTGCATCAATTTGTTAGTGACAAGGAGGTAAGAACACCAGCTTTAGAGTCCAGGAACTTGGGTTTGATCGTGGACCCCCACTGCCCTGGCTTTGGCCTTGAGCACATTGCCTGGCCTTGAGCACATTGCCTGGCCTCTGCATCACAGCTCGTTGAACCGGGCTGGCCTCATGGGTGGGTGGCCTGTGCGGTCATGAAGGCCTCACTCTCAGGGGCCCACACTCACCAGCTTTAATGCTCTGCTGTCGCCATCCTGAAATTCTTAAGTTTTAAAAAGGGTCCCCATTTCCATTTTGCTCCGGACCCCAGAAGTTCCAGCCAGCCTTTGTCTGGCAAATGGGGATAATAGTCATTTCTGCCTCAGGGTTTGCTCTGAGATCCGACTGGATCATCATGGATCCAGTCCCAGCGTAGTGGCCCCTGCGTTCCTCACTGGGGCTCACCGAGTCCCAGCGTGCCCTGAGTGAGAGCTAGTTCCCTCCCACTGCCCACATCTCCTCGTTCCCAGCCCTTACCTCTTTGAGCCCATTTGCCACTGAGAATAGTCCCCTGACACAGGATGGCACAGTCTGCCCTGGTCCTGAGCCGGCACAGCCCTCTGGCCCAGCAGGGGAGCCGCCCTGCAATAGCTCTGGGAAGTTGCTCCCTCCTGAGTTGTGAAAGCTGCCTCCAACCCACCTGCCCTTCATGTTTCTATCCAAAAATGGGAGCAATACGTACAGAGCAGCCCAGAAAATGCACGAGGGCCAGCGTCTCAGCTTCCTGTACATGATACCCTGAAAGGGCCATCCTTGCTCCCCCAGCCTCACCTGAACACCAGCTCCTTAAAAAAAGGGCCTCACTGTCTCCTTCTCCATGGGAAAGAGAAGACTCTTTAAAAACAATGAATGAATAAATGAATGAATATGAAATTCCAACCAGTGTAGACAAAGCTGATCTACACAGAGAGCGCATGGGTCCTGGATTCACCTGAATCCCCTCCCAATCCAGGGTGAGACTCCGCCACTCAGTGGCTTGCATGACCTCGAGCTCCCCTGGTTCTGCCCACTGGCCTCGCCCTGTCCAGTGGACCTTGTGTGCCTTGTGCTGTGCACACGCGGGGCTCCTCCCCTCCCCACCTGCCCTTATGCTCTCTGCCTTTCCATGTCTTCTGTCAGTCTTGCTTTTCCGTTCCTTGGTGCTGCCATTGACCAGGTTCACAGCCGGACTCTCTCCGGGGGCCCTTCAAAGCAGAGACCCCCTCTCCTGAGAGGGTTTCCTCTCCCCTGCACCCCTGCCTGAGCTCCTACAGGAAAGTCCGTGCTTCCTGGGACTGTGTCCTAGGACTGACTGGTCATTTAAATTGTTACCCTTAAATTCTCATTTTAGTGAATTAATTTCAGCTATGGCTGGAAATCTGGAGTAATCCATTTTTCTTTTTATTTCGTTTCATAATCTCTTTTTTTCCTTTTCTGCAAATTCTACAAATTATCCTGACCTACTCTCCTCTTATGGTGACTGTCTCGCTGACTGAAAGCTTCATGTGGAGTAAGTTATCTCATTTCACCCTGAGCAGCCCTGCGGGAGGTATTTTTATCTCCGTTTTGCACGTGATGACACTGAAACTGGAGAGGTGATGTGACTGCTGAGAGCCACCGCAGGCTCTCGAGTACAGGGGATCTCAGGGCGGGCTTAGCAGCCCCAGCTGCACATCAGACACCATGCTCAGGGCCTCCACCGCTTCTGGAAACCCACAAACATGTTTGTCTCCTTTAAAATCTAAAGGAAAGTGATGAACATTTAGGACTGAACATTATGCCTATCTTTATAGCAATGCCATTGTCAAAAACAACCGATGCAAGCAAAGCACCCAGGCCGATGCAGGTCACACTGCGGCCCTGTCTGAACCCATCCAAGACCAAGGAGCCGGATGCCTGCTGGTCCCCACGCTGTCAGCATCCCACCCGGCCCTGCCCTGCTCCTTTCTCTCTGCTGCCCCTCTGTAAGGCTGCACTACCTCAAACCCTCACACCCCTCCCCGGGTGTCCTGCCCAGTCCCACAGGACCCCTTGTTCCTGCCTTTACCTCTGCCCTAGAAAGAGCCACAGAGTCCAAGTAAATCCCCAAGGACACTTGGGGCTCACTTTGTCTCTCTCTGTCTCTGTCTCTATCTCTGTCTCTGTTTCTCTCTGTGTCTATCTCTATCTCTATCTCTTACTCTCTTGGCTTTTTAAGCAGGGAAATTGGGCTGCTCTTCACTTAAAAGTTTAAAAATAAGTTTTCTTTGCCCTGTTTCATTACTACAGAAGCAGATAATGTTCCCTATAGAATTTTGCAGACAAGACCAAGGGGAAGAGTGAAGGAAGGTTCTTTCTAGAGCAGGGTGACTTTCATATACTCAGGGGACTCCCCGGTGACAGCTGGGAGGCTGTTCAGAGAGCCATCTGGGCAGAGATAAAGGCAGGAACCTCAGTGTAAAGAGGCCCCCAGGAGGCACCCAGAGGAGCCATGCAGAGCTCTGGGTTGGGGCGGAGGCGGTGCTGTGGGTCTTAGCTCACGTGCCAGGGCGGGCTGGTGAGTAGCACTTGGTGAGCGCCCACTCCGGCTACTCCACACCCGCCAGCATATACACGGTACGTGGGCGCGATACTCTTAATGCCAGTTTAGCAATATGGAAACTGACATTCAAAAAGGTTATTTCCCCAGGGCCTCACTGAGCACCACAGGCACTGTCCAGCCTTGAGCCAGGTGTGTCCCTCCACCCCCCGGACACGGCAGCCACTGTGACATGCAGGAGGGGCTTGCATGACCCCTGTCCCTTCTGCCCAGCTCCATGCAGCCCTAGGGTCACTCTCCTTGCCTCAGAAGAAAAAGGGTATCTTTGTTCACCCCACCCGGCCACTTATGCTGGCTCTGCCCTCCGCCAGCCCCCACCTGTGGGCCTAGCAGCTGCTGATGAAATGCACAGGGAGGCACACAGGGCCTCTTGTGACTGCCAGGACTGCCAGCTGAGCCAACCCACACACAGGTCCCCCTCTCCGCTGGGTAAGCAGTGGGCAGCTGCCTCTCGGGGTCACCACAGGGGCACCAGGAGGGAATGATGCCCCCACCGGGTCTTGGACCGCCTCTCCGCAAAGCTCCCCCCTGAAGTTTGTCTGTTGAAATCTCGCAGCTGTGGGACCATAGCTGCTGTGTGTGTTAGACTCTCCTGGGCACTTTCAAGTCTGTTTCTTGTCTTTATCCAAGAGCTTTCCCCCTCTGACAGGGCAATAAAGTGAAGCTCAGACAAGTTACATGGCTTGTAAGAATTCACACAGCCAGGTGTAGGAGGCAGACGAGAGCGGGGCGCAGGTCTCCGGTAACTTTGAGGTGCACTGAGTGTGCTACAGAAACTCAGTCATCAGGATCTTAAATGGGGGACAGGGTGGGGTGATGGTGAGGATGCTGGGACTGCATGTCACCAAAGGGAAGAAACTGTGATGCTAACCCTGCATTACCCTGCACTGCTCTGCCCTATACACGTACACACACACAGACACTGACACACGCACACACGTGCCCGTACACACATGGATACACATGTGCACACACATGAACGCACACACATACACCCCTTACCACTTCCTTGCGTTTCTCAGTGACAGACTGGTGTCAGCCCAGGTTCAGAGAGAGGGGCGCTCTCTTAGGGGCCTGGCTTGGTCCAGGGCAGGGCAGGCAGGTCCACGGGGGCCTGTGACCTCCCGGAGATAACTGGAAACAATGGAGGAACTGCTGCCTACAGCATCCTTGCCCTTGGGCTTGCCCTTAAAACTTTCTCCCACACCATCACTTTCCAGGCACCATTCCCATCATCTACCTCAGTCTAGAGTGTCCGCATTGCCTAGCTATTGGCGTCGTGTTCTGTTTCTCAAAGCCCTGGGGTCAGGCCCTTTTAACCTCACGTGGCAGACAGGACACACGGGTCTGGAGAATTCAGCGTAGTAGTTTTGGTTATTTTAGGGTTGGGCTCACCGTCCCTCCTGAACACACCCCGAGTCTATTAACGAAGACAACTATTCATGAACCTATTAATAAAGGCAGCCTTCCCTCTGGTGGGGAGTCTGCAGGTTCCAGGAGTTAAATTCTGGGCCGTGTCCCAGATTTACCCTCCTCACACCCCTCTTCACTCCCAGCCTAAGGTCCTATTACAAGTCCCTAGTTTCTAGGCACCCCTTGAGTAGCAGGTGACACAAGCCAGGCGCCTTCAGCTTTCTGTCCACTTGCGGGGAATTCAGTGCAGAGGACCAAGCTTGATCACCACGATCGAGTCTGACACACCTTGACTTTCATCCAGCGAGCGCCTCTTGTGAGCAAGGGCCGCACAGACACCAGGGACACAGGCTTTGTCTTCAAAGAGTCTTCAGCCTCGTGAGGGTGGAGCAAAACCCAAGAACATGGGAGGCAGAACTAACGAAAGCCATTTGTCCCCGAACCTCTAGAAGTGGCTTCCCTCCTGGGGTCCCCACTCCACAAAAAATGGTGTCACAACTACAGATTTCCACTGCAATCATTTTCATCAGAAATGACAATTCTGCAAAATAAATTCTTGGATAAAACCTGAAAGTATATGAGGTGAAAGCCCATTTGATGCTGTTGTGCTGGAGATGAGAGGCCTGGTGGCCACACTCCGAGGACCCTCCTCGTTGTTGCCTCTGAAGTCACCTCTGAACACAGGGCTGCGTGGAGCCAGGCTTGCAGACTCCTGCCCGGCACCTTCTGGAATGCGCCTGGGGCCCAGCCACTGTTCTGCTGCCCGTGAGGGCGCTCTGGGGCTTGGAGCTCAGGGGGTCCTTCTGTGCCGGACACTTCCATCACCAAAGCCGTCATGCTCTCCCTGGGGTGACGTGTGTGCCTGTAGCCAGACTACAGTGTCCACCCAGCTGTCAGCCATGTACCAGTTAATTCCATGAGAGAAGCTCTTACCAGATTTCGGGAACCCTCAGGCTCCATGATGAAAGTCTGAAGAGTTGGAAAGGAAACTGGATGGAAAATTTTTTTATGACACCATCTATCTACAAATGCTTCCTTGCCACCATACACATCCCTGGTTCATCAACGGAAACACACAGTGTCACGGTGTGTCCCTCCTGTCCCTTGTTCCAGGGGTTGAGGAGGAGACACAGCGTACAGGACCCCTGCCCTCAGGGCATTGCTGGGCTCTCGGGGCACAAGGCAGGTACCATGGCAGGAATAAAAAGCATCCAGTCCTCGGTGAGAAATTCTGCTCAATAGACACCCGCATATTTAAAGAACCACTTCAGCTACTGTAACCCCACATGTAAACTGAGACCTAATGTGAGCTCATGTTGATAACTAATATTAAATGGTGGTGAGTTTCTCCTGACTAGATGGAGATTTATCTGGTCGGGTGAGGTTCTGTGCGAGAAGCTGTCAGTGATCAGTGCTGCTGGGGAGAATGTCCTAACCCCGGGCACGACTTAGGTAGAGCAAGTGGCAAGGATGTAAAAATAGAACCAGCTGCACGCATCCGGGTGCCCACTATGGACGGGTGGTCTGGCCTGTCACAGGTGCCAGGGAATGTGAGCCAGGGGCCGTCACTGGCCACCAGCCACCCCCCTCCCTGGGAGGTGGGTCTGTGGGCCACACCTGCGCCTCAGGACACAGGACTGGGTTGCGAATGGAAGGGCTGTGACTTGAGCCCAAGTGGTCCAAGCCCTTGACCATCTCTTAGCCCCTGCCCACCCCACCTTTCAGTGGGCAGGAAATGGGGAGTTTCAAAAGCCAGCAGAGGTTCCTTTCACGGGAGGAGTGAGAGATTGGTTCAGTGGGCTTTTTCACCCCATTTATTTACACCAAGCCCTGGTACTCACCCCCAGGTCATTGCCTGTTAAGAACGTGAGCTTCTGAATGACTTTCTGGAGCATGTTGTTTTAAAACAACTCATTTGAGTGAAATGATGTCTTTCTTTCACTGAGAAAACAAACAATGCTGGAGAAAATCCATATACATTTTTGAGGACATTACATTCAGAGGCAGATGAAATCCACAGTTTTCTTGAAAGTTCAGGCCCCTGTGAGGCTGCCTCCCACTCTGGCCACTTCTGGGCCATTTATTTCCTGAGCTCTGATCTCTGCCCCCAGCTCCTGACCGTCCCTTCCCCTCTGTTTCCAGGGTGTCCCCTCTGAGGTTGCACTGCCCCGAGGCACGATTTTCTGAGTTCCTGGCCATACTTGCCGCTTGCCCCTTGGCTGTGAGAACAGAGGCTTACTGTCTAGGCAGATGAAAGGCCGACCTCTCACTGCCCTGCCTCCTGCCTCTGGGTCCCCAAGCTTCTTTGAGCTCGAGTGGGGCCGTCCCCAGGGAGAAAAGAACAGAAGGTGGCATTCTTCTCTGCCTTAATTCCTGATGTCTTTTTTAAGCCAGCAACCTCCATCGGGCCTCCGACAGCCATTAACCACTGCCCGATCTCCTCCAGCCTCGCTGGACCAGAACCTCAGTATAGCCAGACTGTGGCCACTTGGATAGGCCATTTGTCCTACTTTGGGACCCAGTGGCCTGGAGCTGAGGAGTCCCTGGATAATCTGTCTGTGGTCTGTGGCAAGGCACACCCATCAGTTCAGTCAGCCCGAGAAGTCACAAGGACCAGGCCTCAGCCGTCCCTGGCAGAGATGGCCTCCACCCTACACAGGGTTTAAATCAGAGGCAGGACTCACCTAGGGCACCTCCCAGCTACTGTGTCAACTTCACCACCAGGGAGGGTGACTTCAAGGTAGTGACTTCACCCACATTGACCTCCACAACCCTGGTGTCCTCACCACCTCGTGGGGGTTCAGGATGCAGTGGGCCCAGGTGCAGCTGGACTCTAGTCCATGGCAGGTGGGTGTGGCGTGGACAGCGGCCTATGTTCTAGTGTCATGCGGGTTGAAAGTGCAGACTTCCTGCATGACAGACCTGTGTTCAAGGTGCACATAGCCGCTTCGTGGCCCCAAGCTCTCAGCACCTTGAATGCGAGGTGGAGGTGGAGGCCCAGGTCTTGCTGGGGTGTGCACTGGGCAAATGTTAGCCTCAGAGGGAAGAGAGAGACCCAGTGATGCAGAGACTTAAACAGGGGCATGCAACTGAGGCCCGCAGGCCGAATGCAACCTGTGACCTGCTTCAAAGTTTTATTGTAACACAGCTGCACCCACTGTTTACGTGTCTGTGGCTGCTTTCATGTGACAGTGGCTGCTTTCATGTGACAATGGCAGAGCTGTTGCAAAGAGCATATGTGCCACAGAGCCTAAACTATTTACTATGTGTCCCTCTATGAAAAAAGTTTGCCAACTGCTGACTTAAACCAGCAGGAGAATCTCTCATGGTTCCACTTCTGGGCCTCGAGCCCACCTGGCCCCATTGTACCTTGCTTTGGGGACACAGCTTCATAGATGGATGAGAAGCCATGGAAAAGACCTGCAACAGAGGTCAGGGACCAGGCAACAGGCAGGGAGGCCCACTCAGTCCAGCCTGGCTAACTGGGGCACATGACGCACCTTGGTTCCCGTGACCTGATCTTCCCAGACCACCAAGAAGAGGGTCCTCCTTGTAGTTTCTTTCTTGCACCCTCCTACCCCTCCCTCTATTACACAGGCCCTCAGGGTCCTGTTGCTAACAGCAGACAGCCCTGACCCCAACCGGGCAGGTGTGGGCAGAATGGCCACACATTGGACAGGCTGCCTCGCCCCGCAGCTAGAGGGCCAGCCCGCTCACTGGGCCTTCAAAGAGCAGTGCTTCTCAGCAGCGTCCAGGCAAGGGACATACCTTCCACTCCACATGACAGTGTCAGGCCAGCTACGCTGCACCTGACCTATTGGGGCCTCTCTCCTCAGGTTTGGAGTTGGAGATTCAGGGACAGAAGTATGTCCACATTAGACCTGATATAAAATGGTGGGCTCTGAGTTCAGCCCTGGTGCCTCTGCATCTATGCCCTGTCCTTTGCTTCTGCCACCGGCACCAGCAAGCTTGTGGCCCAGCAGTCACATGCCAGGCACACTTATCGAGCACCAAGTGTGTGTCAGGTCCTGGTTGAGGCCCTGAAGATGTGACAGTGGACCAACCAGCAGCAGTCCCAAAGGGAAGCTCACATTCTGGTGGGGATGGACAGATGGACACAAGATACGTGGGTAGAGTGCTCAGTAGTCAGATGGTGCTAATCAGTCCAGGAAGGGAGATAGAGAAGGCCAAGGGGTGAGAGCGGTGCCATATAAAGAGCATGGCCAGAGAAGTTTCTGCTGGGGGAGGTGCTGTTTTAGAAAAATCTAAAGGAAGCCAAGGAGCCAAACACGGGAACATCTAAGAGGAGACATAGGAGGCAGAGAGCATAGCAAGTGCAAAGGCCCTGAGGCAGGAATAGGCCTGGCCTGTTCAGGAACAGCCAGGAGGCCAGTGTGGCTGGGGAAGAAGGGTGGAAAGAAGAAACTCGGAGATGAAGTCAGACAGGTGAGGTGGCAGAGAGATAATGGAAGGACCTCCCAGCCCCATTGTTGGAGCTGCTGGTTTTCCCTCTTCTTCCTGAGCTGTGGGTCCTCCAAGCCCCCTGCTCATGACCTCTAGAATGTTCATGACCCGGACATAGGAGGCCTTCAGCATCTCAGTTCTCCAGCAAGGGGCTGAGAGCAGGGCCCTAAGCCAGCATTCCTTGTGGTGGAAGCTGAAAGGGAAGGAAGAGAGGGCAGAGGACTCCTGAGGAGTGCCTGAAATGCAGGGGTGGGGCCAGGAGGGCCTTCACCAAGGGTCCAGTGTGTTCTCAGTGGTCCTGAAAGGTGCCTTAGTTGTGGATACAGATGTGCACACACACGCATAAGCTTTCAGAACCCTCTCTGATGTTGTTAGTTGTATGTTCTGGGTGAAGCTTTTCTGCACAGCTGTGCTGGGCCCTGCTGGGGATGAGAGGAATATGCATTGGTCCTTCACTTGCATCCTGGGTCCCTGAAAGGTGACGGTGCCAGCCCAGCAGAGAACACAAAACAGTGGCCTTCCCCCTAGGGGTACAGGACTGGCCCAGCAGGCATGAGGAGAACCAGGAAAAGGTGTGGGCAAGCGTGGTCTTGGGCTTCTGCTCCTGGGGGACACCTGCTACCTGCTTGGGAAGGGAGGCCCCTAGACCACGCTCAGCCTCCCCCAGTCTTCCTGGCAGAATGAAAGCACAGCCCAGAAATATGGGCTTCTCCTCAGGTTTCTACAGCTCAGGTTAGAACCTAGGATGCCACCAGCTCAGTCTCCCCCACAGCCCTGTCAGAGGTGGGGACTGACAACTCCCCGGAGTAATTGCATGAGCACCCAGGTTCATGGGCTGGAAGGGTGTGGGAAGGGTGTTTCCACCTGCTCTACACGGTCCTGCCATCCTGCTTAGTCTGACGAGCAGTCCTGGGAAGTCCAGCTGGGAGACCAAAGTCACCTAAACAGGCCCAGCAGCTCATTCCCAGGGCCTCCTCCCTCAGATAGCGTGACCCCAATGCGACAATCCAGTTGATACAAGGGACTGACTCAGCATCTCCACCTGAGGGCCCTGTTGGAAGTCTGGCCCCTGGGCTTTTGTTTGTACTGGAGTCTCACACGCATTCATGCTTCTTATCTCACTGGGTCCTCGCTGCAGCCTGGTGTAGGGGAGGGCAGGGGTGCAGAGGGCCTTGGCATTTACTGAGCTCTCTACCAGGGAGCCTGGGCTGCCCGCCTATGGCCACCAGAAGGAATGTGCTGTTTCACACCTGCTAAGAAGAGGGTCTGGGCCCTCATGCAGCCACATGTCTCAACTGTGTCTGGGGAAGGTCCCAAGGCCACATGAGTAGTGAATCGCAGAAGTGACACTGCAGTTTTCACTGGATTCCACAGCCTCTCCACCCATAGCCTCCCCACTGGGCCAGTGTCCTCTTGCTGATGATGCCATGTGCTTCATGTGTTTATATGCTACAGTTTTAAGGAGACAGAGGGCTTCAAGCTTAAGCATTGCTTGTTTCCCCCGCCACACACACATGCGGAGGAGACTGAATGTCAGCTCAGAGCTCTGTGACCTTCAGGCCCAGGTGTGGGGTCTGCACGTGCTCCTGAAGGATGTATGGGTGCCTGTCCCAAGCCCTAAGTGCAGCCCTTTGCCTCTCAGGCGGCCCCCACCCACCCATCATTCACACAGATGGAAATGGCTCTTTCCCCAGGCTGGGCTCTGATAAGGCTGCAGGCAGTAAGGAAAGCAGAGCTGAGCCTCTTATCAGGCAGCTGCAGGGGAACGGATGCCTGAGCTGGGCAGGCCTGGTGCTGATAAAGTGGTCCTGGGCCCAGCCTCTCACTGGCTGATTTCTCAGGCCCGTCCCTAGAGCCCAACCCTCAGAACGGGGACAGCAAGACCAGGGAGCTTTACTGTCTTAGACACAAAGCAAGCTTTTGGCGGCGTAGGCAGTTGGACCTGTGGGGAGCAGTTAGAGACAAAGGTGTGGCAAGGAGGGCTGATGGAGATGGGTCTCTAGAGAGGCCTTGAGGCTCGGGACGTGGCGGAGGGGGCTGTGCCTCCCGCGGCGGATCAGGGCTGCCTGCGGGGTTCGAGCTTGCTCAGGTTCCCTGTGAGGCACGCACTACATGTTATGGGCAGGACACTGAGCCTGGGAAACGGAAGGGGTTGAGGTGTGTTGTCTAACATGTGACCAGGTCTGAATCCAGGTTTGCTGGCCCCTCAGCCGCCTCCCTCCTTCCTGGGAGCTCTGATTGGAAGTAGTGCACGTAACCAACTCATCCCCCACCCTCCACCCACCACCACGCACGCCCCATCTAAAGGCAAATTCTACCTTGAAAAGTTAGCTCCCTTTCCTTTAGGCTTGGGTCCCTGTAAATGTCCTGTCTTTCGGGAAACAGACTGTCTTTAAGGTGGGATAGACTGGGTTAGCCAACTGTTTGGGGGCAAGTGACTAGCCTTTCTGACTTTAGTTGTCCAGTCTGTAAAATGGGCTGGTTGTCCCTGCCTCACAGAGCTGCTGCACTCAGTGCACCTCAGGGACCACAGGACTCCACAGGTACCGAGCACATCACCACTACTGGCCACCAGGACACCATCACCAGCTGCCCCAACCTAGAGCCAGGGCAGGGCCACTGGAGCAGCAGCAGACCCCTGGTCTGGGTTTGCATCCTCACTGAGTCCTTGGCAAGTGATGATATCTCTGAGCCTGAATCTTTTCCTATATAAAGTAGGGTGTAAGTACCTGCTGTCAAAGTTGCCTGGGGATTTCGGCTAATGAGAGGTACACAGGTCATCCCACAAGAGTAGGTTTTGCTGAGAAGCATCATCAGTGTGGCTAAGACACAGGGGAACCCCAGCAAAGACCCATAAAAAGCAGCCAGGGTTAGTAAGGTGACCCCCTGGCTGCCCTCTGCCCAGGCTCTTATGCTCACGGATGCAGATAGAGGTGAAGGGCCTCCAGATAAAGCCGAGACAGCAACCTTCCCACAGGGTGGGTCAAGCAGGGCAGCAGGGCACCCTGGCCCACTGACTAGGAGCCTTCCCTGGAAGGTGCTGCCACCCAGAGGTGACCCACATGATGGGTGCAGGGGAGTGAGTCTTGCCCTTAGAGGACCTGCTGGAGGGCCAAGGCCCCTCAGGGCAGGCCTTAGGGAAAGGCCAGCAGCATGGCCAGGGGGGCAACGCCTGACTCAAACCCCCAAACAGCACCGTGCAATGGTCTGTCTGAGATGGAGACTGATCTCCAGGCCTGGGATTGCAACTGAAATATCGAGAAATGCGTCTCTCCCAGACAGACACCAAGGCTGACAAGTGCTGAAGCCAGAGAAAGGGCAGACTGAGGGGGCGGGCAGGAGGCCAGCCAGGTGGCTGCTCAGGTGAGCTAGTGTCTGGGGAAGGCGTGAGGGGTCTTCTCAAATCCCTTCCCTGGAATCCGTAAGAGCATCATCATAGTCATTAGAGTCACAGGAGGAGGCATCCAGTCCGAGGCAACAGCATGAGCCAAAACCAGGGAAAGTGAAATAAAATCAGAGTCCATGTGACCTGCATGGGGCCCCTGTGGGACAGGTGGGGTGGGAATATGTGAGATGACAATGTGGGATGCAGACTGGCTGTGCCTGGAGCTTTGGCTCAAGTCTGGGAGACCCTAGTGCTGTCCTCTGGGTGTGTCCCTACCAAGAAGCGCTCAGGTTGACAAAAAAAACTGAACAGGCTATGGAGTTGACATGTAATTTTAGGACATGTTTGTACTAAAAGAAAATTATTTATCTCAAATTCAAATATAACTGGGTTCCTGCATTCTATCTGGCAACACTAGGAAGATGGGACCTGGGCACGGGTGGTTTTTAAAGGGTCGCATGTGATTTGAATGTAGAGCCAGAGCTGAGAGCCATGAGCAAGAGGCTCCTATTGCTGCTGTGAGCCACCCACCTACTTGAGTCCCAGGTCAGGTCCCCAGTAGCAAAGACTTCTGCGTAGATGGAGCATTGCTAGTCTTAAAAAGCCTCCCAGGGAAGCTTTCAAGATTCCCTTCTCACTCATCCTTTCCATCCATCTCACCTATGCCTCCCTCCCATAATGGCTAAAAAACTATTTTTATGCAAATTTGAAAATCTGAAACACATCTTAATTTTTAAATAATTTGAAAATTACTTTAAATAATATAATTGTGAAAGCAAAGTAACAGAATATATTTAAACATAAAATAATAAATTATTATTCATAGCCCTTCTATCACTCCCATCACAATGATGTAACCTTCATTAACTAGTAATTTCACTCTTGCCAGAACCTCAAATTCCCTAACCCTCAAAACTCCCAGCCTTACCAGGTGTGTCTTCCTGGAGCCCTGACTTCACACCATACCTCCCTCTCCATGTCCTCTACTCTCAGTTCTGTTGGTCTCTCATTCTTGGTAGTTCCCAAGTGCTTTTCTAAACTTGGAAGAGAGAAACCCTTCCTTCTCTTCATCCCTCAATTACTTCAATTTCTAGAGTCCTTTTTTCTGTAATCTCTCACCTGCTCATTGCCCACGGGAAAAGACCCAGCTTCTCTAATCTGATCTTTAAAACTCTTCATTGCTCATTATTCATCAAGCAGATAAATAATAAAGTTTATTAATGATTTGAATGTGGTAGTAATGGTAGAAGAAGTAATAAGACAGGGAAAAAGAAGAGAGCAAAATAAACTCAAGATATGTACTGGATTTAGTCGTTCATTTTTTTCCTTTCTTCAACTAAAACTGTAGCTTTTATATTTCCCAAAACACAATTCAAAATAGTTATTTAAAATTAAAAGAAAACCAGCATTTTTAATATAAAATTATCCATACTAAAATAAGATTATTTGAAATGTTAGACCATCTGACTTACCTGGGAGTCCTTAATCCTGATCACTCAAATGGACCCAGCCCTACAGGTGGTGAATGTCTTTTTTGTTTACTCTGTTTTCACTCTGTTACTTGGTTTGCTTAAGAAAATAGTACACCAGACCAGTCTGACAGAAAATTGTGTTTGTACTTACCCGTCTCCCCCTAAGATTATGTGTTAGATTTCAGACCTGCTCTTGAAATGCTGAGATCACTGATAAGGAAGGGGAGCAAAGCCTCGTGATTGTGTGGACTGCACTGAAACAGCAGGAGTGTGCCAGTTCACCACTTCTGCTGGTCATTGAACAATAACCGGTTGTTGAACTTCCAACCACACTACCTACAAAGTTCTGAAGTGAAACAAGTCTAAGTCTGTTGGCTCTCTTTGATTAGCCTCCACGGCACTTACTGAGTTCTATGAAAGATCCATTTAATTTAGATGACAGTTGATTTGCATCATGGAATTTCAACTGACAGAAGGAAGAGATATGTATGTGCTTATAGCTTCTTTGCTTTTGAAATATTAATGTGCCGGAAGCATCCTTCACAAGACCTGAACTGGGGGGCTGGGGCGATGGAGCAGCAGTGTGCCTGGGTGATGGATTGGGACATATTATAGAGAATCTCCACTGGCCAGGAAATCAGGCAAGGAAAGGGTCAAGGGGTGGTGGGGCAGAAGCAGTGAAGAGAAATGGCTTTTCCTGCCCAAGCACAGACAGACAGCGCAAGGGTTTGAAGCAGGAGCCGGCCCCTTCCTGGTTCTGTTGTCTGATGCAAAATGAGGTAAATCACTGATTTCCTGAAGCTTCTTCCTGTCCTGACACCCAGAGAACAAAGGCGGCTAACAGCTGGGAGGGAGGTGCTCAGGAAGCCCAGATGTCCCAGAAAATAAACAAGCCCTCCCTGCTCCCCAGGAACTGACCTCCTGCACCTCCTGAGTCCAGAGGCTGTGTGGGGGGGAGGTGGTGGTGGTGTGTGTAGTGGGTTTGTGTGGTGTGTGGTGTTGCAGGGTGTGTATGTCCTTAAAAAAGTGAGGATGAGAGTTTTCATGGGTTGGGCACTGCCTCCTGGGAGCCATACAGGTGCACCCGTCTCTACAGATGAGTGAGCTAAAGGCTGGAGAGGGTGCAGGCAGCCGGGGCCAGGGAGCCAGGACTCACACTGTGTCTCCCTGGCGTCGCATCAGGATGCCCCTGGAAGCACGTTAAGATGATTTCTATAAAGAGCATTTTGTCGATGTGTATCTGCCTTTCTCGTCACCACCCCCAGCAATACACTTCCAATATTTAAATCAAAATTCCCCCCTCTTGCTAGCACCCTTTTCAAACAGGACTCCAGCAGAAAAGCAAGTCAGTCCTACCCTCACGACGTCAGCACTCGTGCTGCATACAAACGCCTGCTGCCCTGTCTCGGTGCCTCATCTCATGTCGCCCTCCCAGCCGCCCTGTGAGCTGGGCTCCCTCCGGTCTCACTGTACGTGTAGCAATAGTGAGGCTCAGCACCCCACAGGCAAGGTGGGAGATGGCAGCATCCCTGGGAGGCCTCTCTCTGGCTTCCTTCTCCTGTGGCTGTCCTCCCTGCCAGGACCCTTCACTGCGCCTTTACCTTTTTGGTCCTAAACTGGAGGCCCTGCCGTCGCTGGGTCACCGGCCTCCCCTTACCTCGCCTTGTGGGCAGTGCAGCTGTCCGTCTGTAGAAGGAAGGACTGAGTGCCTTCATCCCACAGGCTCTGCCAGAGGCTCCGAGCCGATACCCGAGGTAGCACGGTCCCCTCACCTCCACCGCCCTCCCCATCAGGCTGGCTTTCCCAGAGGACAGGGGCTCTGCAGATCCTGCCTGTCAAACTCGGTGAAGGAAGGAGAAAAACATCCTCCGCCTCCTGTTTGCCAACTGATGAGCCTTCTGGAAACCTGATAACAAAGCATGGCTAACTAAGTCATCATTATTCTCACGTGCAGCCTGATCGAGGACATTTAGTCATGTAATTAGGTACCTAATGGTGCTGAAAATGCAATTATATGATTGTTTTAAGTAAATTAACTGCTCCAGAGAAGTGGTAACATTAGCGCACATGATCCCGCCTGACAGCAGGGCCCACAGAAGGCAGGTCAGTGTGACCCTGGCTGCATGGAGATCAAGTGGTGTCTACTTGAGCCACACATGTAAGCACACATGCACATGCACACATGCATAGGCATGTATGCATGCACACGCATACACACATGCACACGTGCACACGCACATGCAACGCACATGATGTCAGCTTTACCTTTGTGTCCTCAGGACTCTAAGAAGACCTGCTGCATACCAGGGACTCAATAAACGAGAGCCGTTGATATCACTGGGAGCTCAGTGTGCATCTGAGGAGTGACTGTCTAATGGATGACTTGAAAAGTCTTGGGGAGGTTATTTATGTAATGTGTGAGATGCAGGTGTCTAGAAAAAATAATGATAAAATAATTAGTTGGGACATGTCAGGATTTTTATTCTACATCACTAGTTCATTCACCTAGCACTGTGTCAGGCTGAGGTATAAAACGCAGTCCTTGTCCTCCAGTAGCTCAAAAATTAGTGTGCAAAGCATTTTAATGGTGATTTGAACAAGTTGTTCAGCAAACCATAGCCTGTAAACTAAATCTGGCCTGTGGCCTGTTTAGGTGCAGTTGGCTAGCTAAGAATGGTTTTTACATTTTTAAAGGGTTGTAAACAAACAAACAGTTAAACAAGAAAAATATGCAGCAGAGACCATATGAAAAAGCTAGTTGCTCCTGAAGGAATATTGGAAGGACCTTTGCACAAGTCAGAGAAGGCTTCTCAGAGGAGGTGATGTGACCTGAACTCATGACTGAGGCCCCGAGTCTACAGCAGGGTCACTGCCTTTTGGGAGCTTCCGTCCATCCAGCCAGCCACCCCACACATGAGAAACATGACCAAAGACCAATTTGGAGGATGCCTGAAATGAGAGCTATGAGAGTCCTGAGGTTCTGGAACTTGGACTAGATCTTTAGCAGAAGGACCAACAGTCCTGCAGCCAGACATGGCTGGCCTGTCCCAAAATACCAAAGGGACAGATGACTCAGCATGTCAAGCCCTTGGTGGCTTTAATTACAGTGACTTTAGCCCTTGAATTACGAGGTGGTCTGTTCTGCAAACTGAATGGTGTGAGAGAGAAGAGCACAGAAAACAGCCCCACGGGCCTCAGATATACAGACTCCAGGACACCTGATACCCAAGCCTTCTGGTCACTCCCATGCTCAGACCTCCCCCGAATAGCTCAGCTCCTCCGCAGCTGGCCCAGTCTCTTGGCTCCCTAAAACCTCTGCCCATTGGGACCGAGATCTCCTCATTGTAAGATCCATCAAGATGCTGGAGAACCCAGCCAGGCCTCCAGCCCTCCCCTCTCCCTTGAGCTCCAGATCCTGTGTTCAGTGGCCTACCCCACGCCTGTGCTTCATATCTAATGGGCTCCCGAGCATGACATGTCCTGCACTCGGCAGTGACCCCCACCCCCGGTGTCTCCAGCGGATCTCCTCCAGGGTCCCCCTCCTGGTGAACGGCACCCCCATCCTTCTTGCTCAGGACAAGACCTTGACACCTCTCTTTGCACACTTCACGCCTAACCCACCAGCAAATCCTACTGGCCCCACTTTCCAGATACACCAACAGCCTCACTGTCCCTCAGCACCAGCACCACCACAGCCCCGGGCCAAGCGCTTGCCTGGCCAACGCCCTAGTCTCTCCCAGTGTACAGGAGTCTGCCCTCCACGAAACAGCCCAAGTGATGGCTCCAAGCACAGCTCGTACTGCGGCTGCTGGGGACCGTCCCTGCCTCCCATCCCCTCAGGGTAATGAAGCGCTTGCCCTGCACTGTGGCTCCAGGCCCACATCCTCCAGCCTGCTGTGCTCTGAAGCACCTCCTAGCACTTTGCCCTCACTTGCTCTGCTCGGCCACATGCCCTCTGGTTCATCTGGAACACAAGCCCCCCCACACACACCGGCCTCCCCACTGGCTGATGTCCTCCTGGCTTTCAGGAGAGGTGGAAGGTGGATAACAGCTATTTGCTTAGTTTAGGGGGGCCATTATTTACTGAGACCAGTTCTTTCCCCGTTGTAGCTTGAATGTGACATCTTTTCAGGGCATGATGACAACAATCCATGAAAGAAAAGAAAGTGTATTTGACCTTTTTCCCCAAGGAGAAAAGCCAGTTAATAAACTGCAGAAGTCAAGTGGTTCCTACTTTGCTTTCATAAGAACTTTGAGGCCAGAGTCTAGAGCAGGAACCAGAAACTGCAATGAGAGCCACAGAGGACTTGCCATGGCTCTCCCTCACCAGTTGTGCTCCCCCCAACCAAAACCAGACTCACGCCAAGGCATCGCCAGCTGTGTTGTGGCTCTCCCGACCAGCTCTCCACAGCCATCGTGGACACCGTGTCATGGCGGGGACTCTCCAGGGATCCCCCGACACCCTGTGCTTCCCTTCATGATGTTAAGGCTAATAATCTCCCTCTCCCCAGAACACCCAGCCCTCCTGTCTAAAGCCATCCTCACCCCCACTCCCAGGAGCTCACTCCCCCGGAGTCCTTCGCCCTGCACTCAGGCTGGACCACGTGGGCTCTGGGAAACCAGGCGTGGGCACTTTCTCTACTACCCGAGGCACAAGGTGGGGAAGGTGAAGATAGAGCCTTGCAGGAAAAAGGAGAACTTCCCAGCACAGCTTCAAGTGAAAACTCAAGGGAAGGGTCAGTGTGTGTTCCTGGGGCAGGGCCTGGCCACTGCTCGCTGTCACCATCAGAAACACCAGCCCCCGTCCCCCAGGATCCAGCTGCTGCAGACGTCCTGCATCCCGTCAGCTGTACCCAGGCTGCCAGCTGGGGCCGAGAGTGTCGCCTACATGGAGAGCAGCACCTGTGTGCCCTGCTTCCTCCCAGGAACTGTTTGCCTTTGACCAAAGGACAGGCTGTGGCCGCCCTGTGGACCCAGGGCACCAGCAGGGACTGGGCTGCAGCCAGACTGCAGGCTGCACGGGGAAAGCCCCTCCCAGGCCAGCAGCGGTGCTGCGGTGCTGGGGAACCCAGGCTGAGGCACAGGCTCTGCCCTTTCTTCACGTGAGATTTGGACAAGTTGCTTGACCCCTGTGGGCATGCATTTTATTAACTGTAACTTAAAGAAAGGAGAGCCCGTCCCTTCGTGGCTTGCTGGATGAAATGAGGGAGTTGAAATGACAGTCCCTCCCAGCAAATGCATGGAAAACCAGCACTATGCTTCTCCTCGGCCTCCAGGACACATACCATCGCTGCCATAGTTGAGGTACATTCTCCCCACACCTGGGATTTCCAAGGGCTCCCACCTCCCCGCTGTCCCCGGCACCCTGTGGGAGGTGTGGGTGCAGGAGCAGGTCAGTCCCTCCCTTCCCTTCCCTCTCAGCACCCAGCAGCTCACTGGAGGCATCCATTGTCCCTGCACTTGGCCGCGTGGCCCTGGCCCTGGCCCTGACCTCGGCCTTGAGGCGAGCCTGCAGCTGGGCGTGCACCCGGGGGCTCAGAAGCTCGGAGCTGTGGCAAACTCAGCCCTCTGCCCTGCACCCACGGCAGCTGTCCTGCGCTTTGTTCTCTGCCCGCCTGCCCATGGCTCGGCCTCTCAGTTGAGTTTTACTTGAATGAAAGGCTGTAGGGCTAAGGATTCGGTTTAGTCCCTTTATAGTGTTAATGTCCCAAATACGACAGCGAGTGTAGCCCTGGGAAATGCCCCTTACACTATGACTCAGATCCCAGGGCTGTGGTGCATGTGCACAAGTAAACCAAGCTCCACCCAGGGGTCCTGACTGCATGCGAGGGGCTCCCAGCGCTCCCTAAGCTCTTCTCTCCGTTTGTCTCTGTGTCTCTCCCTCCCCGTTCTCTGTTCTCTCTCTCTCCCCTTCCCTCCCCCTCACCTCTCTCTCTTTCTGGTTCTGACCCACAAGTGGGTTGAGACTTACTGTGTGACAAACACTGCCCTAAATAAAACTCCTATGTCACAGTCACGCCTCCCCGGGAGGCTGTAGCCCCTGAGGTCAAAAACTCACTGTCCATTTCTTGGGACCCACCCTGGTCCCTGCAGCCACGTGGGGACCCAGAGATGCCAGGCACCAGGGTCGTTTCACTGTCAGCGGGACAGTGCTGGAAATCTGTGGCCAGGGCTCATCTTCTGCGTGGGTCACAGGCCTGTCAACGGGCCGCTTAGGCGACCGGCTTCAAATTACAGCGAACAGGAGTGTTAATAAGAATTAGAACCGAAGCGCAGCTATACTGAGTAAACGCCTGTTCTGAGCTGCGCGCCGTGTATTTATTATGTCTACATTACATATGAAATAGCTCTCATTTCTTATCCCTACCGCAGGCTGGGTGCCATTAGCCTTGTTTTACGTGAGCAGGGACTAAAGGCAGCCAATATGGAACAGTTTGCTGACCGCTCCGCTGTTACACTGGGTGAGCCAGGATTTGAACCAGAGCTGTCACCACGGTGATGTGGCGCAATCTGAGTCTCAAATCTGTTCCCACAGATGGCTGGGCCCACCCCCAGCATTTCTGATAGAGTAGGTCTGGGGTGGAGCCTGAAGACGCGCATTTCTAACAGGCTCCCAGGAAATGCTGTTGTTCCAGGGACCACACTTTACTGTCTCACACCATCCCCACGGTCCCAGATGGGCCAAAGCTTCCTCCTCTGCCGATTCTGACCTACGTGGCAGTTCTGGTCCTGCTGCAGTGTCACTACCCTCAGTCAGTAACATTATGCAGCTGGAGCACACTCAGCTCTGCAGAGCGGCAAGAGGTAGGGGGCTTACGGAGCAGCTTCCCTGTCCACCGTGCCCTTGGCGGACACGACCTTGAAGGAACCCATGTTGGGAGGCTCTGGGGGTACCGGGTCCCACCAACCCCAGCTGGCTGGCCTGCAGGAGGGCTTCTAGTGTTCCAGTACATCGATTTAGGTACACAGTCCCCCTAAAGACAAGCGAAGAAAAGCCCCCCAAGTGATTCAAGCCAAGTGCCTCTGCTGCTTACCCAGCCCACCCAGGTTTGCACTGGCAAACCTTCAGCAAAATTCATTGAGGAAAAAAGAGAGAGGATCCAAATAAACAAAATCAGAAATGAAAGACAAGTGACAACTGGCACTACAGAAATATAGAGAATTATAAGAAAATAGTACGAAAAATTATATGCCAACAAATTGGACTTGAAAAAAATGGATACATTTCTAGAATTTTCAAGCTTCCACTACTGAATCGGGAAGAAACAAAAATCTGAATAGACTCGTAACTACTAATGAAATTGAATCAGTAATCAAAGAACCCCCAGCAAACAAATGACCTCATTGCACTATAATTAATTATCTGAGTGGAAATGACTATTATGACGTAGCCTTCTCTGTTTCGATGTCCATCATTGCTGTAACGGGAACATGGGATGTCCATGTTAACATTGATATTTCCATGGTCTAATAAATTCTTCCTCTCACTCATCGCCCAGAAGAGAGAGGAGACTCTGTGCAGCAGCTCGAGGTTACGTGCAGGTTCCTGGCCCTCTGAGCTTTGGAGAAATGCACTTAGTAACTTGGACAGCACCACAGGGGCCCTTCCCTGGAGAAGTGGGTACACAGACCTGTAGAGGGGTCTCAGGAAGGAATCTCCAGGTGGGAGCCAAGGGCTTCAAGAGAGAAAAGGGAGTGCACCCCAGAGGGGAGAGCCCAGTCCCAGCGGCCACTGGGCAGGCTGTGTGAGCATGCGCATGTCACTTTCTGAGCCTCAGTGTCCTACCTGTGAAATGGGCTAATAACACTACGTGCGTTGTGGGGCTGCTGTGAAGAGCACATGGTATAACAGGCGGGAGGCGACTAAAGGGCACCTGGCTGGAGCAGGCTGTCCCCATGCACGGACACGCCACAGGTGGGCTGGTTTTAGCACTGTCGTGAGGAAAGCTGAGGGTGCTAGCTCTAAGCTGCAGGGCCTGCCTGTGTGCCACTGCGCCTGTCTGTTGAGCGCCAGCAGGTGCAGGCCCCCTCACAGTCGGGGATACAGGGGAGCCCATCACACACTCGCAGGGCCCCAGAGGTGCCCACACTGTCTGGCCACACGATGGCTCTCACTGTGCCCTCTGGCACCGTCAGCAGCCAAGCAGAGCCTGGCACGACTCTGTGCAGCCCTGGCCAGAGGCCCATCTGTGCCACACGCTGCTGCCTGACCACTCGGCCGTCCACAGAGCTGCTCCCCCTGTGAGCAGAGGGTGCAGGCTGGGCTGAGATGCCACTGGTGTGGGGAACATCCTCTCTCAACCTAGGCCCCTCTGTTCTGTTCCCAGAGCCCGATTCTGGCATGGCATGGACGACCGTGGACATCGCCATCGTTGCAGGTGAGCTGGCCGGGGGTCCCTCAAGCAGTCAGCAGGGTCAGAGCAACGCCTGGAGAAGAACCCACCTGAGGGCTCGGGCTGGGGTGCCAGTGCTCTCCCTCCCTCAAAGACGGCCTTGAATGTGGACTAGAAGAGCCTGGCTCTGTAAGAAAATGTCCAAAACAGTGTCCCGGTGGCAAGGGTGAGGCAAGAGCAGGAGGGCACCGTGTATTCACCAAGATCAGAGGCTGGAGACAGAGCCACCCTGGGGCGGGGGGATGGACCAGGGCCCCCTGAACTCTCCTCTATTTCCTCATCTCACCCCAATCATTCCCTGTCCTGGGTCCACGCCCCGTCCCCCCATCCTAAAGAAATGTGACCCTGGTCTAGCCTTGTTTCGAACCCAGTACTGGCCCCACTAGTCACAGCTGTGACCCCAAACTGTGCCTCAGGAAAGACTAGATGTGGAAGGTGTTGCCTGCTGTTTCCTTCTGAGATTCACACACCTCCCAGCTTATTAACAACTCAGGGACTTTACGATTAGATATAAATAAGTAAAAGCTGCCCCTGAACTCCTGCGCAGTTCTGTGTAACCTGACGTTCTGCAGCCCATCGGACCCCCAAACCCTTCTCCTTGGACAGTGTTATTAATGTGCACAGAAGCACTGTCCCGAGGAAGCAGAATGTTTAGGAAACTGTTCCTCGAAGCTGGGACCTGGGAACAGTTCGCACCTCCCCCTATTCTCTAGCATCTCCCACAGCCCACAAAGGCACGTGTCCTCTAAGTCTAGGCAGAGGGCTTGCTCCGTGGCTTCAAAGCAAATACCTAAGCTTACACCCTTCCCCGGTGGGGGTGGGGCATTAGCCCTGCTCAAATCTAATCTCTCCCTCATCCCTCACCCCTCACCCCATGGCCCCTGTGCTCTCCCTAGTTCTGCTGAGCGGCCCTCAAACCTCATCTCTCCCCCTCCTGACTCCAAATGAAGGAATAAGTGTCCCCCCACACCCCACTCCCTCACACATGCCCCCCAGGATCCCCTCCCTCTTCAGGCTTTTGCTTGGCCAACCCCTGCTCCCCTGTAGACTCTTCCCAGATCCCACCTCCCAGGGGCCCAGGGGAGCTGAGGTGGGGCCATGAGCCCTGAAACCACACTTTGCCCACCTGTCCGGGAGGCCCAGGCTGGGGCGCAGTCTGTCACCCTGGCTTTTCCCCTGAAGAGCACAGCCCGGCAGCCAGCTCCACCCAGCTTCCCAGCACCTTCTGGCTTCAGCACTTTACATCTCACGCCCAGGTAGCCTCTACTTTAAAACGGAAAGTTCTGAGTCCCCTGAACCCCTCGGTTTCGGGCAAACCACTTAGTTGCATTGCAGGAATCACCGACCATGCCCACAGGCGGTCTCCCTCGGTGCACTGCAGGCTCCTTCACCCGGACAGGGGTGAAGACCGGAATGCCATTCCAGCCAGTCTGCCCAGTGCTGAGAGGGGCCGGAGGAGGGAGGAAGGGGAAGGGAGAAAGGGTCAGCCAGGTGAGGGGGGAGGGCACGGGGGGGGGGGGGGGAGAGGAGGGGGAAGGGAGAGGGTCAGCCAGGTGAGGGGAGAGGGCAGGGGGCGGGGGGGGGGGGGAGAGAGGGGGGGAAGGGAGAGAGAGTCAGCCAGGTGAGGGGAGAGGGCAGGGGGCGGGGGGGAGAGAGGGGGGGAGGGAGAGAGGGTCAGCCAGGTGAGGGGAGAGGGCAGGGGGGGGGAGAGGAGGGGGAAGGGAGAAGGTCAGCCAGGTGAGGGGAGAGGGCAGGGGGCGGGGGGGGGGGGGGGGAGAGGGGGGGGGGAGGGAGAGAGGGTCAGCCAGGTGAGGGGAGAGGGCACGGGGGGGGGGGAGAGGAGGGGGAAGGGAGAGGGTCAGCCAGGTGAGGGGAGAGGGCAGGGGGCGGGGGGGGGGGGAGAGAGGGGGGGAAGGGAGAGAGAGTCAGCCAGGTGAGGGGAGAGGGCACGGGGCGGGGGAGAGAGGAGGGGGAAGGGAGAGAGGGTCAGCCAGGTAAGGGGAGAGGGCACGGGGCGGGGGAGAGAGGAGGGGGAAGGGAGAGAGGGTCAGCCAGGTGAGGGGAGAGGGCACGGGGCGGGGGGAGAGGAGGGGGGAGGGAGAGAGGGTCAGCCAGGCGAGGGGAGAGGGCACAGGGCGGGGGGGGGGGAGAGGAGGGGGAAGGGAGAGGGTCAGCCAGGTGAGGGGAGAGGGCACGGGGCGGGGGAGAGAGGAGGGGGGAGGGAGAGAGGGTCAGCCAGGTGAGGGGAGAGGGCACGGGGCGGGGGGGGGGGGGAGAGGAGGGGGAAGGGAGAGAGTCAGCCAGGTGAGGGGAGAGGGCACGGGGCGGGGGGGGGGGAGAGAGGAGGGGGAAGGGAGAGGGTCAGCCAGGCGAGGGGAGAGGGCAGGGGGCGGGGGGGGGAGAGGAGGGGGAAGGGAGAGGGTCAGCCAGGTGAGGGGAGAGGGCACGGGGCGGGGGGGGGGGAGAGAGGAGGGGGGAGGGAGAGGGTCAGCCAGGCGAGGGGAGAGGGCAGGGGGCGGGGGGGAGAGGGGGGGAAGGGAGAGAGAGTCAGCCAGGTGAGGGGAGAGGGCACGGGGCGGGGGAGAGAGGAGGGGGAAGGGAGAGAGGGTCAGCCAGGTGAGGGGAGAGGGCACGGGGCGGGGGGAGAGAGGAGGGGGAAGGGAGAGAGGGTCAGCCAGGCGAGGGGAGAGGGCACGGGGCGGGGGAGAGAGGAGGGGGAAGGAGAGAGGGTCAGCCAGGTGAGGGGAGAGGGCAAGGGGCGGGGGAGAGCGGAGGGGGGAAGGGAGAGAGGGTCAGCCAGGTGAGGGGAGAGGGCACGGGGCGGGGGGGGGGGAGAGGAGGGGGAAGGGAGAGAGTCAGCCAGGTGAGGGGAGAGGGCACGGGGCGGGGGGGGGGGGGAGAGAGGAGGGGGGAGGGAGAGGGTCAGCCAGGCGAGGGGAGAGGGCACGGGGCGGGGGGAGAGCGGAGGGGGGGAGGGGGGAAGGGAGAGAGGGTCAGCCAGGCGAGGGGAGAGGGCACGGGGCGGGGGGAGAGAGGAGGGGGAAGGGAGAGAGGGTCAGCCAGGCGAGGGGAGAGGGCACGGGGCGGGGGGAGAGAGGAGGGGGAAGGGAGAGAGGGTCAGCCAGGCGAGGGGAGAGGGCACGGGGCGGGGGGAGAGAGGAGGGGGGAGGGAGAGAGGGTCAGCCAGGCGAGGGGAGAGGGCACGGGGCGGGGGAGAGAGGAGGGGGGAAGGAGAGAGGGTCAGCCAGGTGAGGGGAGAGGGCAAGGGGCGGGGGAGAGAGGAGGGGGAAGGAGAGAGGGTCAGCCAGGTGAGGGGAGAGGGCAAGGGGCGGGGGAGAGCGGAGGGGGGAAGGGAGAGAGGGTCAGCCAGGCGAGGGGAGAGGGCACGGGGCGGGGGGAGAGAGGAGGGGGGAGGGAGAGAGGGTCAGCCAGGCGAGGGGAGAGGGCACGGGGCGGGGGAGAGAGGAGGGGGGAAGGAGAGAGGGTCAGCCAGGTGAGGGGAGAGGGCAAGGGGCGGGGGAGAGAGGAGGGGGAAGGAGAGAGGGTCAGCCAGGTGAGGGGAGAGGGCACGGGGCGGGGGGGGGGAGAGGAGGGGGAAGGGAGAGAGTCAGCCAGGTGAGGGGAGAGGGCACGGGGCGGGGGGGGGGGGGAGAGAGGAGGGGGGAGGGAGAGGGTCAGCCAGGCGAGGGGAGAGGGCACGGGGCGGGGGGGAGAGCGGAGGGGGGGAGGGGGGAAGGGAGAGAGGGTCAGCCAGGCGAGGGGAGAGGGCACGGGGCGGGGGGAGAGAGGAGGGGGAAGGGAGAGAGGGTCAGCCAGGCGAGGGGAGAGGGCACGGGGCGGGGGGGAGAGAGGAGGGGGGAGGGAGAGAGGGTCAGCCAGGCGAGGGGAGAGGGCACGGGGCGGGGGAGAGAGGAGGGGGGAAGGAGAGAGGGTCAGCCAGGTGAGGGGAGAGGGCAAGGGGCGGGGGAGAGCGGAGGGGGGAAGGGAGAGAGGGTCAGCCAGGTGAGGGGAGAGGGCACGGGGCGGGGGGGGGGGGGAGAGGAGGGGGAAGGGAGAGAGTCAGCCAGGTGAGGGGAGAGGGCACGGGGCGGGGGGGGGGGGGGGAGAGAGGAGGGGGGAGGGAGAGGGTCAGCCAGGCGAGGGGAGAGGGCACGGGGCGGGGGGAGAGCGGAGGGGGGGAGGGGGGAAGGGAGAGAGGGTCAGCCAGGCGAGGGGAGAGGGCACGGGGCGGGGGGAGAGAGGAGGGGGAAGGGAGAGAGGGTCAGCCAGGCGAGGGGAGAGGGCACGGGGCGGGGGGAGAGAGGAGGGGGAAGGGAGAGAGGGTCAGCCAGGCGAGGGGAGAGGGCACGGGGCGGGGGGAGAGAGGAGGGGGGAGGGAGAGAGGGTCAGCCAGGTGAGGGGAGAGGGCACGGGGCGGGGGAGAGCGGAGGGGGGGAGGGGGGAAGGGAGAGAGGGTCAGCCAGGCGAGGGGAGAGGGCACGGGGCGGGGGGAGAGAGGAGGGGGGAGGGAGAGGGTCAGCCAGGCGAGGGGAGAGGGCACGGGGCGGGGGGAGAGAGGAGGGGGGAGGGAGAGGGTCAGCCAGGCGAGGGGAGAGGGCACGGGGCGGGGGGAGAGGAGGGGGGAGGGAGAGAGGGTCAGCCAGGTGAGGGGAGAGGGCACGGGGCGGGGGGAGAGAGGAGGGGGGAGGGAGAGAGGGTCAGCCAGGTGAGGGGAGAGGGCACGGGGCGGGGAGAGAGGAGGGGCAAGGGAGAGAGGGTCAGCCAGGCGAGGGGAGAGGGCACGGGGCGGGGGGAGAGAGGAGGGGGAAGGGAGAGAGGGTCAGCCAGGCGAGGGGAGAGGGCACGGGGCGGGGGGAGAGAGGAGGGGGAAGGGAGAGAGGGTCAGCCAGGCGAGGGGAGAGGGCACGGGGCGGGGGGAGAGAGGAGGGGGGAGGGAGAGAGGGTCAGCCAGGTGAGGGGAGAGGGCACGGGGCGGGGGAGAGCGGAGGGGGGGAGGGGGGAAGGGAGAGAGGGTCAGCCAGGCGAGGGGAGAGGGCACGGGGCGGGGGGAGAGAGGAGGGGGGAGGGAGAGGGTCAGCCAGGCGAGGGGAGAGGGCACGGGGCGGGGGGAGAGAGGAGGGGGGAGGGAGAGGGTCAGCCAGGCGAGGGGAGAGGGCACGGGGCGGGGGGAGAGGAGGGGGGAGGGAGAGAGGGTCAGCCAGGTGAGGGGAGAGGGCACGGGGCGGGGGGAGAGAGGAGGGGGGAGGGAGAGAGGGTCAGCCAGGTGAGGGGAGAGGGCACGGGGCGGGGAGAGAGGAGGGGCAAGGGAGAGAGGGTCAGCCAGGCGAGGGGAGAGGGCACGGGGCGGGGAGAGCGAGGGCGGGCAGCGCCCCTGCCCGGTCCCCCGCTGCTGTCACAGCTGCGCCCCCTCCCGTGCCAGGAGTGATCACCGCCGTGGCCTTCTTCCTGGTGGCCCTCCTGGCCCTCATCCTGCACTACATGTACCGGCACAAGGGCACGTACCGCACCCACGAGGACAAGGGCACGGAGTTTGCGGAGAGCGCGGACGCGGCCCTGGAGGGCGACCCGTCGCTGCAGGAGGCCGGCGAGGGCAGCAGGAAGGAGTACTTCATCTGAGGGCGCGGCCCCGCCTCCCCGCCGGCCCCGGGACTGCAGCTGCCGCCTGCGCCCCGGGAGCGCCCCCGGCCTGGGGCTGCCCTGGCCGGGAACGCGGGGCGCCGGAGCTGGGCGGAGAGGAGGAGGAATCCGCCGGGAGAGGCCTCTCCCGGGACGGGACGGCCCCAGGCCAGCCTCTGCTCTGCCGGGGGCACGTCGGGGCTCCCTGGGCCGTGCAGTTCCTCATCAGTGCCTGGAAGTCCTTGCTGGGTGTCACTGGGGTGGGGGCTGGGGGCTGGGAAGCAAGGACGTGAGTCAGGCACTGCCGACTGGGTTCAGTGGCATCAAATGTCAGTCCTTGACATTTCGGGAAGAGCAGGTGACTGAGCTGAAGGCACCTTTGTCTTTCATTGATCCAGCTCTAGGTGATTGGAAATAAATCTGAGACGTAACTGAGCGCCCGAGTCTAACAGCCTCAGCATGGCTGCCTGGGGAAGAGGAAAGCGTGGGCGGCTGCGTGTCTGAGAGTCCGTGTGCGTGTCTGAGAGTCCGTGTGCGTGTCTGAGAGTCCGTGTGCGAGCGTGCATGGCTATGTGTGTGCGTGTGTGCCTGCGAGTGTTTGTGCGAGCGTGTGCGCGCACGTGCAAGCCTTCCTGCGAGGGTGCGTGTGAGGGTGTGTGCATGCATGTGTGTGCATGCATGTGTGTGCGCACGTGTGTGGGGGGCTGGGCCGTCCACTTCCGGCCCCATTGTGGGTTCCAGCGCAGACAGCACACCGAGGGGCTCCTGGGCCGCTGAGGGAGGGAGGGAGGGAGAAGCCAGTTACCAGCATCCGTTCCTAACCCCCCTTACTCCCCCTTATCCCCCCCCTTACAGGCATCAGTTTCATGAAATAGGTCTAAGGGTGAACTGTCCCCCTGGAAGTAGGTGGTTGGGGCCACCAGGGCACTGGCTGGAGCACTGATTCTCTAATGCACGGTATAGAAAACACAGACCTGTCAAACAATGTGAGTGAACCCCGTCCTCCCCGTAATAACAGTTGCTGGAGCACAGGCCCCCTGGGTTTGGGCCCTGGCTCCCCTTCCCTGGTCCTGGAACTTGGTCACTTGCTTGGCTTCCGGCCTCACCATTCTTGTCCCTCTAGCGGACATCCCTCCATGGCACGGACCCTCAGGTTGATGGCCACAGCAAACCTGACAAGTGCTCAGTGCTGTTTTCAGGTCCATACGTGGTACTGGGTGTGTAGTAGGCATGGTGTATAGTATGTATGGGTAGGTCAACGAGTGCCTCCTTGCACCACTTCTAAATGCTTCCTCAATAGTAATTGTAATTTAAGATGAGCAGCAGGAAAGAAAGATGAACTTCCTAACCATCCTCATTCATAAGAATCCCTCTGAGACCCCCCGCAGCTCACCCAGAACCCAGCAGCTCTGAGATTAAAGGCTGCTCCTGGCTCCCAGGAACTCCCTAGGACTTGGGTTCCCGAAGGCTGCACCATCTACAACTGGGAGTGAGCAAAAGGCCCCAGTCACTCTCCCTAGGCAGATAATGGGATCCAAACTGTCAGGAGTGACCACCACCAAAGGAGCTGGAAGTCCTAGGGCTGTCGTGGGAGAGAGCCAGAGAGAAGAAAGGAACCTGGCCCAAAGGTGAGACCATCCCCTGGTTGCCCAAGTTTGCTGGCCCTCCACCGTCTCATCTATAAAATGAAGGGTTTGTCTCTATCTCCATGTCCCAAACTGTGCTCTGTAAAACACTGCTTGGCAACATGGTGGTAAACAGCCCAAACACAAAGCATGCTCCAGGTGCAGATGGGTTTGCAAAACGACATATTAAGCCAAGTTAAAGCCGTGAAGGCTTCCCCACATTCAGTGTCCAGTCTGTGCCGCAACTCGAGGTGTGAGGGGTAGGGAAATGAATGCAGCCTCCCCAGGTGTCTTTGACCAGAGACCCCATTTCTCCCCAGAATACCTTCTACAAACTTGTGCACCAAGGGTTCCTCAGAATATATTTGGGAAACACTAAACAACTTCTAACATCCCTTCCTGTTACGACACCTCTTCAGGTTTTTGCAACTATGTGGATGTATGGCCTCATCTTCAAGGATCATAGGCATAGATCACTGCCTGGTGCACTCAGAACCCACACACAGACACTCCTTGCATTACCAAAGGCTCTCGGGGGAGAGGATGAGCCCTGGTCACTCACCAGGCGCCCACCTGGTGGGAGGAGGAGCGCCGTTCACTCTCCCTCCCTCTGCTGGTCCAGCAGCCATCTACACTGGCTGCTGTCTGAGAACTGGCCCATGGGAGGTGGGCGCTCTGTGCCCTCTCCTCGTCTCCCTCACCTGCCCTGATCCGCATCCTCTTTGCCAACCCATTGTCCTAGAATACTCTATGGAAGAACGACCTGCTCCTGGCCCAATGGGTCCCCAGGCCCAGCCCTGTCCACGGTGACCAGTCCAGACACCCCCGAGGAGGGAGCTGCATGGGCTAACTGCAGAGGCGAGGCCAGAGCACCAACCAATAGAGCAACTTAGTGAGATGAAGTGTACATTCGTACACGAGCATGTGTGCGCACACACCCATGTACACACCCGCATGCAATACACACTAGTGTGCAAATAAATGGTGCCCCTCCCCTAAGTCAGGAAGCACACTTTCCTCATCTTTGAGATCTCCCCAGCAGTGCCCTGAAGTCCCGGCCGAGCACCTATGCAAAACTATGCACAAACCACTCCTCCAAGAACTCCAGAGGAGGCAGGAGGGAAGTGGAGAGGAACGGAGGGGGAGATAGGAGGGGAAGGATGGTGGATGGCTGGAAGAAGGAAATGAAACCAGCACACTCTGAAATCCCAGCTTCATTGCACACGGCTCCTCCTAATCCTTTAACCCTCACAGGTAGATGGCCTCATGCTCCCCTGAGACCCGTAGAAGCTGAGGCTCAGAAAGACTGACAGGCTTGTTGGAGGTCACACAGCTTCTCAGGACCAAGGGACCACCAGGAGGAGCCTGCTTCCTTCCCCAGGCCGAGGTGAATCCGAGGGAGCTCTCCATGGGATCAGAGCAGGTGCGCCAGGACTCAGATGCTCGAGTGACCCAGAGCTGGGCTCAGAGCACCCCAGGCCTGGCCAGCAATGGCCTGGGCTCCTGCGCCAACATCCCCGTTCCCAGTGAGGACCTGGGACAGTGGCAGCTCTGAGTGCTGGGGGTTGGTGCCCAAGTAGGGTCCTGGGCTGTTGGTCCTTGGGATGGTTAGCAGGTAAAATGCTTTCAGTTCAATTGCACCTCATCCACCCCTCAAGCAATCCAGTCACTCTTATCAAAGGGGAAAATGACTGACTGGATGACATACTCCCCCTTCTTAAATGACTTGTGCTTTAAAAAGGGCTCAACCCCCAAATAAAAATGTTTAATGATGAATTTTCAGATCCAAAGACAGATGCCCATGTACCTGTGTGTGTGATTATCCAGCTGCGGTCCACGCACATGCATTAGGTACCTGTCTAAGCATGGGGATGGCCTCGTGTCCAGAACAGGCCTTGCCTTGAAGGGTCAGTGTTTGGTGGGGAAAGTAAACATGCCAAGTTCATGGCCTTAAAGCAGTGCAGATGCTGTGAGGGACATGGCACAGCTCAGTGTAGAACACCAAGGAGGGAGAGGGGCAAGTCAATCATCATAAAATATGCAATGACCAAGGTAAGCAAGACACAAGATGAAAACGCACTGTGGAAATGTGTGAGGGGCTTGGAAAGGCTTACCACGCAGGGGCCCTGCCGAGGAGCGGAGACTCGGCCCTCCCGGGGCACGCCCCGCGCTGCAGCTGGCTCATCCCTTCATCTGGATTTCCCAGGACCCGCCCTTCCTGCTGGCTGGGAAAGGGATGTCACCCTCCCCAGAAGACAGGGCGGTCGGCCAGGCTTCAAGCTAACAGTCCTGTGGATGTCAGAGAACTTTTTCTTTGGTGGAAGGAACTACTGGTGAGTGTGTCTTGTTTATGTTCCTTTGGGGGAGACACTGCTCAGTTGTTTTTCATTTTTTGCTGGAGATTTTTTATCATCATAGCAACGTGGATGATTTAGGGGCCAACGGGATTTTTAAATGGCCTAGTGCCACACACAGATAGAACTAACTACAGGCATTTTGAAATGCCCATCAAAGGACAAGTGGATAAAGAAGATGTGATACATATATACAATGGAATATTACTCGGCCATAAAAAAGATTAAAATCTTACAATTTGTGACAGCATGGATGGGCCTAGAGGGTATTGTGCTACATGAAGTAAGTCAGACAGGGAAAGACAAATCGCATATGATTTCACTTATATGTGAAACCCAAAGAACAAAATAAATAAAAGAGAAACAGACTCATAGACACAGAGATAGACTGATGGTTGCTAGAGGGGAGAGGGGTTGGCAGACTGGGTGAAAAAGGTGAGGGAGTAAGAAGTAAAAATTGGCAGTTACAGAATAGTCACGCGAGTGTAAAGTACAGCACAGGGAATATAGTCAATAATATTGTAGTAACTATGTATGGTGCCAGGTGGGTACTGGAAATATAGGGGAGACCACTTTGTAAAGTACATGATTGTCTGACCACTGTGCTGTACACCTGAAACTAATACAAAATAATATCAAATGTAAACTGTAATTGAATAATAAAATTTTTTAAAAGGCTGTCATGAGGGATATTAACAGCACCCACGAAGCCTAGATCGTGGCCCAGATGATTCCGGATACATTTAGAAAGCCAGTGAAAGAGGGGGACTTAATTGCTGTACCTTTATCAGATGCATAAGCCCCAATGACCAGGAACCAAAATACGAGGCTAGGAGACAGGGTGACGTAACATGTGCAATGATTCGGTTAAGCGCTAAATAAAGTGTACCCTCAAAAAAAAAAAAAAACTACAGACACTTTCATGTTTGCAATTTAACATGTCCACATGTTATCAAAAAAGAATGATTCTGGAATCAGACAGAGTTGAACAACAATCTCCCCTCTGGCACTAATGAACTCTGTGACCTTGGAAGTTACTTAACTTCTCGGCTTCAGCTCAAATCAACAACATGAAGATAAAATATTTGAATTTTAAGGTGTTTTGAATATAAAATTCACTGAGGATATAAGCTCCTTGGGACCCGTGAAGGGGCTGAGATGTTTCCTCTGTGAGGTAGCCAGCCTTTGACCAACCCTTCCATGGATGTCGAGAGAAGACATGGATCCTGCTCGGAGAAGGGGCTTTACCCCTCACAGCAAAGGGGCCTCTGCCCCTCACAGCAAAGGGGCCTCTACCCCTCAGGGCACAGAGGGGGGCTCTACCCCTCAGGGCACAGAGGGGGCCTCTACCCCTCAGGGCACAGAGGGGGCCTCTACCCCTCAGGGCACAGAGGGGGGCTCTACCCCTCACAGCAAAGGGGCCTCTACCCCTCATGGCACAGAGGGGGGCTCTACCCCTCAGGGCACAGAGGGGGCCTCTACCCCTCAGGGCACAGAGGAGGGCTCTACCCCTCAGGGTACAGAGGGGGTCTCTACCCCTCAGGGCACAGAGGGGGCCTCTACCCCTCACGGCACAGAGGGGGGCTCTACCCTTCAGGGCACAGAGGGGGGCTCTACCCCTCACAGCAAAGGGGCCTCTACCCCTCACGGCACAGAGGGGGGCTCTACCCCTAGCAGCACAGCAGGAGCAGAGACATCAGCACAATCCATCCAGCCCCTTGTTCCCGGGGTCCCAGAGGGCAGCAGAGAGGGGAGCCCTGAGCGAGGAGACCCGGAACCTCCTCTGACGGGCAGTGAGGTGCCTGCCCTCTGCTCTGGAGGAACTAACTGGCTCCATCTTCCAGGGCTCCTCGCTGTGCAAACATCCCAGAAAAGATTGTCCAGAACAAAGAGCAGCTCGTGCCTCACTCACAAGATGCAAGAAATGTGAGAGACCCACAGATATTATGTCCCACGTAGGAAGGCACCGCCTAACAGTGCCCGTAGCGTGGGTGCCGAGTAAATACCTGTTGGGTAAGTGTGCAGACGTGAAACCCCAGCCACACGCTAACCACCTGCCTCAGAGCCCTTTAAAGTATCCCTGATTCTCACCAGCACATTAAAAATCATCTGCTTCTTGAGGCACATGGGGGAGTTTAAAGGTGAGCATTTCCCCATCCCTTTGCTAGGGCCTGAGGTTTGATTGTTTTTATTGGCTTGTGATCATAGGAACAACAGAGGCACACCCTGCGGGAGGCTAAATTCACGGGTGAGGTCATCCCGGCAGTGAGCTTGAACAGTATTTGCCAGCCTCTGTTTCTTCTTTAAATCTTCACCGGAGGATATGTTTTCATTGATTTTAGAGAGAGAGGAAGGGAGGAGGGAGGGAGAGAGAAACATCGATGTGAGAGACAAACATCGACCAGTTGCCTCCCATACGAGCGTCTACCAGGGATCAAACCTGAGACCTGGGTATGTGCCCTGACCGGGAATTGAACCCCCAACCCTTCTGTGCACAGGACAACGTCCCCACCAACTAAGGCTGCCAGCCTCTATTTCTGAGGCCACCCTGTGATAAGAGGTCTCTGCCAGTATTACAGATCTCCAAAGGTGCTTAAGATGGACAGACCTCCCAGACTTCAATGTCCAACCAAACACTTTGGCCACCTTTTACTTTACAAACAACTGAAATTATTATTCTTATTCTCTCCAAGTCAAAATGCACCTTGAGATCCCTTCCTTGACACTCCGGAAACCCACAGCAGATCCCTCACGTCCTGGCCCTGGAACAGACTGGGCCTCCCCCAGCCTCCTCATGCAGGTGGAGTCAGGACCTTGCTACTGCTCTGCTCCTGGGTACACGTGTACACAGATCCCAGAGGGGGGTCCTCAGGCTGAGAGGGACATACCTTCATTCAGGACATCACTTAGCCCTGGTAGCCCATGACCAGCTGGGCTGGGATTCCAATGTGACAGATTTAGGGCTCACCATGAGGCCTTTTACAGGACACGCACCTTCCTCTGCCATGGCTGGGTCCTCCCCAACCCCACGCTCTGGCCCTGATAACCAAAGCACGTGCCCTGGGGAAAGAGCAGGCAGGTGACACGAGGGGGTGCTATCCAGCTGATAATAAATATGTTTGCTGTTCTATTTAGCCTTGAATCTTCTGTGTGTAGCTCCCTTGGCTGGAACCAGAAGAGTAAGTGAAGGGAAACAAAACCACACCTAATCCCCCAACAAGAGATCTTCTCTCTTTCAAGCAAAGAGAATCCTCACCTGAGTCAATTAGAAAATCTTATCTCACACACAGTCACACTCAACAAGGAGTTTCAATACGTAGTTTATATCAGCCTCCAGTTCCCTTTCCCCAAAGACCTATGAGGACACTTAAACAGTGGTTGCCAAAGAAAGAGCATAGGTTTATAAAGACTGTTTTGGCTTCTGCTGTGGTCTGGGTGGCAGCCTCTTGAGCATCTACTTAATTCACCATCCCCACCACAAATCAGGTTTTGCCTCTGCCCTTGCTCATAATACAACCCTAGGATCAGTCAGCTTCTTCAAGGGCTCTCCCCCGCAGGCTGTGTGCTGTCCATCAGCGCTCTGTCCTTGTGAGGACACGGTCCCCACGGCTGTGGCTACCCGTCTCTCCAAGCCAAGGCGTCACTCTGCCACAGCCTGTGGGCTCCATCCGCCGTCTCTGCTCCTGTCAAAACAGAAAGGACCTGTGAAGTCCCAAATGGTCACAAGCATCCCTCCCTGGTTGGATCTGGAACATAGACCTCTGCTCCACCCCACCCCACCCCCCCCACCCCACCCCCCGCCGTCACCAGCAGACATCTCCAGCGGCTGCACAGTGGGGGATTAATTACTCCCGAATTATCTCATGCTGAAAATACATCAACCTGCACAGCCTGTCAGGACAACATTCAGATCTACTGTGTTTGTTCCTCATCTGGCAAAATACACAGAGGTCTTCTTTCCAGCCACCAGAAAGGTAAAGAATTAAAACTTGAGCGGGTTCCCAACATCAGGGTCTCAGTGTCTCCATCTTTAAAATAGGAACAATGACAGCAGCCTGAGGGGGTCAGCCGTGTTCAGTGGCGCCACGGTGGCCAGCAGGCACTGAGTGCTCCAAGTGCTTCCTCCCGGGGTTCCTGCCCCCCGCGAATGCTTTAGAACTGAGGGGGTGCTTGGGGTCATCGGTAGGACAGGTGGCCCTTCTGTAGCACGTGGACAGGTCCCAACTCACTTTTGAACGTGCTGCTGGACATGTGTGTAGGTGACAGACCTGTTTTTATTTTAACTTCATGTCACTTTACATATGGACACAAAGTATATTTACCCGGTTTCATATACACTGAATATTCAAATGCAAGTCAGGTGAGCCAAGGGAAGAATTGCCCTTCTTTTAGGGAAACTGCCACAGTGGCAGTGTCCTTCGAGGTGTTCGAGTCGCCTCCAGCACAAACACCTGGACACAGCTGCATTCGTGGCTGTCGCAGCGATCCCATGAATCAGTACATTCCAGGTATAAGTATCCTTATATAGCCTTACTTCAAAACATCAAACATAAAGAAAAATCTTCAACCAAATCATTGTCTCCTTTCTCTTTGTCCATTTTATTCATTTGTCCAGAATTTATTCATTTTAAGTAGGTGCAAACATCTGATAACTTCGTTATATTTTCTAATAGAGTCAGGCCTGACATTTACATATTCTAATAGATAGTATTTTGTTACAGGTTGCTTTCCTTTTATTTCTCCTTTTTACTACAGTTATTATGGTGAGGGCTTTGCTGACTTTGTAAAAGATCACGTGCACAGGCAAGTCATTCTATCTCCGAGTTTTGCTTGGGGACAGTAGCGGGAGTGTGACAAGGTATTTCCTGCAGGGGCACTGGGCCTGACAGTGCTGAGAAGCTCTGCTCTGGATTGTTACTTAGTCCGCCGAGTTCTGCTGGTGAGAAAGCCCTTTAACAAAGGGGAGCTGGGACTAGGTTGTGATGGGAGATAAACGACTGGGCCCAAGAAGATAAAATGACCTGGACGGGCATTAAACGTTCAGCTGGTTCGGAACAGCCAGGCCAGCAACCCTGGGCTCTCACAGGGAACGGACGGGCCACGTTTCTATCAGTCAGGCGTCAGGTGGCCGCTCTCAAGGGAAAGGGAGACAGTGTAGCAAGAGTTCCGCTTTCTCCTCATGGCTGCGTATCAAACCATCTTCAGAAAAGGTAAGTGATTATTTTATTCTTACAAGGGAGAAAGAATGTTCATCCAGATTAATATTACCTGTAGAGCAGTTGTCTCAATAAGCACAGTTCTTCACTCCCGGCCACGTCATTGGTGCTGAGGAAGGAAGGAGCTGGCGCATGGCCACGCACGTGAGGGAACACGTGGTGCCACACGCTGAAGACACCAGGCAGGACTGACGGCCCGCCAGGGTCAGTCAGCAGCACACACCGTTCCCGGGGCACCTGAGCCACTTAAGCAGTGCAGCCTGGAGCAGCTGCCCGGCCCTGGGTCTGAGCCCACCCCTCTCTTGGGTAGCTTCACCCTGAAAGGTCACAGATCCCCACACTGAGAGAGGTGAGGGTTGTTTCCCAGTGGGGAGGCACCCAGTGAAGAGCCTTCCCGTGCAGGGCCCTCCTGCTGTCACTGGCTGCTGGAAGCCAAGCCCGATGCACCCCAACAGCCTTCCTGTCAGCAGGGGCAGCTGGCCCTTCATCTCTCAAAATCCCCTCTCCTGGGTCCCATTACTCAAGGATGTGCCAGTTAATTACGCAGAAGGTAAGTGCAGGGTACCTAAGCTTTGGGCTGGAGACAGGCAGTGAGCAAAGCAGACTTGGTGCCTGCTTTCACAGAGCTCATACCTGAGAGAGAGCAGACGTGGGAGGGAGAAACTATCGTATGAACAGAATGCAATTAAAACAGGGAGTGATTACTATTAAGGACAGAATGGGGTTGGGACGGGGAGTTATCAAGAAAGATTTCCATAGAAAGCGGTGCCTGAGCTGAGAGTTAAAGGTTGGGTAGGAGTTAACCAGGAGAAATGGAAGGGGAGCAGGTGGTGGAGAGTTATCTAGAGGGAGGACCAGCATGTGCAAAGTCCCTGTGGTGGGACAGAACTAGAACCAGCTGTCCCACAGGCCAGCACGGAAGAATAAGGAACATGGCAGGAGGCGCAAGGGAGCCAGGCAGGGGGTGGGACCCTATGAGCCTTGTAGTCAGGGCTGGAGACTTTAAGAGTGACAAAAAGCCATGCAAAGAGGTTGTGCAGGGGAAGGCAGAGAGGACATTAATCATTCCACATTCAGGAGCAATCACACCAGCTGCAGATGGAGAACAGTGGATAAAGAAAGGGCCACACGGACAGCTGGGGGGTTAATCGGGACCACAGGGACTGGCACTCTACTCGTAAAATGGGAATTTGGAGGTGAAAAGGAGTGGACAGACACAAGAGACATTTAGGAGGGAAAGTCAGCAGGACTCGCAGTCTGATAAGCGAATTCTCACGAGAATATAAAGGAGTAGCATGCTCCCTCTCCAACCCAGGGGCTTCTGAAGCCTGACCTCCAGTTGAGGCTGTTCCTTATAAATCCCTCACACCTGGCAGCCAGCCTCGGGGCAGGTAGTCTTGGCAGGGGAGGCAGTCGCTGTTTGTGGAAAGTTCTAAAGGTGGGAACCATCTTCCTCACTGCCAACTGAGCCCCTGCCCACCTCCTGCGCCTCCTGCTAGGTCCAGATGTGGAGGCGAATGGTATGTACACCACCCCACTCCTGCCTCCCAAGCCCAGGAGGTCTAGATGTGGAAATGTTGCCCATGGAAGTAGGTCCTTGTGGTGCCCGAGGAAAGCATTCTGGGAGACCCAAGAGGATAAAGTCTGGTGATCAGATTTATTTGTGGCACCAGGTGCAAAATCAGAGAAGTTCCCCTGGGTTCCCAGTGTCCCATCTGTGTCCTCCCGCCATGGGGAAAGTCCAATCTTGTCTTCATCAGGCCCAGGAACAGGGCCAGTGTCCAGACATTTTGCACCATTGATTCAGTCCCTGTCCCTGTCCCCATCCGACTAGCCGAGTCTGTTCAGGGCAGGCACTATGCTCAGGCCTGGGAAGCCTGCTAGGGCCACATGGCTGCCACGGAGAGAATGTGAATGAACAGAGCAAGTGCGAGTAACCGAGTGAGAGAGAGAAGGAAGCTCCTTGGTAATCTGATTATCCTATCTCGGGCTCGGGACTTGGACCAGGCACTTTGTCAAAATAACCAATCGACCTCCCAAGCTTCCATGGGCTCCTGATGGATCCACCCCAATCCATCTATTTCCTAGATCATCCAGGGTTTATGTTCTTTATCCAACCCAACCCCTCTTCCCAGGCTGGACAGTCAGGCCTCTGTGTTGCCATCTGGGGTCCCACTGTGCATGTGCTCACCTCCCTCTTATTGCTGTATTGGTGCCCCCCAGGGATCTGCCAGGACCGACAGGTGGTCTCCTGGGGGCTGTGTGAAGCTGCAGCTTCCTAGGGCAGCAAGCAGGCTTCTGCTCCCTAGTCAATCGTGCTTAATCATGTCTGATTCCCTTTGCTCCCCCTCTTCATTAATAGCTAGCTAGCTACCTGCACCAACAGAAAGAGCATAGACTCTGGGGTCCCCTTACTGATGGATGGCCATGGGCAGACCACTTAAGGTGCCCAAGCCCCAGTTTTCTCCTACATAAGATTGGAGGAGCAGCCAGCACCTGGGAGACTGAAGGAGCTGACGTTCATCAAGAGCTTAGACGACTCTACAGGAGCCTAGATGTCAGCCATGCTCCCCAACATTGCTCCCCTGGCTGGATTGCTGGACCCCGAGTGTCAATCACCCTCACCCTTAAGAAATATCTCCAAAGTCTTCATGTAAACGGGCAATTTTCCCACCTGCTGGGGAACGCTCTTCCCTGGCCCTGCCCAGCATGAGACAGCTCTCAGAAGCAGGACACAGGGAGAGTGCAGAGGACCTGGAGGAGGGCGGCACCGGGGCAGCCTGCGCTGGGGCAGGCCAGGCACCCTGGTGCAGGGCGGGCAGACTTCCCCACAGATGACAGAGGAAGATGACCCCACAGGAAAGCAGCGCCCTGCTCCCAGGTAGTGAGGAGTGCCAGAGTTTTGCCACCCCAAACATGCCTTTTGGGATATTGATTTTAAGCTGGTTATTAAGGAACAAGACTCGGAAAGAAGCTTTGACCCTTCCCACTTACCTGCCTAAGGAATTGAGACAGAAGAACCTGCTCAAACATGGGAGTCACCTCAGCACATTCACCTGTCACAGAGAATCAGGCGCAGCAGGCAGGGAGCAACTAGGGAGCCTGTCTGCTGGACGCCCCTGGGCCCAGCGAGACTGTTTACCACATGCGTGCTCTTCCCCACCTGCCTGCCAACTGTCTGCCTTCCCCGGGAAACCCCAGGCCCGCCCTCCCTCTCCTTAGCCCAGAATAGCACATAAGCCTCACTGCCAGTGCGTTCTGGGGTCTCATATCCTATGGAGCCCCCATGTGCACATGTGTAGTACATTTGCACACTTCCTCCTATTAATCTGTCTCATGCCAATTACACTGTTAATTTCTAGAAAGGTGGGAGGTAGCAGATCTTTGCACCCCGTGGAGGCAAGGTGCTCTGCAGTGAGGGTCTGTGGAGGCATTGTCGGTGCGTGGGAGGGAGGGAGGGAGGGGGCAAGCTTCTCTGTCAGCGTGGAGAGTGGGGTGGGAGTGTATGTGAGCCCTGACCACCTGCAGGACTCAGCTCCCTGACCTCAGGGCAGCTTCCAGAGCCCGCGGGTGCCGAGGGCCTGCTGAGTTGAACTGCCATCCCTCCCTGGTCTGCTCAGCTCCAGGGGGCGGGGACCTGCTCAGCTCTGCCAAGCTGCTTGTCTGGATTTGGGGACAGAGAACTGAAGCCTAATGCCCTTCAGGTGAGTCAGCGAACCTGGTGCCCTGCCCGCAGGTGCTCGCAGGGACCTCAGAAGTGACACTGGCTGTAGGCTTCCCCCTGAGGGGAGGGGAGGGGCAGCTCTGGTCTGGCCTGAGAGCCTCCAACCTCCCACCTACCTCGCCGTGAGGCCTCGTGAGATTGGTCATAGGGAAACACGCTCAGCGCACACGCTGGACCACACGACTGGTGTCCTGGCCAAGTCAGAGGACACCTTCCTGGCCCCTGCAGCATTCCCCAGCGGGCCAAGGTGAGACCAAACTGAACAGCTTGTATACTTTGTGACCTTAAAAGAGTAACTTAACCTCTTTGGGCACTTTTTCTCTTTAAAAATAAAAAAGAAAGAAAGAAAAGAGGTGGGCTAAAATATTCAGAAATGAGGAAAGGGTTATTGTCAGTAATAAGAACATAGTAGTTTCCCTCACAGGCGTAGGTTGAATCTTGTCACCACTTAGTAGCTGTGTGACCTTGGGCAATATAATTAGCTCCTCTGGCCTCAAGGGCCTATGTCTAAAATTGGGATAATGATAGTACCTACATCCAAGGTTTGTCTTGAGGATTAAATGGTAATCCACCCAAATGCCTGGCACGATCAGTGTGCTCACTCAGTAGTGCCTGTTTATAATTTGCTACAGGGCATAGCCAGAGGCGGATACTCTAATCCTGACTGTAGGAGGTGTGGGGCCAGAAATTAATATTTCTCCTACCTTTAAGTTTTTCTGGCTAAACTAATAATCAAATTAACATGAGACAGATTAACAGGAGGAAATGTCCAAATTTACTACATACGTACACATGGGGTTCATGAGAAGATGAGACCCGGAGCACATAGCAGGAGGCGCATATGCTCCCCTGGGCTAAGGATGGGGAGGCAGGGCTCTGGGGCTTCAAGGGAAAGCAGGTAGTTTCCACATAGATAGAAAGAGCACACATGTGGTGATCAATCTCGCTGGGCCACCCAGGAACCATGGGACACGGGGGGGTCCCGCAGACAGGCTGTGCTGGTTCCTCCCTGCCTGCCACCCTTGATTCATGCATGCTGAGGGGGATATACTGAGGTGGAGCTCCCTTCCTTTAAGCAGGCTCTTCTACCTGAATTCTTTAGTCAGGTAAGGGGGGGAGGGAAAAAATTATTTCTGAGTCTTTGGTTTCTTCATCAATATTCCAAAAGGCATATTTGGGAGGCAAGCTTTGGTCCCCTTCAGTGGTGAAATTGAAGCTCAGGGGCATCTGGCAGCAGGTCACCAGCTAGCTGCCGACAGACCCAAAGGCAGTGAAGGCCCCACTCTGTGCTGCCTGGGGTCGCCTGGCAAGCCCCGGCATCTGGCAGTGCCACAGGTACCCTCAAATGCCAAGCTCATCACTTGCATCTGAGGCATGGCTACGGGGCGGTGCCAGCAGAGCAGCATCCCTGTCCCCACCTGCTGGGCTGGAGGACAGCTTCCCAAACAGCATACAAGGGCTGGCTGCCTCCGCCCTGGTCGGAAACAGACCCAGGGTCTCCTTAGAACAGCAGGAAGTGGGATGCTGGTCCTGCTACCCTCAAACCCTCGCTCCCAGGCTGAGTGTGGAGTGCAGGGTGGGGCAGGGGCCCGGGCTGGGGGCATAGGGTGCCTTCCAAAGCTTTGCTCACACCCCACAGGCATGTGGGATATAATAAAAGATGAGAGCCTCTGAGAATTTCCCTACCTCACCTTCTTGGTTGCCCTGATTTCATCTCTTAGACACAAACAATAGCCACCACCTGTCCAGCGTGTGCCGCATGCCAGACACTCTTAAGTGCTGACATGCGTGAACTCAGTATCATTGCAACCCTGAGGACAGAGCTGTTATCATCTGCATGTCACAGGTGAGGAAGCTGAGGCCCAGAGAGGTTCAGTAACTTACCCACAGACACAAAGCTAGTCAGTGGCTGTGCTTGGGATTTAGATACAGGCAATCTGACGTCAAAGGTTGTTTTTTTGTTTTTAATAATTTCAAATTTATAAAAAAATTGGAAAAACATTACAAAGAATTTTGAAATACCAATTATTAACCTTTTGTCCTATTTTTATTTATCATTCTTTCTCCCTCTCTCAACTGTTTAGATACTTGAGGGTATGTTGTTGACATGTACCTTTACCCCTAAATACTTGAGCATGGAAATCCTAAGAACAGTAACATCCACTTACCCAAAATATGGTGATGAGAATCGGGAAATTTAACATTGGGACAAGGGGATCTTCTATGCTACAGGCCTTAGTACAATCTCACCAATTTCTTAATAATAATCCTCTTGGCTGCTATTTTTTTCTGGTGAAGAATTTGCGAGTCTATAGTCTCCTCTAATATGAAATGATTCCTTGGCTTTTCTTCGTCTTTTATTATAGCAGCACTTTTTAATAGTGCAAAGTTCCCCCACCCCCAGAACCTTCCTCATTTGGGTGGGATTGTCCAATGCTTGCTTGTCACTAAATCCAGGTTATACATTTTTGGCAGGAATCCCTGGAGGTGACATGCTCTCAGTGATGTTGATTTGCCTCATTTCTGGTGATGTTAACTTTGATCATTGGTTAAGGTGACATCTGCAGGTTGGTCCACTACAAAGTGCTGTTTTCTCTTTGTAATAAGTAAATTATTTGTGGGAGATGTTTTGAAAGTATGTAAATGGCAGTTGTCACCACACTTTCACCCATCACTTTAGCTTCCACTGCTCTTCTTACCTGAGTCAGGTGGCATGCCAAAGCGGGGAGGGATGGCCTGCCGACCCCATCACCCCTTCTACAGTTATAAGTTGATTTTCTCTTCTCCCCCCTTTTAATAATTTATTATCAGTAGGGACTTAAGGATTCTTGTGTTTTTTATGTCTGATAATCCATTACTATCGTTATTATTTTGGTGCTCAAATTGTCACAGATGTGACCTGGAGGTACCCGCTCAGCGGGCCCTGTTCCCTAGACGTGCCCCTGTTGTTCTTGGCACACTCTCTCCAGCACAAGACATTCCTGGCTCATCTTGTACTTTCCTTGTCCCAACCATCCCAGACAACAGCCCCACTTCTCCAAGGATCCCTGGCTCCTCTCAGTGGGTGGATTCAGAAACCAAGGTGAGAGGACAAGTGTGCTCTTGTTTCAGAGTCCACGTGCCTGACACTTCAAAAGGCCGAACTCAAAACGTCAGAGTTTGGAGTAAGAAAAGGTTGTTGATGGAGAAGGCACCAGCCTAGAAAATGGGATCCCTGGTGGTACCTCAAGTCCACCTCCCTAAAGTGCAGAGTTCAGTCTTCTTTGTGACAAGGGAGGGGAAAATGGGAGGGGTGAGAGGTGATTGAGGACCCCAGAGATCGGGGCCCCAGCAGGGCCCTGAGGAAGACCTTGAAATCTCTTTGTTCCCTGTCCGATGACCCCAGTTAATTTGAGTCTGGCCACCAGGCTCCTGTAAATCTTTGATAAACAATTGTTATTTTTGCACATATCTCCCCCACCTCCTCTGGAGAGGCACCTTGCGGGAAGGGGCTGTTTTTGTTAAGCTCAGGCCTCCTCCTGGGCTCTCTGTAAGCAGGATTCCTCCAACGATGAGCATGTCTGTCTGCAGGAGCGCAGCAGGCCGGAGCGCGGAGCGAGAGGCCGAGCATCTCACTGCCGCGCTCACTGACACTGAGCGGCACTGGCTCCTGTTCGGGGCTGTGCTTCCAGCCGCTGTCCCCCGTGCTGAGCAGCTGTCCTCTCTCACAGGGACATCGAGACTGCAGGCAACCAGGTCTGAGACACAGCGCAGTGTGTCCGTCGCCGTGGCGTCCATTCTCGGTCCTATTCGTGGCCACTGCTTCCCGGCCTTACCTTCCTTCTCTGCCCTCTCTCAACACCGGCTACTCTGTTACTCTAGGCGGCCCGCCACCCACCCCAGAGGCCGCCGAAGCTGTGCTCACAGCTCCCACTGGCCCTGCGGGGGCAAGGGCGGCCTGTGAAGAGGGACGGGGTCACCAGGGAAGCCGATGCCGTTTCGCAGCAGCTCCTGTAACTGCACCCCGCAACCGCAACCGAATCAGCGCGCTCCCCGGGAGGGGAGCGGCCCCCCACCTGAGGGCACAGGCCGGAATCTCGCAGGAAATGAACGCTGGTCCTAGACGATAAAGGGGGCCAAAGTGCTATGACAACAGGGGGACCATGGGCCAGGTACAAGGACTCACCAGGGCAGGAAGCCCTGGATGCCTAGCAAAGGGCAAAACTGGGAAAACAAGAACCCCGACCCCTGGGTAACCTTCCTCCCCCAGGATATTGCTGGTCATGTGGCTTGGACCGCCTGACTTTTCATATCATTGGTCATACAGTTCAGACCCCCATGACCTTTTTCTCCCTAAAGAGAACATCTGGACTCGCCACCAGGGGAGCAGTGGGTAGCGGCATCCTGGGCTAACCCCCTAAATCTGTCTCCAACGCCCCCTTTCTCTGACTTCTCAGTGGCCAGAGCAGCCCAGCCTAGGCTCTCCTATGCTCCTTCTGTGCACCTTCCTTGTTTCACTGTCCCAAGTGTATTTTTGCTGCAGTCAATGAATTCTTACTTACTTTCAACACTTAGTCTCTTGATTGAAATCTTCCCCTCAAGAAGATAAGAACCAAGGTCTCGTCACCTTTCAAGTTGTCTTGGAATTTTTATTTTTAGCTGGTTATTATAAAACAAAAGACTCAGAAAGAACCTTTGACCTCCCCCCCTTTCCTGCCTAAGAGATTCAGATGGAAAAACCTGCTTCAGGAAGGAGCCCTGGCATAATCACCTTAGCAGCAGACTGGAAGACTCCAGGCCACTGACCCGGTAGCCGGTGGCCCATTGTTTCTGGGTTGCCTAGCAAAAAATTTACCTGCCATGTATAACTTGCTTTTCCTCAATTACTGCAAATAGCTCATTTTCACTTTTAAAATCTAAAACCCTGCTCCCTCTTTTCTCCTTTGTCCAAAATGACAGCTACACCCAATGTTGCCTCACTGTCTTTAGAATTTTCATGCTTATGTGAATTCCCTGTGCGTATATATTAAACTTCGATTTTCTCCTATTAATCGGTCTCTGTTAATTTGATTAGCCGAGCTAGAAGAACTTAGAAAGTGGGAGGAAAAGTTTGTTTTTTTTCCTAATTCCTACGTGTGTGTGTGTTGTGTGTGTAGGTTGTGTGTGTATGTATGTGTATGTGTTGTGTATGTGGGTGGGTGTGTTGTGGGTGTGTGTATATGCTTATGTATGTGCTTGTGTATGTGTGTGTGGTGTGCATGTATGTGTGTGTATGGTGTGTGTGGTGTGCGTGTGGTGGGTGTGTGGGTGTGGGTGTGTGATCTAGGAGCTAGACACTTAAAGACAATCATCTGGTGGGCAGCCCTTCGCAGTGCTGAGACACCGAGTTGCAAATCTCCCTTGGACCAGCATGCCAGAGCTCCACCCCATGCCTCCCAGGGTGTTACTCCTGACCTGCACTGTCCAGTACAGTGGCCACTAGCCTGGAGTGGTTACTTACATTTTCATTCATTAAATTAACTTGGATTAAAAATGTAGATTCTCAGTTGCATCAGCACTTCTCCGGCCCTGCAGAGATATAGAACCTCTCTTGTATCACAGGACAGCCAATTGGACAGCACGGCTCTAGGCTGAATAACTCAGAGGGATGGGAGAACTGTGTCCCGAGAACCCCCTGGTGGGCTGAGGGAGATTAAGCTCCATGGGTCAGAATGTCCCTCCTTAATGGTGTGTGGAATGCTCTGGAGATATGAAGGACACCTTCCTGTGACGGCCAGGGACCTGAGGCCAAGGAAGCAGGAGCTGGAAGGTAGATAACCTGGCAAAGTAAAACTCTTCACTGTCCTCTTTCAGAAGGGTTTGTCACAATGTTCACAGTGGGAGGGAGGGTCTGCAGTGCTGGTCTCTGGAATTGGAGCCAATTCATTTGCATGTCAAAGGACAAGGGAGGGGAGTGGCACCCACCTGACAGGTCACTTCTTTCAACTTCAGTGTCCCCACGGTCGGGGGCGGGGGGGGGGGCCCTTTCCCTCTTTCCCTGGCCCTCTGGTTGAAAGGAGCCCCCTCAGACCTCCCTCACGTCTTCCACTCTCTTCCCGGTTCTGTTTTGCTTCTTAGCACTGGTCACTCTCTTGCACTGTTTATTGTCTGTTCCTATGAAATGTGGGCACATGCACGCAGGGATTCCCACGTGCTCTGTCCTCTTCTGTACCCCTGCTCCTCGGGCAGGGCCTTGCACGTGGTCACCACGTCACAACTGAGTGCTCAGCGACTGTGCACTGTGGCTGACCTCAGACATGTCTTCCTTCTAGAACCAGATGGGGATAAGTAAATGAGTGCCCTTTGTAAGTAAAATATTACACATGTCATACTCGAACAGCGTTAAACTGCCCCAAGTCCGCGAATGTTCTCTCCCCCACCGCCTCTGCCTTGTCATACACACACGTGCGCACACAGTCACACACACACACGTACACACTTTTTTACTTACTCCGTGCTGTTCTCTCTCCCAGATGAAGTATTTGTTAAATCTACTCTAATTCTGAATTACTTTTGTCTTTCTCAGTAGCCCCCCCCCAATATCTTTCAAACGCTAACTGGCGTACACAGCGTCTGGTTCATGTTTAGTAGGGGCCTGTGCCCGTGCAGAGCCCGAGCCACTAGGGCACCTACTGGAAGCCCTCATTTGTCAGACCTCACGCCCTTCTCTTGGCACTAGCTTTGGGCGAAGCCAAACTGCTTGTTTTCCACATCTCCATACAGTGCTTTGTGTGTTTTGTTGTTATTGCTTTTTATACATTCTTTTGTTTATACATTCAGCTGATGGTGGTTGTCTCTGTAAAGGGCTCTTTCCAAATTACAGCAATGTGGCTATTCCTGACATAAGCAACACACATGCCTGTGTCCATTGGTTTGTCCCCAAGCTAAAAATAAGCTAAAAATAAGTGTGTAACAGATAGAACTATTTTTTACAGAATATTAAGATCTGAGACTTCGTTCATCTAGTCACTCACATATTAAACATACATAAGCCATCTATTATTATTAGCAATAATTATATGAGTAATACAAAGGCAAACCAATCGTGAATTGGTCAGATAACCTGTCATCTGTCTGGAGAAACAGAGCATGTAAACAAAACGATATAAATACAGCGCAGAACAAGATAACAGTGTAAGAGAGAAGTAGATGTTTGGGAAAAGACTGTCTAATTGAGAAGATCTCGTTGCTGAAAGACCTTGGACGGACAGCCAGAGCATGGATATGAGTTTGAAGTTAAAGGGAAGACTGAGATATTTGTTTTCATTATGAGGAATTAGAGAGAAAGATTTAAGATAGCCAGAGAGGTCCATTGGTCCCCTGCCCTTCACTTAGCTCTCCTGGTCTGCTGCCCTGGTGGCATCGCCACTTCCAGGGGGTCTCCTGGGGCTGTAGCCGTGGGCAGGAGAGAGGGTGGAGGGAGAAGGGGAGGTTTCAAAACAGGCCTCGCCCTCAATATTCTAATACATCTCCTTACTGAAATAATCCCAGAAACAAGTTAGCTGCCTTTTTCAAAACTCAGAAATAAGGATAGTATGATGCCCCCAAAATAAGATGCCTGCAACTTTGACATAACTTTTAAAGTATAGAGCCCAGCCGGGCGTGGCTCAGCGGTTGAGCGTTGGCCTAGGATCCAGGCGATCAGGGTTCGATTCCCGGTCAGGGCACATGCCCGGGTTGGGGGCTCCATCCCCAGTCGGGGCGTGCAGGAGGCGGCCGATCAATGACTCTCTCATCATTGATGTTTCTATCTCTCTCTCTCCCTCTCCTTTCCTCTCTCTGAAGTCAAGAAAGATATATTTAAAATAAATAAATAAATGAAGTATAGAGTGTCCCAAAAAATGTATACACACACTCTAAATAATTATAAAGGCAGTGTTTATTAAAATACACTTCATTGTCAAAATTGAGCTATCAGCTGTTAAAGTGTGTGTAAACTTTTTGAGACACCCTGTAAATATTAAAAACAACTTCATAAGAAAAATGCATTTTATAAATTTAACATCTGGGTAAACACAAAATAAAACCACATTTTTGTGAAATGACATTCAACATATTATAACCTTAAAAATAACAATAATCATGAAATCTCTAAAGACAAAAACAAAAAAACAAGTAAATAAATGTGTGCTACATTACCAGCCCCTAATGAGAACAGATAGGAAATAAATCAGTGGTCTAACAGAAGTAGTAGGAGAAACATGCACTGTGGTTTTGCTTCTGGTTAGACGTGGCCTGTTAAAAATCATTTGCATTGTAAATATTCTTGTTTCTGCACTAAGTTGATGCTGCTTCCCACTGCGGAGTCTCTGCTCGCTTCCACCCGTTGGGACTGAAGTGAGCTCTGCCACCTCTGCTTGCCTGCCTGTCCTGTTAAATAATTCACTGCCCTAGGCAGGAATTTCCAGGAGCTGCAGAGCACAGCCCAGAGCTGGAGGGAGTGCCGAAGCCCAGAAGTACCAACTTTTTGCCTTTATTGAAGTTCCTGCCCAGTCCTGACCCCGTACCCCAGCCAGGGGAGCAGCCCGTCACTGTCCTGCCTCAGGGACAGTGCTCCCAAGCCCTGTGCTCCAGTTTAGTCCACAGGGATCTTGATCACCTACCTCTCCCTGGAACATCACGCTGGCCCATTACATTGATGACATGGAGCTGATGGGACCAGTGACCCCATCGAGAAGCAGTAATGACTCGAGACACGTTGGTAATACATGTACATGCTAGGGAGTGAGAAACCCCACAAAAATTCAGAGTCCTTCCACTTTGGTAAGAGATGTAGGGATCTAGGGTGTGGTGAGCCAGCCTTGCTAAGGTGAAGGGACACACTGCTGCTTCTGGTGTTCCTACTACCAAAGAAGGGGCATCACACCTCTTGGGGCCACCTTGAATCCTGGAGACAACATATCCTTCATCTGCATGTGTTAGTCCAGCTCATTTCCTAAGTGACCCAAAGCTGCTACTTTTCAGTGGATCTCTGAACAAAGAAGGCTGTGCCACAGGTCGAGGCTGTGTGCCAGCTTCTCGGCCACTGGCATGTGAGTTCAGCCCAACTGTCCATTCTTACCCCAGAACCACCACCCTCCCTGACACCAGCAGGTCCACTGGTGCCTGGAGTGGCAGTGGCAGACAGGGATGTGTTTGGGGTCTTTGGCAGGATCCTATAGGAGAATCCCAGCACAGAACTAAGATTTTGGAGCAAAGCCCTGCTGTCCTCAGCAGATAACTACTCAACTTTGGAGAAACTGTGTTTGGCTTGCTACTGGGTCTTCGTGGACACTGAATGCTTAACCATGGGTCACCAAGCTAGTACGCAGACTTAGCCACACATCATGACCAGGTCAGTTGTGGACCCGCCCACCCGTCAGGCTGGTGTGAACAGCAGGATTCCACCAGCCAGTGGAAGGGCTGTGTACAAGTTTGGAACCTCGTCTGTCCACCCTGATCCAGCCCTGTTCCAACTCAAGCCTTCCCCAGCCTGAGTGTAAAAGATTTTTTTTAATGCTTCCTGATGTCAATGGCCAAAGCCACAGGCATGTGAGTTCAGCCCAACTGTTCATTCCTACCCCAGAACCACCACCCTCCCTGACACCAGACTAGGCCTAGGAACATGGAAGACTTGGCACCCATCTTGGAGGCTTTGGGGAGAGGATAGCTGTGCAGAAGCCAAGGGCATGGGGGGCCGGATTATACTCAGCAAAGAGCCTTTGCTCATGCTCAGGGGTGTAAATGCTGGTATGTGGGGGGCCCCTTTAATGCCAGATGGATACAGTGAAGCTGAAATGCTTGAGCTTCCAGGAGCTGCCCTGTTCTGCACGCTCCCCGCACTGTGGATGAGCGCTGTGGCTGGCAGCCCACGGCGTGATGTATTAATTTATTGGCATTTAGATTTATGGGCTTCAAGACATGCTAACTGAATACAGTTAAAATTAGCCAGCCTGACCCTTGCTGTCCTCAAGCCTGTGAGACAGTTGGGAGAAGTTATATTTCTCTGCACTCACAGGAGGGCTTTGGAATTAATCTAGTGTCAGGGCCACAGTTTTGCTTCATTCAGCCAGGGTGAGGTGGCGGTGGGGGTGGGAAGAACAGAGGAGCACATATTGGCCACATTTTATAGCTCTTATTCAAGTTCAGAGGCACTTTCCTGGCTTACTCCGGGAATTTGATAATGTAATGGTCTTTTAAAGATTGCTTGGAGGCAGTGACAAAAAAGGAGAAAAATTAATCAAAGGTAGTTGAGTTTCCAGTTAATTTGGTTGATGGAAACTGCATCACAGACCCGCCCTGCCCAGGACCTAACCACGTAAGCACAGACTAATGGAAGCATCAATTAAAGCCCTTGCTCCCCTCCAAAAACATTTTGCCAACAACTAAAGGGGAGTGGGGCATAACCTACTGCACTGCATGCCCCAAATGGGAAACTGAGGCACTCAGCAGAAGAGGGGAGCACCTACCTGCCCCACCCCCAAGAACACATCGCTGAGGCCGCAGAGCTCGGAGCTTCTCACCCACCCCCTCCACCCGGAGCGAAGCGGGCGGGGCTGTGGGGCTGGGTGCAGCCTGCCCTTACTGAGGAAAGTGGAGGCGGCTGTTGGTGCTGAGGAGAGATGGGTGAAGGTGGGTGGCGTTCCCAGTTGGCAACAGAGACCCCTGCTGGAAGGGAGGTTGAAGCCGTCTCCTGGGAGAGCGGGATTCACTCCAGTATCCCAGACCCGCACCTGAGCAGCGCACTGGCCAGGCGTCGGCAGAGACTGCAAGTCTCCGTCATGCGTCATGCCCCAGGCCGCAGAGACCCAAAAACTCTTCGTATGGAGAAGCTCTGCGGGACGCAGACAGACCGCAAATAATAAAGGAAAGGCAGCAACAGAGCAGTCGGAGCTCTGCGCAGAAGCCAAGGTGAAACAGTTCCATCACACGAGCAAACAGCAGACGTGAGGGTGCCTCACACACACACACACACACACACACACACGTAACCTTCACAGGGAAAGGCGCACAGCACACGGGGACAGGCAATGAGCCCAGCCGGAAAAAAACATAACTCAGGGAGGGACACCAAGTGCCCCACAATTGCTTTAAATTAAAGAGCAACCTAAAAGGGTCTAAAGTATGTAACAAGAGAACTCAGACAGAATGATAAAACAGAAGAAAATGGGAAAAGAGATTAGAGGCATATGGAAGCAAATTAATAACAAAGCAACATTATTACAGCACTAATAATACTTTGGAAACAGCAAGAAATAGAGTAAAAACCACTGAGAATAATTGCTTTTCTGCGGGAAAGTCTTGAGAAGGTATTTATTTAACAACACATACAGCACTTACTACGTGCCAGCACTGTTCTGAGCACCTTACTAATACCAACCGTTCATCTTCATAATAACCTTAGGAGGTCAGAATCGTTGTCTCCACTTTACAAAGGAGGAAGACAAAGCACAGAGAGGGTGAATATGTTGCCCAGCTCACACAGCTAATAGGTGGCAGTCTGGTTCTAGAATTCTTGAGATTAACCAATTCATTAAAATAATAATAACAATAAAAATCCATAAAAATAATAATCACTACCACCTCTATGTATATGACTGCTCTGGGTTGAGTACTGCTTTAAGAACTTTACATCTATTAAGCTGTGAACCCTGGAAACTGCCCTGGGAGACAGGCAAGTCATTCAGACTTTATAGTGAGGAAACAGGTTCAGTGAGGTTAGTGACTGGATATTGAACACAGATGAAAAAGAGAAAGATAGAAGAGATATAGTCAGGGAGAAAGCACTAAGCAATTAAAATGTGGAACAGGGGCCCAACCGGCCTGGCTCAGTGGTTGAGCGTTGACCCATGAACGAGGAGGTCATGGTTTGATTCCAGGTCAGGGCACATGCCCGGGTTTTAGGCTTGATCCCCAGTAGAGGGCGTGCAAGAGGCAGCCGATCAATGACTCTCTCATCATTGATGTTTCTATCTCTCTCTCCCTTCCTCTCTCTAAAATCAATAAAAACATTTGGGGGGGAAAATGTGGAACAGGTAAACTGAGGAGAGATATAATCTATAGATTTTAAAAGACACATTTTAGTTAAGGGAATCTTTATATAAAGCACATAATGTTAAAATATTTTATTTCCTAGTTAATTATTACAGTTATAGGATGAAGAAAGAATTCTTCAGAAATCTTGAAAGATAATCAATAACTTAGAAAGGTAACAATTATATCAACCTGGCTTCAAACTTCTCCACAGCATCGGCAATATCAAATCACAATAGAGCAGGGGGTTCTGGTCAAGATGGCAGTGTAGGTAAATGTGGAACTTGCCACCTTCCACAACCACATCAAAATTACAGCTAAACTACAGAACAACCATCACTCAGAACCACCTGAAATCTAGCTGAACAGAAGTCCTATAACTAAGGACATACATGTAGAAGAAGCCACATTGAGACTGGTAGGAGGGGCAGAGACACAGAGTGGCCAGCCCCCACACCCACATGTGTAGGATAAAAATCCAGAGGGATGTCTCTACTGCGGAGGTCTCCCTGAGGCCCTAGGGGGTCCCAGCTCCATACCAGGCCCCCCAGCCCAGGGTTCAGGTGCCAGATATAGAAGTCCCCATAACTTCTAGCTGTAAAAGCCAATGGGGATTATGGCTGAGTGAAACAGAGGCTGCTGGAGTCCCAGGCAGTTCTTCATACAGGGCCTGCACACAGACTTACTCGGACTCACTCCATGAGCTCCAGCACTGGGGCAGCAGGGACATACAGAAGGAACTGAGCAGTCTGGCATTAAGATGAGAGCTGGGGAGGGGGCAGCTTTTTCCCAGACAGAAGTGCTGGCAGAAGCCTTTGTTTCTTTTCCAAGCCCTCCCCCCACAGAGCCAGCAAGTGGACACCATATTGAGTCTCATTCACCCTAACATTTTCACACCATCCTGACACCCCGCCTCACCCAACTTGCTGGCCCAATCCAAGTCTTTTCCAATGGTTTTCCATATGAACCATATGTCTTGGCTTATGCTTCAGATTTTCCTAAAATTTCTCAAACAAGCAGCATCTGACCTCAGCATGCCCCATACCTCTTGATAAGTGGTCTCAGGCCTGTCTCTAGGGGCCTTGGTTCATAGCTTGGCCTCTCCTTGGCACCTCCAACCCTAGCACAAGTAACAGCCATCTGCAGAGCACTTTGTAGCTTATGCTAGGTGGCAGTGGGCAGGGCACAGGTGAAGGCTGATCTTGGCCTGCAACTCCAGAAAGGCCCCAGAGTCAAAACACTCAGTGGACAGCTTCAGACCACATCAGAGCACCACCCAACCTCTTCCATAAGGGACACACTCAAAGGACAGACTCCCATTGAAGTAAGTCCTGCTCTGTGGGGTGGGCCCCTCCACAGTGCTCATAGCTGGTCCTCACAACCAATCAGCCTGGGGGTAAATTCCTCCCATTGAGGTGCCAACAGCAATCAAGGCTCAACTACAAGAGGGTGTACCCAGCCTACAAGGTGGGGCACACCCGGAGTGCTCAACTCAGGTGATGAGAGAGGCTGTGCCACTAGACACCTACTACATAAGACCACTTTTCCAAGCCCAGAGACATAGCAGCTCTACCTAATACATAGAAACAAACACAGGAAGCAGCCAAAATGAGGATACAAAGAAACACATCCCAAGTGAAAGAATAGAACAAAGTTCCAGAAAAAGAATTAAACCAAACGGAGACAAGCAATGTCCTCAACGCAGAGTCTAAAACACGTGCTATAAGGATGCTCAGTGAGCTTAGCAAGAACATCAACAGAGAGATAGGAAACATAGAAATGAAGAAGAAAACAAAAAAGAATCCGTCAGAAATAAAGAATCACTAACTGAAATGAAGAATATGTTAGAGGGAATCAACAGTGGAGGAGACGAAGCAGAGGATCAAATCAGAGATTTGGAAGATAAGGGAGCAGAAAACACCAAATCACATCAGAGAAAACAGATTTCAAAAAAATGAGAATACAATAAGGAGCCTCTGGGACAGTTTCAAGGATAGCAACATTCATACCATGGACGAGCCATAAGGAGGAGAGAGAGAGGAAAGAATTGAAAACCTATGTGGAAAAATAATGATGGGAAACTACCCTAACCTGGTGAAGGAAATAGATCTAGCACAGAGAGTCCTAAACAAGATGAACCCAAAGAGGTCCACAACAAGACACATCATAATGAAAATGTCTAAGGAGAAAGGCAAAGAGAGAATCTTAAAAGCAGTTAGTTAACTATAAGGGAGCTCCCATAAGACTGTCAGCTGATTTCTCAACAGAAACTTTGCAGGCCAGAGAGATTGGCAAGAAATATTCAAAATGATGAAAAGCAAGGACCTACAACCAAGATTACTCTACCCAGCAAAGCTATCATTTAGAATCAGAGGTCAGATAAAAAGCTTCCCAGACAAGGAAAAGTTAAAGGAGTTCATCACCACTAAACCAGTATTATAAGAAATGTGAAAGGGTCTTCTTTAAGAAGAAGAAAAAAATAAAAAATATAAATAATAAAATGGCAATACATACCTGTAAACAATTGCTTTAAATGCAAATGGATTAAATAGTCCAACCAAAAGACATACAGAGGCTGAAAGGATAACAAAACAAGACCCTTCCATATGCTGTCTGCAAGAGACTCCCTTCAGATTGAAAGACACACACAGACTGAAAGTAAAGGATGGAAAAAGATATTTCATGACAATGGAAACAAACAAGCAAACAAAAGCTGGTGAAGCAATACTTATACCGGAAAAACAGACTTTAAAACAAAGCTATAACAAGAAATGAAGAAGGACCCAGTGATTCCACTTCTGTGTATTTATCCAAAGAAATCCAAGAGTAAATCGAAAAGACATCTACATCCATATGTCCACTGCAGCATTATTTACAATACCCAAGATGTGGAAGCAACCTAAGTGTCCATCAATAGATGAATGGATAAAGAAGAGGTAGGGCATATACATGATGGAATGTGACTCAGCCATAAAAATAAGTGAAATCTCACCACCTGAAAAAACATGGATAGGCCTAGAGGGTATTGTGCTGAGTGAAATACGTCAGACAGAGGAAGATAAATCCCAGATGATTTCCCTTATATGTGGAATCTAAAAAACAAAAAAAAAAATGAACAGGCAGGACAGAAATCGGCTAAAAGATACAGAGAACATTGTGACAGTTGCCAGATGGGAAGGGGGTTAGGGGTTTGGGTGAAAAAGGTGAAGGGATTAAGAAGCATAAATTGGTAGTTACAGAATAGTCAAGGGGATGTAAAGTACAGCATAGGGAATATAGTCAATAATACTGTAATAGCTATATATGGTGTCAGATGGGTACTAGGTTTATCAAATTGATCACTTAGTAAACTATTTAACATCTAATCACAGGGTTGTACACCTGTAACTAATATAATATAGTATGTCAACTGCAATTAAAAATAAAAATTATTTAAAGTAAAAAAAAAAAAAAGACAACATAACATCTGCAAGTCCTGAAAGAAAAAAATTTGAGTACCCAGCCAAAATATATTTTAAGTAGAAAAGCCCAAAGAGCTTTTAAAAGCACTTAGGCAACAGGTAAACTTGTCCAAATGAAAAAATTCAAAGATTACCAAAACCATAAGCTTCTCCTTAAAAAAATTTTTTTTAATCTAGACAATTAAGAGAGGAATTAAAATAATTTGGAGATAGAGAAATGATTAAAAACTGATGTCGAACAAAGAATCTGTTTACATCTGTAACTAATACTAAACACTGCAGAAATTCTGCTCATAGACAGAATTAACAGAACACAGATGCTGTCTGTCCAGATAACATATAAACAAATAACCATGGGAGGGAGTTGGGAAGGTGCACAGCAAAGTGTAAATAACGATGGCATTGTCGTCCCTCACACTGGGGTCCCTCGGTACTCTGTAAGATGGAGAAACATAGCTAAAATCTACTTCAGCCTCTTGATGGTTTTCATAATCTTTTTCCTTCAAACTCAAAGAAATGGTGCTTATTTTGTTTACTCTGGCCATCATCATTTACTCCTGGGTAGCAACAGTAATAAAACCAGCCACTGCTTGTTGAGCACGCGTCCTGCCCCGACACTGTGGCCAGCACTGGGCTGGCACAGCGAGCCTGAGATGGATGACAGGTAGCACAGCCGAGGAGAGGCCTGAGGCCGAGGGGGTGCTGGGCCTGTGCAGGTGCAGATGGCTGATTGCTTGAGGCCACTACTGAGCTCCCAAGAACAGCGCCCTAATCGGTTCTAGAACGGACTCGCTGATGGCAGCAAACAGTGCCGCCTGAGGGCCCGCCTCACAGACCAGGGCAGCGGATGTGACATTGAGGAGAGATTCAGGCCTGCTGGGGCAACTTCGCCGTTCAGTGAACTGGGAAGAAAGCAATGTATTTTAAATATTTCCATATAAAAGTATTACATGATGCGAGAGTGCCCGCATATAAAACATGGTAAAAATGTATTCCAGAAACCTCCTAACACCTCCTAATGGCAGGTATGTTCGTATTTAAAGGGAAGCTTCAATATCTACTTAGGGTGCAGGCTAAACACCAAGCAGCTGTGAAGCTCGAACAGTGCTCCCCACAATGCTCCCCGAGCTGCTGCGAGCTGCGGGGCTGTGAAACTGGGGCAGGAGTGGGGGCGGGGAGTTAAAGTCAAGTTTACCTTGACCTCCTGGCGTCACAGAGACTCCATGGATATCTGGGATGTAGCTCCACAGCTGTGGAAGGCACCTTTCTCTTTTCTGGTCTACAAATTTGAATGGGCAAAAAAGTTTGTGTTTTCTTATTTTCTATAATTGAATGTAATTTCTATCTCAAGCCTCCATTCTGCTGATTCTGGAAAAGTTAATTACATGCTTGCAACTCATGTGCATGAGGCTGCCCCCTCCCACCCCACCCCATCCATTCAGAACTTTCCTCCTCCGTTTCCCTCCAGGTGGTATCTGAGCTCTAAAGGGCTGTATGCCATCCAGGCCTGAGTGGATGGGGTGTCAGGTCCCAGGCCATGGCCCTCGGGGCCGTGGACAGCTGAGGCGATGCCTGAGCTCACTCGTCCCCGCTGTGCCCCTGCACCGACTGAGAAGGTCTCTGCGGCGGACTTCAGGCTCACCTTTCCAGCACGGTCCTCTCTCACCTGCGAGTACCTCTCTCTGACCCCCACAGCCTCTGATGCCCTTCCAGCCCATTCTGGACCATTCCAGGATTTTCTCAGGGCCTCTCACCTAGACCCAGGTGTACTGTACCGTATCAGGCTGAAGGGTCTGGGAAGGCAGGAGGCTTCCAGGGACCTGCTGCCTCCCTCTGAGTCCCCCAGCCCAGGCCCTGGATGGAAGACCAAGCCCTTCTCGAGCCTGAGACTCCAAGTCCCTGGGAAGTGGCTGTTGTTCCCCACACTTAGAAGCCGCAGCCAAACACGCTTCCGATGGTCTACTCCCCGGGGAGCGAGTCCAGCAGGTCAGCTTCCAGGTCCAGTCTCGTGGGATGAGGGTGGTGCCTAAATTTGAAAGCAGTGGAGTTACCAGAATTACCACGAATAAAAACTAGACTTGTTACTGTGTCACAACACCGCCAGCCCCTTCGAGGCAATGTAGAGACTGCAGGCCGCCCGGGTGGGCGGGAGGCAGATAGCTCCGTGCTCAGAGGGACGCGCTTGGGTTTCTGGGCAGCTGCCCCAGCTCCTCCCCGCTGAGGTTTCACTGTCCTCACACACAGGGACCACCCGGCTCCTGCGGGTCCCGCGCCCTGCAGCTCAGGACTCTGTGAGGCCTCCTTCAGAGACGGTCTAGACACCGAGTGCCCAGCACCTGTCCCGGGCCCCGAGGGGAGACACCAGGTCGCCTCCTTCAGTGAGGACCAGGGGCAACTGTGCGATAAGCAGGCCTTGGAAGCAGGACCGTCCACACCAATGGAGTCAGCTGGTCCCTGAGACGAAAATCGCATTTCAGTCAAACGGCAAACGTGCAGGACACGTAGCATTAAGCGGCAGTGGGCCCTGCAACTCCACAGCCGCCTGTGATGTTTGCTTTGAGTGACTGCCCACCTTTCATGGCATCATCTCTGAGTGGCTAATGGCTGTTCTATGCAAAATTAAATGAAGACATTTCCCTTCACAGCAGCTCCTCCCGCATTACTCTCCCCATTGACTCATCAGCGCCTTCCTCCTCTCACAAGGCTGGCGGCTGTCCTGTGGCTGCGGGCTCCTGCCTGGAAGCGGAGCCCCTCCCAGGGGCCCGCAGACGGGAGGAGCATGGAGAGCGAGGCCCCTGGAGGCTCCGGCACCTTTTCTCCCGACAGCAGCCTGAGGTGGCATTAGTGGGGGAAGTACCTAGGCTCAGTGTCTGACGTGGCCCTTCTAGAAATTGGCTGTCTCCTCAGGGAGCTGCGCTTGGCGAAGCCTTCACCTGCACTGATTTTGTCCCCCTCGAAGGGCCACCAGGGTCAGAAGGAGGACCAGCACAGTCCAGCCAATGCCACAGCTGACAGACGTCGGCCTCCCGGCCTCCCCCTCCTACCCGGACCTTCTGCTCTGGAGAAGGGCACAGAGTGCCTGACTGGCCCCTTCTGACACCCACCCCAAGCTTGGCACCCAGGACATGGGATGTGGTCACCCTGGCCCTCTGGTGTCTGATTCCAGCCCCTTCTTCCCTTCCAGGCCTTCTCTGGCCAGGACAGCCAGGCTCAGCCCCACCCTCTGCATCTTGACTCTCCCAGACCTCGAAAGGGGGGATCTGAAAAGTGTGATTACTTCTGGAACAATACTTATTCTATGCTGAGAAGTCAGATAAATTCAGAAAGTTAACTAAACAACTTTCTTTGAAAAATTCCTTAACAGCCATTTCAGAGCTTGGGTCACTGGCCTGTCATGAGCAGGTGTCTGCTGGGGGAAGTGGGGTATAGAGGTGGGGGGCTCAGGGTGGGCACCTGCATGGTGGGCCTGCTGCCTTGCACTCCAGGACAGTGACACTCCCGGGGGGGGCTCAGGGAGCAACAGGACTCATCTTACCGCATGCAATCCTCGCACAGAAGTTTAAGATGTCAGTCCTGTTTCACAGGTGGAGAACTGAGGTCAGAGAGCAAAGGAATGTGCCCAAGGTCCCTGGGAGACCAAGCAGAAGAGGCAGGACCAGGGGCAGGGCAGCCTGCCCCCAAAGCCCTGAGCTTTGAAGGGGTCCCCATCCTTCATAAGACCTGTCGCTGGCCTGAGATACAATCTCCTGAGATCAGGTCAGGGGGAGAGGAGGCTCCGGGCATGGAGATGTGTCATTAGCATCACCTTGAACAACCTCACAGCACCTGTCTGTGGCGGGAAGGCACACCCATTCATATACTAGGAGTCTGGGATACAGTTTAATTAAATGACAAAGTAGGAGTCACTCGGGTCCCCCGCCATGGGGCCTGGGAGAAGGTAAGAGACAAAACAGCAGGGGCTCTCCAGCAGTTGCCCAGACCCAGTTCAGCAAGTGTCCTGGCCCTGGCCCTGGCCCTGGCCCTGTGCTGAGCACCTCCCCACACCTGTGCCGGAGAGCCCTGCCTGCGCCTCCACGCTGGCCCCAGTGTGCGCTGCGCTCCTGTGGGCAGCAACGAGGCTCGCACCTTCCCCATCGTAGGCCTCACCGCCCTCCTGCCCTTCTGAGTCAAGCTCCATGAAAAAGTGGTCAACTCTCACGGGCTCCCCACCACAGCCTCATCTCCTATTCACCTCTCAGACCACTGCAGTCTGCCCCCCACATACATACACCCCTCTGCTCTCACAGTGTCCCCTACCTCCTAATGACCACACCCTGCACAGTCCTGCACAGGCCTGAGATCTCACTGCCCTGAACCAGGCCCTCAGTTTCTACCAAAATCACCCACTACAGAGGCTTCAACAACACAGAGGATCAGCCCTCTTGCATAAGCAGGTCCCAGAGGGGGGCTGTCCAACGCTGCATGGTGGGTCCATGGTCAGTGGGGACACTGCCTTCTACCTCTCTGCTCTGTTCGCCTCAGCATATGGCTCCTCCAGGAGCCAAATGGTCCACGATGGTTGCAGGAGCTCCAGACACCTCACCTAAGTTACAGACGGCAGCATCAAGGAGGAAGAGGGGGGGAGGCAAAAGCTCTCTCAGACCCCGTCTAATGCCGTCCGTTTAGTTCCTATTGGCCACGCTACATGCTGGGAAGCTGGGAAGCGTGGTTTTCACCTGGGTTACTGGGTGGGGCTACTGGGCTACCTGCCGGACGCCCTCATTCTCTGCCTTGGTGTTATGGGCACCTCTGGGCACCTCCTCTCTCCTCAGGGCTGGGACTTCGTGGACCTACTTGTCTTCCCTCTGGTCAGCCTTTCCTAACACAATCTCACCCACACGTGTGTCTATCTCGCTCCTGTCCCATGTCCCTCCTGGGGCGCTGGACAATAATCTCGGTCCCTTGGCATCCGCCTGCCTCTGCCGGCCCATCACGGGTCTGCCTCATGGGCTCTGCTTGCCTGTGTCTTCGTGAATGCCTGCGGCCATCGAGTCTTCCCGGAAAACAGAGCCTGCTGAATGGGTGATTTTCCAGCAAGGCTGTTTTGTCTCTGTGACAAAGCCGTCACCCTCTGCTACCGTCCTCCGTTTTGCCTGTGGTACATCAGGGTCAGGAGAATGCAAACTGAGAATGTGCCCCTTGATGGTGTACGGCTGCAGGGCCGGAGTGGCAGATGCTGGTGGGAACCAGCCCTGCAGGCAGCGTGCCCGCCCGGTCACCCGTGCTGGCCTGGCATGGGCCCACGTGGCCTCTTTCCAGCAGGGCCTGGCTGCGCAGGAGCAGCGGGGAAAAAGTGGGGCAGAGGAAGGGTTCACCAGAAGTGGGCTTCACCTGGCAGAGATGACAGGGAAGTGGGCACTAAAGGGCACACCGAGAGCTGTAGGCTGGATCACGAAGGATGAGACTGCAGAGAGGGGCTGCTGCCTGGAGGACAGGGAGGGTGACCGGAGGTCTCAAGTGGCTGAGGGACAGCGAGTGGGCAGAGCTGAGGGTGGGGCTGGGAGGAGGAAGGTTCTCAGTAATGGCCCAGTTCTGGATGGGAGACCAGGGGCATGGACAGCTGACCTGGCCCCCAGAGACGGTCCCCAGGGAGGAGGAGAAGCCTGGCAGCATGTATCTGGCAGGTCACCAGCATGAAAGGCAACACCACTGAGAAGGTGGAGTGCAGATCTCAGGCAGGAACAGGTCTCAGGTGTCCAGAAACAGCAGTGATTGGTCAACTGGAGAATCCAGTTCAGGGGCAGGAGGCAGTGGTGGTGCCACAGGACCTCGGGGGGCAGCGCTCAGAAAGGAGAGCACCCATGGCTAGTAGGTAGAGAAGGGGCAGAAACACCCACCCATCTCCACAGAAGGCGTGGAGATCAACAGCCCATGGTAGGAGGGGAGGGCATTTCCATGAAGGGAAGGGGGTGACCCGGGGTACAGTGGTGTGTGGTGTGTGATGGGTGCTGGAAGCCACCAGACCCTGGGTGGTGCCAGAACTCAGCAGGGACAAGCAAGAGGGGCTGGGGCGGGCAGGGGCCTGGCTGCTGGGGGTCTAGGAGCTTAGGCTTGGTCCTGTGGTCGAGAGGCCAGGCCTTGCACAGGAAAGCCCTTCATATGGTGATTCTAAATGAAGCAATGGGCTGTGGGTGCGAGAATGAGAAGAAATCCCCAGGTTGAGGATGCCTCCCTCCGCGGGGATGTGAAAGTGGTCAGAGCGGACAGAGGAAGGCAGTTAGGAGACACAGGCCTTGGGGATCTTACGTCTAAAAGCTGAGTGGGGGAGGTCCCAGGCGATGAGACGCTGTTGTAAGGACCTGGTGTGATGCCAGCCGGGGAAGAAGATGCCGTGTCCCTGACTTGGGAAGGGGCAGGAGTGTTCTGGCTTCAGTGCTCAGGGAAGCCCACCTGGAGGAGGCAGCAGATGTGAGGGGCCGGCCTCCATGAGGACAAATGACAGACGTCCAGTGAGGCAGGAGCGGGGCAGAGTGCAGGGGAGAAGGGACCCCATTTGGCAGGGGATGGGGTGCAGGTCTCAGAAGGAAGGTGAAGCCCAGAGAAGGGCAGGGATGGGGAAGGGAGATGGTGAGCTGGGCCCAGCTACCCGGGACTCAACAGCACCCCCCACCCCAGAACCACATGCCCAGAGGCATCGCAACCCCGCTTCCAGTCTCCCCGCGACAGTGGTGCGCAGCTCCTAATGCCCAGGTCCAGTCGCCCTGTTTCCACTGGGCTCTGGACAGACCCGGGGGGGGGGGGGGGGCAGCACGTGTGTCCTGCGTGCCAGCAGCGGAAGAGGGAAGAGGCCACGAATGGCCCTCCCCAGGCCTGCCCCAGCCTTTCCCAGCCCCCGAACCCCGCATGCCACAGCCGGGCCCACGAGGCAGCCGCCCCTCCCATCTCCACCAGCTCGGGGCCCCCAGAGGGGCGCGGGGAGAGTCAACAGTCCTCCCAGCTCGGTCACCTGGCCGGGCCAGGCGCAGGGGAGCAGGACTGGAGCGGTGCCCCCCCCCCCCCCGGGCCCCCTCGCGCCCGCCCCGCCCCCAGCCGCGCTCTGCGCGTGGGCGCCGCCAGGGGACGCGCCCGGCGGCGAGCCTCCAGGACGCAGCCCCGGGCCGCCGGGCGTCCTGCGCGGCCGGGAGGGGAGCGGGCCTCGCCCGCCCTGCGCCGCGGCCCTGGGGCACCGGGGCGCTCGGGTTCCCGCCCTCGGGCCTGAGCGCGGCGGCTCCGCTCCGCTGCCCCACGCGTGGGGTGCGGCCAGGATTCGGAGGCCACGCACACCCGGCCCGGGGCCTGGCCGAGGGAGACTCCGTTCCCGGCCTTTTCCCGAGGCTCCAGCCCCAGCAGGCAGCCCGCGCCCCGCGCCGGCGTGTGCGCAGCCCCGCCTCCCCCCGCCTCCCCCCGCCTCCCGCCCGGCGACGGGACGGGCCGGCCCCTTCGCCGGGCCTCAGTCTCCCCGCGCGCGGCCTGAGGGAACCCCTGAACTCGGGGCTCGGGTTCCCGGGCGCGGGGCCCGGAGCCGCGATGCGCGTGCCGCGCGCGCCCTCTGGCGTCGCCCCGCCGCCGCTCCCGCGCGCAGCCGGCCCTTCCGCGAGCTGGTCGGTGAAAGGCGAGGGCAGGGGTCGCCGGGGCCCGACGCGTGAGCACTGGGCAGTGACGGCGACGGAGCGGGCAGCCGGACAGCCAGACGGCCGGACGGCCGGACCTTGAAGTGCGTGCTCGCACCAGGGAGCAGATGAGCAGTGAAGCGGGTCATGCGGCCTGTTTGTGGCTATTTCCAAACGTGGCATGTGGAATAAGAAACTGGCCCCCCTGTCCGCAAGGCCTCGCACGGGCCATGACCCGCTGCACTCGCACCTCCCCTGCGGCCCGCGTCGCCCCAGCGCTCCCCGCGCGCCTGCCCCCGCCTGCACCCTGCGGGCACCACCCGGAGCGCCCGGCCGCTGTCATCGGGGTCCCGCTGCTCAGCCCGTCCGGCTCCCCCCACGGGGAGCGCCCCTCTCGCAGGGCCTCCGCCGGCGCCTCGCTCCTTCCAGACCTCGCACACTGACCATCAGGCATGTCCAGGGCAGGTCCCCTGCGTCTGCTGGGCGCCCCCCGCGCGACAGGTGCTCAGGACAAATGAAGGAAGAGGGCAGCTTGCTGGCGACTGGACTCCACAGAGGCTCCCGCCAGGAGTGAGTCCCGCTCGTCCCAGGCCCTGGCTGGGGCTGGCAGGCTGAGGACCAGAGTGCAGGAGCCGGGGCCTGGGACCCAAGACTGAGGGTGCAGCCTGGGGCTTGCCTGAGCTGCAGCTGGCAGGCTGAGGACCAGAGTGCAGGAGCCGGGGCCTGGGACCCAAGACTGAGGGTGCAGCCTGGGGCTTGCCTGAGCTGCAGCTGGCAGGCTGAGGACCAGAGTGCAGGAGCCGGGGGGCTGGGACCCAAGACTGAGGGTGCAGCCTGGGGCTTGCCTGAGCTGCGGCTGGCAGCCTGAGGACCAGAGTGCAGGAGCCCGGGCCTGGGACCCAAGGCTGAGGGTGCAGCCTGGGGCTTGCCTGAGCTGCAGCTCCGCTCACCTCAGCCGGGGAGGGAGGGCCTGGGGAGGCAGCGGGTTGTCAGCACCAGCCCCTTCCTGCTGCTGGCCTCTCCCTCCGGCCCGGCCTCCCAGAACCAGGTGCTCAGGAAGCTGTGCTAATGAACTCTGATGACCATCAGTGAGCTGCCAGGACGGCGCAGGACGGCCTCCTGACGACAGCTCAACCTGCTGCCTCCCGGCCCCACAACCCATTCATTGCAGGGAGCCTGCAGATTGCAGTGCAGCCCAATTAAAGGGGCTCCTGCAGATAGGAATCGTGCCTGATTCCAGAAGAGTCCTTCCCTGTGAGCTCCTGAGCGTCTCTGCGAATGAACTCAGAGCTCATTTTCTTTCCCCGTCTGTGCAGTCGGAACTTCTCCATCTCTGCTGTCCCGGAGCACCACTGGCCACCCTAATTTTCTGGTTAATTTGCTCTTTCTGAATTTGCGAACAAGAGGGAAAGGGCATGCTGCACCTGCTCGCCTCCTGTAACCAAAGGGCACGGTGCCCTGAGGAGGCAGCTGCTCTGCCAGGCCCCCAGGGCCATGGCCTGAGGTGAGGCAGACAGGCTGGCTGGGCGGTGGGAGACCTGGGTCCCCCTAACCCTAGGTCAGGTGCTCAAAATGGGACCCCACCAATCTCAGGGAAGTCCCAAGAGTAGAGTCCTACCATTGAGGCAGGTACCAGGGTGCCCACAGAGGAAGACCACGCAGGAGTCAGCAGCGGCAGGGCTAGTGGCATCGCTTCCTCCTTTCAGTCCCTCACTGAGCACCTCGGTGTCCCAAGCCCAGGAAATCTGAGTCCTGAGAAGGGAAAGTCCTTTATAAGAATGAGGTATCTGCAGCTGGACTGGGACTCAAACCCTGGGCCACCCGATCCCACCACCTTTCTCGTATGTGCGTTTCCATGTGCTTCTATCCCCACACTGCCTGCAAGAGTCCCCCTCAAATGTCACTGGAGTCCTTCCAGTGACATGGGTTGGGGTGGGGGAACGGTGGCTCCCAATGACAGTTCCATGGACAGGACTTCTTCTTAGCAAATACTTCTTTGTGTGGAGCTGAGAACTGTCTGCTGCAGATCAGCTCAGAGAGCCCGTCCCACTGAGACCACTCGCATGTCACTGGTCAGCACACAGGTTACATCAGCTCTCTAGGTAATTGGTTCCAAGGAACAAGGACAGATGGATACATCTTCTTTCCACGCTCCCACCCCCATGTCTAAAATAAGAACCAAGGGCTTTCCTGATCATTTTATTTAAGTTAATTAACGGAAACTCCACAGTAGCACCTACATGGGCAAAAGTGTCCCAAGCTGGGAGGTCCTGGTGGCCTCAGTGGACATAAACTGTGCCCTCTTCCCTGACTTGCAGGGAATCTGAGAGGCCCGCTTTCCAGTCCAGCCCCACTGGCTAGCCCCCTGCTGCGGGCCCTGGGGCTAGAGACCCTCAACACCCCTTTCCCATGAGCTCCTGTCCCTCCTGCAGCAGGAAACCCCACAGCCGGTGGAGCCCGAGTCCCACCTCCCTGTCCCTGGGCAGCGCAGGCTTCAGGGTCACTACGCTCCTGCAGCTTCCCCTCCACAAGCTGATCCTCTTCAGAACCGTCTGGTCCCCAAGGGGGGCATGGTAGCTGGTGCTTCCCCCTTTTCTGGCCAACAAAACTCCATTCTTACCGTGGCACAGAGGTACACGACTCACCCCCTGCGGAGAAAGGACTTGGTGCCAAGGGTGGGGCTCCCAGAGGAGGGGTTCCTTAGAGTGGGGTTCCCAGGGGCGGGTTCCCTGACGTGGGGTGCCCAGGGGTGGGTTTGCTGGCTGCCCTGACACTAATTCCTGCTCAACTTTCAAGGCAATCAATCACTCTCTCCCTCCGCTGCCTCCGCCAGTAACTGAGCGTGCAGGGGTGTGGGAGCCTGGGCCTTTCCCTGAAGCGGGACCTGGGCAGGCAGGTCCCCAGACAGACAGCTGTCGCTCTGCAGCCCCTCCCCGCTCCCATGCGCTCGCAGAGACGTGGTCAGATCTCACGGCGGTCCGGAGCTCCTGCCCAGCCTTTCCTTCCCGGGTGCTACCCCCGTAAACCTGTGCTCCCACCCCACCCTTCCAGCATTCCCAGCCCCCTCAGTGACACCCACCCTGCCCCGTGCGAACCCTCCACCCCAGCCTTTACCAGTTACCCGCCTTCCCTCCGCACTGGGGCCTCCACGGGCGGACTTCACAGCCCTGCCTGTCTCCTCGTGGCCAGTCTGCTAACACTGTGAAAGGCCCGATTGAGCTCCGTGAGGTCTTCACAGAGGCTGTATCCCCAGGCCCTGGGGTCATGCCAGGTACATGTTGTGCTGCCTGCAAATACTTGGATAAAAGGTGAACAGATGCACCAGGAGAGCCCACAGAAGGGGACTCCATCCTGTGGGGACCCGGAGGACAGGACTGCAGAGCTCCATTGACATCCACACCGAGGCCTCTGGGAGGGAGCTGCCTGTAATCCTACCAGGGGGCAGTGAACGCTGAAGAAATGACAGGTTTCAATTTGTCATGGTTTCCATCCCAATTTCCCGCTTCTGCTCCACTGACAGGCTCCCCGCACTTAAATCTGCTTTGTCCTTCCTGCCCAAGGAGACACAGAAACCCGAGAGTTTCTGGATGATAGAAGGCCAGCCCAGGAGACGAAGGGGTGGGGACAGGCACGGCTGGCTGGGCCTGTGGGGGCCAGAGGAAGCCAGACAGATACAGCCTTTCTTAGCCACAGAACTGCCAGTATTGGGGTGATGGACCCCACTGCACCAAGACTCCCCTGCATTATGCTGCTCCGTGAGGAAGGTCTGATTGTGTCCATTTTCAAGGTGGCAAAACAGGCAGGGGCAAGGTGAGTAACTTGCATGAAGCCATAGAGCCAGCGTGCTGGAGGCAGGATCCACACTGGGGCTGGATCCTGTCTGATGAGGCCCTGAGCCCGAGCCCCCCTCACCTGCTGAGAGCCCCCTGTAATCCCCTTCAGTGCTGTGGCTGTGAGCTGGGTGGGGAGAGGCAGTAACTCAACTAGACCAGCCTGTGTGAGCACCTGCCCCTTGCCAGGCAGCGGGCTTGGGGAAGTGGCAGCTGCCCTGGCCTCCGGCCACGGGTGGAGCATGAAGGCCAGGTGGCCCAGCCCCACCCCATGTGCGCTTGGCCTGCTGACTGGGGAGCCCTCTGAGGAGGCATGGAGGGGAGGGCAGGCTCCCCGTATGGAGGGGCCGCAAAGGCTGGTCTGATGAATCAGCAGTGTCTGGCCATGTGCTCTGAGGGCCAGGCTCCCAGCAGAGGGAATGTGTGTGCAGTGCCAGGGGGTACACAGAGTGGATCCAGAGCAGGCATTCGGAGCTGCCAGTGAGCAAGGCCTGGGGACAAGGTTACCTGGGAAGGGAAGGTCTAGTGAGCACAGAAGTTTCCAAAAAGGAGTTCGAGGCAGGTGGTGTGTCCCATGGGTGAGCATGGCATGTGGGGGCTAACGCCGTTGGGATGAGGCTCTGGTACTCAGCCCTCTGGTGGAAATCCTTGCTGGTGTCCTCCCCTACTCACTCCCTGCCCTCCTGGACCCAGGCGCCCAGTATGGGCTACAGAGTGCTGAGTGGGAGAATAAGAAACTCCACCTTCATAGTACCTCTCACCACTGACAGCACCGCTAGTCTAGTCAAGAATGGGGCCCAGATGGTAAACAGTGGTTAAAGGTGTCTCTGTCTTGTGCGCAGCACTCTTCCCAGTGCTCAGCACTGTGCCAAGCAGCAACTCGGCTAATATTGGATGGTGTTTGATGGATGGATGGATGATGGATGGGTGGATGATGGATGATGGATGATGGATGATGGGTGATGGATGGGTGATGGATGGGTGATGGGGGATGGATGGGTGATGGATGGGTGATGGGTGATGGATGGATGATGGATGGGTGATGGAGGGATGGAGGGATGGAGGGATGGAGGGATGGAGGGATGGATGGATGGGTGATGGGGGATGGATGGATGAATGAAAAGGTGTCAAATCCACTCTACTGTAAGAGAAGCACTAACCTGCAAAATTCACTAACTGACACACAGACACACATATTCAGCACACACTGAGACAATCACATGCTTCTACAGACTCACAAATTCACCCGCACATAAAGGAATGCTGCACACACACACACTGCCACACTGACTCTGAAGAGGTGACTTAGTCACAGATGCCAGTGTACAAAAGGGGGCCAGTCGGCCAGTTAGTGGCCCTGAAATTGATTTAGTGGGTTCTGACCAGTGTTCTTTGATAAAGAAAAAAAAAAAAAAAAGAATAGAAATACAGACTAGAAGCCATCTAGAGGTGCTAGAGTATGTGCCAGCTGGTGAGGCTTTCATTTAAGAACACGTTTCTCTTCCTGGCTCATGTGTGACACTAGTTTCTTACAGTGGAGTTGCTGTCCAAAGCTCGTGGGGCAGAGGACAAGTGGTGCCACTTATTCTTACTCCTGGGTGCCATTAGAAACAGAAATGCAGGGACCAGAGGCATTGAAGGTAGGTCAGCGAGAACCCCCTGACCATGGTTCTCTTGGCTCTGATGCGGCCTCTCAGGTGTGGAGAAGGTCATTTACTCTAATAGTTTCTGTTCTCCAAATGCTCACAGTCAAGTTTAA